>NC_090983.1:63235000-63542500 GCF_041146395.1 Eulemur rufifrons | reverse complement strand
AATTATTTCCTTTGCTGTGCAGAAGCTCTTTAGTTTGATGCAATTCGTTTGCCAATTTTTGCTTTTGTTACTTGTGCTATTGGGTCATATTAAAAAAATCATTGCCCAGACCAATGTCAAGAAACTGTACTTCTATGTTTTCTTCTGGAAGTTTTTCAATTTTAGGTCTTATGTTTAAATCTTTAATCTATTTTGAGTTGATTTTTGTATATAGGGTGAGATAAGGGTTCAATTTCATTTTTCTTCATATGTTTTCCCAACACCATTTATTGAAGAAACTGTCTTCTCTCAATTGTGTGTTCTTAGCACTTTTGTAGAAAATTAATTGACTGTAAATATGTGGATTTATTTCTGGGCTTTCTGTTCTGCTCCATTGGTTTATGTATATCTATCTGTTTTTATGCCAGTAACATGCTGTTTTGATTACAATCACTTTGCAGAATATTTTGAAATCAAGTAGTGTAATGCCTTCAGCTTTGTTCTTTTTGCTCAAGATTGCTTTGGTTAGTTCTGGTCTTTTGTAGTTGCATATGAATTTTAGGATTGTTTTTCTATTTCTGTGAAAAATGCCATTGGAATTTTGATAGAGCTTGCATTGAATATATGGATTGATTTGGCTAGCATGGACATTTTGACAATATTGATTCCTCTAGTCCACGAGCATGGGATATCTTCTTCAATTTATTTCATCAGGGTTTTATTATTTTCAGTGTATAGATTTCTCATGTATTCAGTTAAATTTGTTTCTAAGTATTTTATCTTTTTTTATGCTATTGTAAATGGGATTGTTTTCTTAATTTTGTTTTCAAATAGTTCTTGTTAGTATATGGAAATGCAACTGATTTTGTATATTGATTTTGTATCTCATGTATTCATTGAATTCATTTACTAGTTCTAACAGGTTTTGGTGGAGTCTTCAATGTTTTCTATATTTAATATCATGGCAGTGTTACTTCTTCCTTTCTGATTTGGATGCCTTTTTTTTTTTTTTTTCCTCTTGCCTGATTGCTCTGCCTAGAACTTTCAGTACTAAGTTGAATAGAAGTGGTGAAAGTAGGCATTCTTCTTTTGTTCCTAATCTTAGAAGAAGAGCTTTCAACTTTTCGTGACTGAGTATAAGGGTAGCTGTGGAATTTTCATATATAGTCTTTATTATGTTGAGGCACATTCCTTCTATACATAATTTGTTGAGAGATTTTTTTTTTTATAAAAAGATACTGAATTTTGTCACATGGTTTTTTTGCATCTGTTGAGATGATCATAGGCTTTTTGTCCTTCATTCTGTTATTACGGTGTATCACATTTATTGATTTGTGTATGTTGAATCATCCTTACATCCCAAGGATAAATCTTAATTAATCATGGTGTATTAACATTTCCATATGCTGTTGAAATTATTTCACTAGTATTTTTTGAAGATTTTTACATGTATATTCATCAGGGATATTGCTATGTAATTTTCTCTTCTTGTAATGTCCTTGTGTGGCTTTGGTATCAAGGTAATGCTTGTCTTGGTAAAATAAGTTTAGAAGTGTTCCCTCCTCTTCAGTTCTTTGGAAGAGTTTGAGGGAGGGATTGACTTTAATTCTTTCTTAAATGTTTGGTAAAATTCACCAGGAAAGCCTTCAGGTCCCACAATTTTCTTTGTTGAGAGATTTTTTATTAACTCAATCTTTGTACTCATTATTGTTCTGTTCAGATTTTCTATTTTTTCAGGATTTAGTCTGTGTGGGTTGTATGTGTCTAGGAATTTATCCATTTTTTTTCTGGAAGATCCAATTTTTTGGCATATAATTTTAGTCTCTTATTATCTTTTGTACTTCTGTCATATCAGTTATAATGTTTTCTCTTTCATTTCTGATCTTATTTATTTGAGTTATCTCTTTTTTTTTAGTCTACCTAAATTTTAAAATTTGGGTTAACTTTTCAAAAAAGCAATTCTCATTTCATTGATCTTTTATGTTGTTTTTTAGTTTCTATGTCATTTATTTCTGTTCTGATCTTTGTTATTTCTTCCTTCTTCAAACTTTGGGCTTAGTTTGTTTTTCTTTTTCTAATTTCTTGAGCTGTAACATTCGACTGTTTATTTGAAATCTTTCTTCTTTTTTGAGATAGGCATTTATTCCTATATATTCTCTCTTAGGACTGCTTTTTCTGTATCCTATAAGTTTTGGTATGTTGTGTTTCCATTTTTTGTTTATCTCAAGGTATTATTTTTGATTTCCTTTCTGATTTTTTCTGTGGCCCATTGGTTGCTTAGAAACATGTTATTTAATTTCCATACATTTGTGTATTTTTATGCCATTGTGATCCAAAAAGATACTTGCTATGACTTCAAACCTCCTAAATTTGTCAAGATTTGTTTTGTGGCCTAACATGATCTACTCTGAAGAATGTTTTGTCTGTGTTTGAGAAGACTATGTATTCAGTTGCTGTTGGATGAAATGTTCTGTATATGTCTTTTAGGTTTATTTGGTCTGAAGTGTAATTCAAGTCCAATATTTGCTTATTGATTTTTTGTCTGGATGATCTGTTCATTGTTGAAAGTAGGATATTGAGGTTCACTACAATTATAGTATTGCGTTTTATCTCTCCTTTCAGATCATTTAATTGTTGCTTTATGTATTTAGAAACTCTTATGTTGGGTGAATATATATTTAAAATTGTTATATCCTCTTGGTGAATTAACCCCTTTAACATTGTGTAGTGAATTTCTTTGTCTCTATAGTTTTTACTTAGAATCAGTTTTGTCTGATACAGGTATAGACACTTTTGCTCTCTTTCATTTTCTATTTGCGTAGAATATCATCTTCCATCTCTTCACTTTTAGTCTTGTGGGTCCTTACTCATAAAGTGAGTCTCTTGTAGGCTTTTTTTTCATCCTTTCAGCTATTCTATAATTTTTTATCAGAGAATTTAATCCATTTACATTCAAGGTAATTATTGATAGGTAAGGACTTGCTACTGCCATTTTGAAATTTGTTTTCTGGTTGTTTTGTAGGTCCTTTGTTTCTTTTTCTTCTCTTGCTGTCTTCCTTTGTTGTTTGATGGTTTTCTGTGGTGGCATGCTCTGAATCTTTTCTTTTTATATTTTGTGCAACTACTATAGGTTTTTGCTTTGTGGTTACCATGAGGCTTACAAGAAATATTTTGTCCTTATAGCAGTCTACTTTAAGCTGATAATAACTTAAATTTAATTGCATATAAGAACTCTACACTTTCACTCTCTCTTCCCACCTTTTATGATTTTGATGTCAAAAAATTTATATTTTTTGTAATGTTTTTTAAATAGTTTTGTCTTCTAACCTCCTAGTAGGGATAAAATTGCTTTACATAGTACTCTTATAATATTAGAGAATTCTGAGTATGATTATGTATTACTTATACCATTGAGTTTTTTACTTTCATGTTTTTTTAAATTAATTAGCAGACTTTTGTTTTAGCTTCAAGAACTCCCTTTAGCAATTCCTAGAAAACAGGCCTACTGGTGATGAACCCCCTTAGGTTTTGTTTGTCTGGGAAAGTTTTTCTTTATTCTTCATTTCTGAAGTATAGCTTTGCCAGGTACTGTATTCTTGGTTGGCAATTTTTTTGCTTCTGCACTTTGAATATATCATTCATCACTCTTTCCTGGTCTGCAGGGTTTCTGCTAAGAAATTTGTCAAAATCCTTATTAGGGCTACTTTGAATGTGATAATGTTTATTATCTCTTGTTGCTTTCAGTATCCTTTTTTTGTCTTTGCATTTTGATAACTTGATTATGATGTGTCTTGGTGGATTCCTCTTTGGTTTGAATTTGATTGGCAACCTCTAAACTTCCTGTACCAGGATGTTGTCATCTCTCTGCAGACTTGGAAAATTTTGAGCCGTTGTTTTCATAAATAGGCTCTCTAGGTCTTTTTCTCCTTTCTCCTTCTGTAACTCCTATTATGTGAAAATTTTTCTGATGTCCTGTAATTCCCATAAGCCTTCTTCATTGTTTTTTATTCTTTCCCTTTTTTTTTCTGCTTCTCTGATTAGAGAATTTCAAACATTCTACATTCAAGCTCACTGATTGTTTTTTCTCTGCTTGATCAAATCTGGTGTTGAAGCTTTCTATTTATTAATAATTTTTCAGTTCAGTTATTGTATCCTTTATCTCTAGGATTTTGACTTGTTTTTAAAAAAATCCTTTCTATTTCTTTGTCAAACTTCTCTTTTTGTTCCAGTTATTTCCCAAATCTCATTTAATTTTCTATTCATATTTTGTTGGGGTTGCCTGAACTTCTTTAAAGTGATTATTCTGAATTCTTTGTCAGTCATTTCATAGATCTCCATTTCTTCCAGGTCCATTAATAGAGTTTTATTAGTTTCTTTTTGTGCTGTCAAATTTCCCAGATTTGGCTGGGCATGGTGGCTCACTCCTGTAATCCTAGCACTTTGAGAGGCTGAGGCAGGTGGATTGTTTGAGCTCAGGAGTTCGAGACCAGCCTGAGCAAGATCGAGACCCCGTTTCTACTAAAAATAGAAAAAATTAGCCGGGCATGGTGGTACATGCCTGTAGTCCCAGCCACTCGGGAGGCTGAGGCAGAAGGATCGCTTGAGCCTAGGAGTTTGAGGTTGCTGTGAGCTAGGCTGACGCCATGGCACTCTAGCCCAGGCAACAGAGTGAGACTCTGTCTCAAAAAAAAAAAAAAAAAAAAAAAATTCCCAGATTTTTCATAATCTTTCCATTCTTAGATTGATGCCTGTGTATTTCAGGAGATGGCCGCCTCTTCTGGCCTTTGTAGGTATTCTTTGGTGGTTATAGACCTTTATTGTTTAGTCTAGCCTGGGATTCTGGATGTGCTGGCTGGTATTAACACTAGACAGGCAGACCTTGATGTCAGGCTCTCTAGTTGGGCTGGATCATTTCCGATGCTCTGAGGTCAAATGGTACTACTGCCTGCGCTCTGTGGTCTGGCGAGACCACTGGTTGTATTCTATCATCAAGTGTAGCAGCTGGCTGGGCTCTGCAATTGTCTCTGATTGAGTGGGATTGCAGGTTGTCTTATTTGGCTGGGTAGTACTGTCGTTTGTAACCTACAGTTGGGCAGAGCCATGTGCTGGGCTCTGAGGCTAGGTGAGTTTTCTGGAGTTGCTGCTTGGTTGCATGGGATAGGCAGGGCCAGAGGCTTTACTCCACAGATATGTGTGGACTTGGGCTTGATTCTGGGCATATAGTAGGTTTAAACAGGGTACTGAGGCTTGGTGGAGTCAAGGGTTGGGCGGGGCCAGATGCTCCCTCTATGGGTAATTGCTGATCTGTAGTTGCCTCAGTTTTGAAAGACTTAATAAGAGTACCAGGGCTGTGTGGGGACCGTGGCCAGACACTTGAGCCTGTGTGCTATGTACACAGAGAACCTGTGTACTATGCTTCATACAGCACAATGCTGTTGGCTAGTTTCTCTGCTATGACACCTCTATTGGCCAAAATGCAGAGCAGTGGCCAAGATCTGTGCACTGGTTGCCCTGAGCCCTACTCTCATTCTTGTTCCTAACTACCCCCAGGCATCTAGACTTGCCATTACTCTCAATGTTCCCTGTGGGACTAAACAGAAGTGAACCTCCTGCAAAGGCTCTCAGAATGGTGGCAAACTGAATGTCTGCCTCCAGCTCACTTTTCCCACTGTAGAAACCATAGATCCATGGGAATCCTCTGTGTGGGGCACCATGCTGTTTTGAGAAGGGGTGGTGCAATCAATGAGAACTGTTCCTCTTACCCTTCAAATTTGGCTTTTCTCAGTTCTGTGGTCCAAAGCCTCACATTCAAGTTCTGGGCTATTCACAAAGGTATTCTTGCCTGTGGATGGTTGCTAGTTGGATTTCTGGAGCAGGGAGAGTGGAGCTTGAGAATGCCTACGATTTTGCCATCTTACTTCTTGCTACTTTTTTTTTTTTTAAAGAGTAAAACTATTAAGAAAGAAGGGTTGGAATAAATTTTTTCAGTTGATAAAGTTTCTTACTTATTTAAAATATTAGGACTTTTTCTTAACTCCCATACTTAGGAGCCATAGGTTACATTAGTTTTCATGGTTCCTGAAGAATAACATAAGGGTAAAAAAAAAGTGAATTTGTCAATGTGAATATTAAAATAGGATTTTAAAAATTCATTGTGAGCAGCCAGGGAGGGAGTGGATGAGCAACTCATTTTGGACTTGGATGATAGACGAGATTAAATAAAGGCCTTGAAAAGGAGAATGGGTCCTATAAAAATGGCAGGCAGGTACCCAAGAGAGAGCCAGATAGTAATAAATTCTCTGTGGTTGGAATGGGTAAGGTATTGTAAGAATAATATTTAATGTTCAAGTTCAAGTTATTTCTTGGACAAATATCCTTTATTATATCCAAAACATTAATATAAGCCTGTTATAATGGCTGGTAATGCTTTTGGAAACAAGGAGTTGTTATATCCTTGGGGCAGATCAGAGTGAAAAGAGTATAGCAGTTGTAGGAGGTAAGATGGTGAGAGGGGATTGAGAATGTAAAAAAAAAAAAAAAAGTGGGAGCTCAGAGTAAAATGTGATTAAAAGTAGAAAGGCTTTCATAGTCTCCACTGGAACTCTTTGAAAATGTTTGGGCAGGGGTGGGGTACTATACTTCCCATGTTTTATATGAATGGGAAATTGAATCATTTCTCATGAATGATTGGATCATTGAATCTCATTATATTGTTCAGGCTGGCCTTGAACTCTTGGCCTGAAGTAATCCTCTTGCCTCAGCCTCCCAAGTAGCTGGGACTACAGGTGTGAGCCACCATACCTGGCTTGGAATATGTACTGATGTAAGAAGTGAAATAAGAATTCAGCTTTATTTTATTTTTAAATAAAAAAAATGACTAGCCAGTTAACTCACCATTTCATGAATACACCTCTCTCTTATTTGAAATGGCCTCCTCTTTTTCATATAGTAAATCCTCTCATGTTCCAATGGTTCTCAAACTTTAGCGTGTGTCAGAATCACCTGGTGGGCTTACTAAACTATATATTGCTGAGACCCACATTTTTCTAACAGGTTCTCAGGTGATGCTAATGATGTTGGTTTAGGGAATCACACTTTGAGAACAGCTTCTAAGTCTTATCATTAGCATGGTTATTAAGAGTTCAGGATTTGGTTTAAATGATGACTCAACCAGTTAATGCTTTGGGCATAACAGTAGTTCTCTCTAAACTTCAGTTTTGTCATTTTACAATGAAGATAATAATTCTGTCTATCTCATATAGTTGTTATGAGAATTAAATGGGATAATATATACAAATCCCTTACATTGCTTGGCACATAATAGCTTTACAGCTATTTATTATCATCATCATCATCATTATTATCTATTTGTATATTCTTCTATCAACAGACATAAAGATTATTTCCAGTTTTTGCTATTATGAATTTTGCTGCCATGAACATTTTTGTACATTTCTCCTGGCACACTTGTGCAAAAGTCTCTCTAATGCATATTCTTAACAATATAGTGTGGGAGTATAAGATATTAACAAGTTCAATTTTACTAGGTAAAGCTAAACTGTTTTCCAAAGTGATTGTGTCACTTTCCATGGTCAACAGTTAAGGACAAAATTTCCTGTTGCTCCATATCCGTCCCAACACTTGGTAATTTCCATTAAATTTTTTCTTGCCAATCTTATGGGTGTGAAATTATATCTTGTATTTTTTTTGCATTCTTTTTTTTTATTATAGCATATTATGGGGGTACAAAAGTTTAGGTTACTTATATTACCTCCCCCCTCCCCAGTTAGAGCTTCAAACTTGTCCATCCCCCAGATGGTGCTCATCGCACTCATTATGTATGTATACACCCATCCCCTCCCCTCCATCTGCCCGACATCCATCCAATTAATGGTATTTCTATATGTGCTCTTAGGTGTTGATCAGTGAAACCAATTTGATGGTGAGTATCTTGTAGTTTTAATTCACATTTACTTGATTACTAACAAAGTTGAGTAGCTTTTCTTATATTTATAGGCCATCTTTGGAGAAATTTCCATTGTGTCTTTTACCAATTTTTTTAAAAATTGTTTCCCCCCCCCCTTTTTTTTTTTAGCAATCCTTTATATCCTTTGGGTACTAATTTTTTGTCAGTAACATAAATATTTTCATCAGGATTAACTGCAGCCATATGTGTGGACAGAGAGTGTGCAAAGAAGTTTTAGTAAAGGAAGGCTTTTCTCTGGAGATGAAGCATTTTAAGGTCTTTCATTTTTGGGTGAGTGTCTCCTCCCAAAGTCCTGTCATGATTTGAAGCCACCTTCCCCTGTCACTGCTTTGGTTCTCTCTCCAGCTCTTATATAGAATCCATGACTTCCCTTCTTGTTCCCACCGATCAAGTGGATTTCCACTTATTTAAAGAACTATCATACCTTTATCATAGTGAAAATGGCCTAAGCAGTTGCCTTGTGTTCACAGGAAGGGAGGTGAGGATATATATACACACACACACACACACACATATATATACACACACACACACACACACACGTATAGATATGTAAGTATTGAGCATAGATCAGACAGTCTTTAATTTACTTTTTTTTTTTTTTTTTGAGACACGGTCTCTCTTTGTCGCCCCAGCTAGAGTGTAGTGGTGTGATCATAGTTCACTGCAACCTCAGATTCCTGGGCTCCAGTGATCCTCCTGCCTCAGCCTCCCAAGTAGCTGGGACTATAGGCATGTGCCACCAGGTCAAGCTAATTTTTCTATTTTTTGTAGAGACAGGTGTCTCACTTTTGCTCAGGCTGGTCTTGAACACCTGACCTCAAGAAATCCTCCTGCCTTGGCTTCCCAAAGTGCTAGGATTACAGGTGTGAGCCACCACGCCCAGCCTTATTTTACTATTGATTAGTCTAGTGGTTCCCAACTTTACTTCACTTTGGAATCACCTTGGGTCTATAGAAAATACTTAATGTCTGGTTCCCACACCTCTATATTCTGATTTAAATGGTAAGACCTGTGACATGTGTATAAGGAGTTTTAAAAATTCCCTCAGGTGATTTTAATGTGCTCTGGTCAGTCCTTGAGGCTCAAAGTGTTATACATAGACCAGCAGCATTGATGTCAGTTGGAAGCTTGTAAGAAATGCAGGATCTTAGGTCTCATCTCAGAATTTATATTTTAATAGAACTCTAGGTGATCTGAGTGCATACTAAGATGTGAGAAGCACTGGCTTGTCCATAGTCAGCTTTTGCTCTGATTGTTAACCCAGAATTTCAACATGGAATTCTGGTTGGAAATCTTGAAGGATGTTACCTCATTAATAGCCCTCAGCTGCATCTATTTTGGTTTTGGTTTCCTGCTCCGGTTTCTCCTTTTTTTCTGATTCCATGAGCTTTTAGTTTCCAGAAAATCTTCAGATTTTTCTCATCAAGTCATAGCTTCTTTCCTGTTTCATGGCATAGTTATAGATTCATTCTTTTTCTTATGTATTTTCTCTCATTTCAAAGCAAGTTTTTTTGAGGAAGACTTAATATTAAGATGGCAATATTCCCCAAAGTGATCTACATATTTGTTGCAATCCCTATCAAAATCTCAATAGTCTTAGAAATAAACTCATACATATATGACCAATTGATTTTGACAAGTGTGTCAAGATCACTCAATAGAGAAAGAGTAGTCTTTTCAACAAATGTGCTGGGACAACTGGATATCCACATATAAAAAAATGATGTTTAACTCTCAAGAAATTGAATCCTCATATATTACTAGTGGTAACATAAAATGGTGGAACTGGTTTGAATAACAGTCTGACAATTTCTTAAAAATTTAACAAAGACTTAACATGTGACCTAGCAATTCCACTCTTAGGTATGTACTCAAGAAAGTAGAAAACATGTTTCCTAAAAAGTTGTTGACAAGTTCTCATAGCAGCATTATTCATAATAGCCAAAAAGTGGAAACAACCCAAATGTTAATCAGCTGATGAGTATATCAACACAATATGGTATATCCATATAATACAATATTATTCAGTAATAAAAAGAATGAAATACCTATGCATGCTACAACATGGATGACCTTGAAAACATTATGCTAAATCAAAGAAGCCAGATACAAAGACCATGTATTATATGGTTCCATTTATATAAAATGTCCAGGCAAATCTGTAGAGACAGAAAGTAGATTGGAGATTAGTGGTTGCCAGGGATTAGGGGAGGGGTTTTATTTTGGGGTGGGTGATGGCAATGTTCTGGAATTAGACAGCACCTAGGGTTAGAAAACATTGTGAAATACTAAAAACTATTGAATTGAACACACTAAATGATTAAAATGGTGAATTTATGTTATGTGAATATGATCTCAATAAAAATTGATCTGATAAAAAAGAATGATGTTTGACTCATTTCATACCATATACAAAATTAACTTAAAGTGGATCAAAGACCTAAATATAAGAGCTAAACTATAAAACTCTTAGATGAAAACATAGGAGTAAATATTCCTGACCCAGGATTCTGCAATGATCTCTTAGATATGACAACAAAAGCATAAGCAACAAAATAAAAAATAGCCAAATTGGTTTTCATCATGATTTAAACTATTGTTCATCAAAGGACACTATCAAGAAATTGAAAAGACAACCCATAGAATAGGAGATAATATTTGCAAATCATCTATCTGATTGTGATCTAGTATCCAGAATATGTAAAAGAAAACCCTGACAACTCAACAGTAAAATGACAAACAACTCAATTTTTAAAATGGGTAAAGGACATGAATAGACATTTCTCCAACGAAGATATACAGTGGGCCGGTAGGCATAAGAAAAGATGCTCATCATCATTAGTCACCAGTGAAATGTAAATCAATGAGATACCACTACACACCTGCTAGGATGGCTATAATTTAAAAAATGGAAAATAACAGGTGCTGGTGAGGATGTGAAGAATTGCTGGTGGGAATGTTAAATGGTACAGGTTTTGTAGAAAACAGTTTGGCGGTCCCTTAAAAAGTCAAAAATATGGTTGCCATATGACCTAGCAATTCTCCTTGGTATACACCCAAATGAAATGAAAACAAGTGTTCAAACAAAATCTTGTAAATGAATGTTCATTGTAGCACTATTAACAATAGTGAAAATATGCAAACAACCCAAATGTCTACCAACAGATGAAGGATGAACAAAATACGGTATATCCATACAATGGACTATTATTCAGCCATATGAAGGCATGAAGTACTGATTCATGCTACAACATGAATGAAGCTTGAAAACATTATGTTAAGTGAAAGAAGCCAGACACAAAAGGCCACATATTGTATGATTTTACTTACGTAAAATATCTAAAGTAAGCAAATCCATAGAAACAGAAAGATTAGTAGTTGGTAGGGGCTGGGTGTTGGGAGGAATGAAAGGTGACTGGTTTATGGGTATGGGCTTCCTTTTGGGGTGAGGAAAATGTTTTGAAACCAGATGGTGATGATGATTGCATAACATTGTAAATACCACTGAATTGTACACTTTAAGATGGCTGAAAGGATGTATTTTAAGTTATATGAATTTTACCTCAAAAAAGAGTATTTTGATTTTAAGATGGCAGGAAATGCCTGAATTTCCTATAAAATTTACTGGTATTAATTAACTACTTCTCTTTCTTTGTCCCAATCTTTAAATATTTTTTTAAAAAATGTGATTTGAATGCTAAATAGTATCTGGCTCTTATTAAATGAGATTAAGCAAATCTGTTCTATAATACTATATAAACCTTAGTCACATTAAAAAAAATACCCATATAATACATTGCACTAAATTATAAATCTGATAATTTTATCAGGTCTTAGTTGTCTATTCATTTATCTTCTGTGGAAAAGAAACATACATTTAGAATGTTATTCATAAAGCAACAGTTGGGGTTAGAACATTTCTCACAATTTAATGATATATTGAGCTACCTGTTTTCATATTAAGTGGCTGACAGTTGCTTAATAATGTACTTGTTAAATGAAAAATAAATAATATTTAAAAAAATGTTTTTGAGACTTGTCTTACACTGTTGCCCAGACTGGAGTGTGCAATGACATGATCATAGCTCAATGCAACTTGTAATTTCTGGGTTCAAGTGATCCTCCTGCTTTAGCTTCCCAAGTAGCTGGAACTGTAGGTGTGTGCCACCATACCTGGTAATTTTTTTTTAGCGACAAGGTCTTGCTATGTTGCTCAGGCTGGTCTCAAACTCCTGGCCTCAAGTGATCCTCACATCTCAATCTACTGAGTAGCTGGGATTAGAGGCATGAGCCATTATGCCTGGCTAAAAATGTTTTTAATAGTAAGTAAACTTACTGTGTAAAATGCTGAACATTAAAAATAACATTCAAAGTACAATTTATATGTTATCACAAATCCATGTTGAAAAGTAAGTATGTACAAACATTTAAAAATAATACCAAAGTCACTGAGTCTTATTGGGACCTAAGTATTTCCTAGAGGGTTGTTACATTTAAAACTATACATGGCTTTTACATGTAAAGCAAAAATAAAATTCTCTAATCAACTTAAAAGATGTTTCTCAGTTGACTTTTCCCCTTAGTTTTTGTTAATTGACACATATAATAATTTTAAGAGATAATAGCATGCATGTAGGGTACATGCAGAAATCTGTACACTTCTCTACTATATACTAATATATCTGAGATCTAGCTAAAACAACTGAGTGCTAACAAAATTTGAGTTATTTAAATCTGATTGTATAAGCATACAATTGTTTTTCGAACTGTGTTTGACAGAAAACAAGTGTTGTCCCTAGCTCAGTGTTCTTGAATTCTAGTTTCTAGCCTTAATAATTAAAATGTAATTTCTGTACATGTATAATGCTGAAATGACTTCATTTCTTTACAGATCTTTGGGGAGAAATTTCAGAGTATTCATTTGGGCTTGAGCAGGCAGGGAGCAGAATAGAATTGAGGTTGGGATAGCTTAGCATTTGGGTATGCTAGGAAATGTATCGCAAGGCAGATAATTGGGATTTTTGAGTCAGGTATGAATTAAAACTTCAGGTGAAGAAGTGAATCTGAAACCAAGCAAGCAAGCAAGCAGAATTCAGGTTATAGATATAACAATTGGATGTTAGGGAAAAGCAGAAGGCCAGAAACTAGGCAGACAAGTTAGCAGAACTGGAGAATGAAGTATCATGTAAAGCAGATACTTTAATCTTGACAGATAGATAATTCACAGGAACCAAAATGCAATAGCTAATCTAACCATTTTGAGGCAACCTCTTGATAAAGGAGGATACTTTTCGTAAGCTTTCTATTGATCCAAAAACTAGTCTCAAGTTTTGGCTTTTATAAGACTTGTTGGTTAGAAGTAGAAAATAGTGACTCAATCTAGCAGAAATAGGGAGAGTGCCTGAAACATGTAAAGCCATATTCTAAATGCTGTTGGGAATATATATATCCATTTGCCTCTTAATAATTTTTTTGCTTGGGTAGATTTTAGAATTTATATTTCTGAAGTTTATATGAGACAGAAGTTAAAAATTTTTGACAGTTCACAAAATAGATAATTCCTGATTATATATCTAAATATTATTTCATTCTAAAAAGGAGCTAATTTCACTTAAAAGATAACTCTCAGAAAACACTATGAGTTGTTTTCAAATTTGTATTTGTCCATCAGCCATCCTTCAAATCATTCAATTGTCCATTTGATATATATTTATTATGAATCTACTATGAGCCTGGTATATTTTAGGAATAAAAATATGAATAAGGCTGGGAATTTTATGTAACAGTTTAACAAAAGACTTTCTAACAAATGTGTGATTAATATGTATGTATATTAATAAACCATCTTGCTACTTATTTCTATTTGTCCTATTTGGTCTTTGTTCCTTTTCCTTTTTCTGTATCATTTTGGATTGTGTAATTTTTATGATGCCATTTTATCTATGTTATTGACTTTTAAACTATACCTCTTTGTTTTGTTTTTAGTGTTTGCTCTAGTGTTATCAAATTATATTTTAACATAACACAGTCTACCTAGTAATATTTGTTCACTTGATATAGAGGATGAGCACCTACAGTAGTATACTTTCATTTCCCCCTATTATCTTTTGGTCTATTTTTGCCATATATTCTATTACTGCTTATGTTATAAACTCCCTACTACACTGGTATTATTTGTGCTTTAAACAGTTATCTTTTATATGATTTGTATACAATAAATTTACCATTTTTGAGAATACAATTCAATGATTTCTGGTATATTTCCAGAGCTTGGCAAACATCAACACATTCTAATTTTATAATGTTTATATCACTCTGAAGAGAAACTTCATTTTCCTTTGCAGTCACTTTACATTCACACCCCCAGTCTTAGGCAACCACTAATCTACTTTCTGCCTCTATTGTTTGGAATTTACTGGATGGTTAGTATAAATAGAATTATACAGTATGTGGTCTTTGTGTGTGACTTCTGTCCCTTAGCATAAAGCTTTCAAGGTTCATTCATGTTGTAGCATGTATCAGTATTTTCTAATTTTTTATTGTAGAAAAGTTTAATATTATATGGATATTTCACTAATTGATGTTTGGCATTTGTGTTATTTCCATTTTTTGCCTTTTAGGAATTATGCTGTTATTATTTGCATACAATTCTTTGTGTGGATAGATGTTTTCATTTTGAGGAATATACCTAAGTGGATTACCTAAGTGGGTAGGTATCTTGGAGTCGAATGGCTGCATTATACATTAAATCTATGTTTAACATTTTAAGAAAATGCCAAACTGTTTTTCAAAGTGCTGGTATCATTTTATCGTCCCACCAGCAATATATGAGGGCTCCAATTTCTCTACATTTTTCCAACACTTGTTATTAGTCTTTTTGATTATAACCATCCTCGTGGGTGTAAAGTGGTATGTCATTGTGCTTTTGATTTGCATTTTCCTAATGACTAATGATGTTGAGCATCTTTTAAAATGTTTACTGGCCATTAACATATTGTCTTTAGGGAAATATACTTATTCAAATATTTTGCTCATTTTAATGTCTATTTAGATATTTTGCCATTTCTTATCACTGAATTTTTAAGAGTTCTTTATATATTAAGGACATGAATCCCTTATCAGATCTATAATCTGCAAATATTTTCTCTCTGTCTAGGTTTTATCTTTTCCTGTTCTTGATGGTGGCTATTGAAACACAAAGGTTTAAATTTACTATTTTTTTATTGCTTGTTCTTTTGATGTCATATCTAAGAAATCAGTGCTTAACCTAGAGTCATGAAGATTTACTCCTATGTTTTCTTCTAAGTATTTTTATAGTTTTAGTTCTTACACTTAGGTCAATGACTTATTTTTAGTTAATTTTTGTGTATGGTATAAGGTGAGGATCCAGATTAATTCTTCTGTATGTGGATATCCAATTCTTTCAAAATCATTTGTTGAAAAGACTACTTTTCCTATTGAATTGTCTTGGTACCTTTTAAAAATTTGTATTGAACATAAATGTAAGGATTTACTCCTGGACTTTCAATTCTATTCCATTAATCTATGTATCTATTCTATGCCAATACCACAGTATCTTGATTATTGTAGCTTTGTAGTAAGTTTTAAAATTGGGATGCTTAAGTCCTCCAAACTACTTTTTTTCTAACATTGTTTTGGATTTTCTGTTTCCTTTGCATTTTCATATGAATTTTGGGATTGCTTTGTTAATTTCTGCAAAAAAAAGCCTCATAGGAGTTTAATAGAAATTGCCTTAAATCTATAGATCAATTTGGGGAATATTACCATCTTAATAACAAGACATCTTAAAGTCTTCTGATCCGTGAACATAGGATACCTCTCCACTTATTTAGATATTCTGTAATTTATTTCAGCAGTGTTTTATAGTTTTCAGTGTACAAGTCTTGCCCTTACTTTAAATTTATTTCTGTTTCTTATTCTTTTTGACATTATTGGCATGGAGTCATTTTCTTAATTTTATTTGCAGATTACTTGTCACCAGTATATAGCAGCTTGATTGATTTTTACATATTCATTTTATATTCTATAACTTTGATGAACTTCCTTATTTATTTTTATTTTTTAAATTTTTGTAGATTTAGGGGGTACATGTGCAGATTTGTTACATGGATATATTGCATCGTGGTGAACTCTTGGATTTTTGTGTAACCCTCACCCAATTACTGTACATAATACCCATTAAGTAATTTATCATCCCACACCCTCTTGTATCCTCCCACCCTCCTGCTCTTCTGGATTTCCAATGTCTATTATCTCACTTTCTATATCCATGTGTGCTCATTATTTAGCTCCCACTTATATGTGAGAACGTGTGGTATTTGACTTTCTGTTTCTGTATTATTTCACTCAGGATAATGGCTTCTGTTTCCATTCATGTTGCTGCAAAAGACATGATTTCATTCTTTTTTATGGCTGAGTAGTATTCCATGGTGTATATATCCTACATTTTCTTGACCTAATCATGAGTTGGTGGGCACTTAGGTTGATGCCATATCTTTGCTATTGTGTATAGTGCTGCAATAAACATGTGTATAGGTATCTTTTTTTTTTTTTGAGACAGAGTCTCACTCTGTTGCCCGGGCTAGAGTGAGTGCCGTGGCGTCAGCCTAGCTCACAGCAACCTCAAACTCCTGAGCTCAAGGGATCCTCCTGTCTCAGCCTCCCGAGTAGCTGGGACTACAGACATGCACCACCCTGCCCGGCTAATTTTTTCTATATATATTTTTAGCTGTCCATATAATTTCTTTCTATTTTTAGTAGAGATGGGGTCTCGCTCTTGCTCAGGCTGGTCTCGAACTCCTGAGCTCAAACGATCTGCCCACCTCGGCCTCCCAGAGTGCTAGGATTACAGGCATGAGCCACCGCGCCCGGCCTAAGTATCTTTTTAATATAATGATTTATTTTCCTTTGAGCAGATACCCAGTAGTGGGATTGCTGCATCAAATGGTAGTTCTATTTTTAGTCTCGATGAACTTGTTTATTAGTTGTGGTAGTTTTATTTGGGTATGTTAGGATTTTCTCTACATTGGATGCTTTAGGATTTTCTCTACATGTTTTATGCTATCTGCAAATAAACATCATTTTACTTGTTTCCTTCCAATCTAGATGCTTTTTATTTCTTTTTTTTTTTTCCCCCAGTTGCAGTAGTTAGAATCTCCAGTACAATATTGAAGTAGAAAGAGTGGGCTCTTGTATTGTTCCTGATCTTAGGGGGAAAGCATTCATTTTTTATCATTAAGTATAATGTTAGCTGTAGGTTTTTCCTGAATACCTTTGTCAGGTTGAGAAAGTTCTTTTCTAGTTCTACTTGTTGATAGTTTTTTTATTATGAATGGATGTTGTATTTTGTTATGTGCTTTTTATATATCTATTGAGATGATCCTATTTTTTGTCATTTAATTAACATATTGTATTACATTAACTGATTTTTAGATGTTATACCAATCTTACATTCCTGCAATAAATCCCACTTGGTCATACTGATAATACTCTCTGGTTTGGGTTTGATATTTTTTCTGAGGATTTTTGCATGTATGTTTATGAAGGATATTAATCTAGAGTTTTATTTTTTTGTGATGTCTTTAGCTTTGGAATCAGGGTAATACTGGCCTTGTAGAATGAGTTGTGAAGTATTCCCTCCTTGTCTATTTTGTGGAAGAGTTTGCGAACTATGTGTATTAATTCTTCTTTAAATGTTTAGTAAAATTTACCAGTGAAGATACCTGGGTCAGAGCTTTTCTTTGTGAGAAGATTTTAAATTACTAATTTAATCTGTTTTATTATAAATCTATTCAGATTTTCTAAATATTTTTGCTTCAGTTTCAGTAGTTTATATCTTTCTCAAGATATGCCCATTTTTTATCAAAGTTATTAAATATATTGGTATGTAGTTGTTGATAATATTCCCTTAAAATTTCTGTAAGAATAGTAGTGAGGTCACATCCTTAACTAAAACAATTAAGTATTACTCTACCTTCTGGAAGTATGAAATATAATTATAATAATGGCTTTGTCTTTGTCTGCTATTAATAATTTTATTTATCTTTTTTATTTCTGGATCTATTTTTCTTGATTAATTTTTTAATCTTCATTATGGGTTATATTTTTCTGCTTCTTTTTGTGCCTGACAATTTTTTATAGTTGCTAGACATTGTGCATTTTACTTTGTGGGGTACTGAATATTTTTATATTCCTATAAATATGCCTGAGCTTTTCTTTTCAAGACACAGTTAATTTATTAATAATTGGAAACAGTTTGATCTTCCCAAACCTTATTTTTAAGATTGATTAGGTAGAAACAGAGATGCCTTTAAACTAGGGCTAATTTTGCCCCATTCCTGAGACAACATATTTTTGAGTACTCTATTAGGTGCCCTGTGAATTGCAAGGTTTTCCACTCTGGCTGATAGGAACGTGTAGTATTCCTGGCTCTGCTTGAGTCCTGAGGATTGTGATTATTTCTCTACTCCTCTCAGGTGGTTTTTCTCCATTGTCTTCTCCTCCCATCTCCCACACAATTCAGGCAGTTTCTTCATACACCAACGCGAATCATTATCCAGCTGAAAACTGGACCCTCTGCACATCCCTCTCTGTGCTTCTCTCTCCTCTTCAGTATCTGCTTTGCTAACCCTAGCTACCTGGGCCTGTCTAGTCTCCTAACTTCATCTCTTCAACTCAAGATTATCAGGCTCTGCCTGGATTCCCCCTTCCTGTGTGCTATAGCCATTCTTTAAGCAGTAGATAGGGCATTCAGAGGGCTCACTTTGTTTTTCTCTCTCAGGGATCATTGTTTTTCATTGCTTGGTATCAGAGGTCGAAAAACTATTATTTAAATTTTTTTTTTTTTTTTTTTAGGTTTTATGTAGTTTCATGTAGGAGGGTAAATTTGATCACTGTCACTCCATAATGGCTGGAAGTAGAAGTGGAGCTTACACTTAGTAGGAAGAAACAGTAAATAAATTAATAAGAAGATGATTAATGTAAATTCAGATTTAGGTTGTTTAGAGAGTGTTCAGGGAAGACCTCTCTGAGGATGGACTTTAAGTCTGACTCAAGTGGTGAGAAGGAGCAAAGATCTGGAGGAAGAAAATTCTGGCATAGTGTAATAACCTGGTTGGTGCAGATGCCCAAAATCTAGAATAAATTATTTCACTCAACACTCCTTTTTAACCTCATCATTTGTAATTGCCCTATTATTCTAACAATCTGAGCTCTTTTCAATCCTTTATTTATACCTCTGCTTTTCCTTCTCCACTCGTCCTAGACCCCTAAATTAAAATGACTTATTATTCTATTTCTACATCTGGAAATTTTATCCTCTTGTCAGATTAGACTAGTTTCTGTCTCCTTCATGGAATCTTCCCTGATAACCTCAGTTATAACTGGTATCGTTTTCCTCTGAATTCCTATAGGACTTTTTTTGTGCATGTGCACCCAGTGTCCTAACCCCTTAGTAGGTACCAGTTTTGGTACTCATTATATTCTGATTTTTTTTTTTTTTTTGGTATTTTGTTTTCTCCTGAATCCTTGTTGCCTAAAACACTGCCTGGCATATAGTAGAAAATTAATAAATGCTTGTTGGATAAATGGTTATATTATACTTACTTGTATCTATGTCTTTCTTTGAAATAGGACATTTTGATATAGCTAGCTTCAAGTGGCCATTTTAATGTCCAAATTGTAAAAATACTGTTTGCAATTTAAGGATGTGTGCAACAAAACTGACTTCTATTCATCCATGAACCCTACCCTATGCCTGACTTTCATCCAATTCCTGACCCCTACCCAATTCCTCACTTCACCTCTGACCACTACTTCATAAGTAAGTTTTGCTATGCTCAGCAATGGGGTAAAAATATCTGTTTCACATATTCATTGGTTGTTATGAAATTTTTATTTTATGCCAAAATGAAACATATCCTCTTTTAAAAATGTCATTTAATAATATTAATCCATTCTAGTTTAAAAGGATGGCTAACATGCATTAATTGTTTTGTCTCCCAGAGTATTAGCACTTTGCTTCTCAAAATGTGGTTTGTAGACCAGCACCATTGGCCTCACCTGGGAGCTTGTGAGAAGTACAGAATCTCGGGCCCCACTTCAGACCTACTGAACCAGAATCTGCATTTTAACAAGGTTCCCAACTGGTTTAGTGTTTTAACTTTGCACAGAGTTGTCACGCTATTTGATGAGTATAAAAAGAATAAGTATTTCTTGAGGATAAAAAGCTTCCAGAATGAAAAACAAATAGGTAATAAGCGTTTGTTGAAAATAAAAATCTTCCAGGTCAAGTATGATGTGCACCACATGTCATTTATTAGAAAATTATGTTGAATAGAAACTTAGTTACGTAAGATTAACTCATTTGCCAGGTAAAGTAGTTTTGCAAACTCCTTTCAATTGTTAAATCTTTTGAGTATATTTTATAAATAATCCAGTAAATGTCAAGATGCCCATAGTATAGTAATTTTAGCACAGGGAGTGGTTAATGAAGGGGAACTGGCTTTGGAATCAGGATATCTGGATTTAAAGCTCAGCATCATTATTTGCTGTCTTTTTAACCTGGGGCCAAGATATGTAAATTCTCTGCGTTTTAGTTTTCCTAAGAAAATGTAATCAGTGTGTTTCTATACCTTGCCAGTCTGTGGCAATAAAATGAAGTGACACTTCTTTTAATGCCTGTATTAGGCAGGATTCTTTTGATCATAAGAGACAGAAATCCAGTTTAAACCAGCTTAGGAAAAGGGATTATTGGGTTTAGTAATCAAACCACAGGAAGTACTGGACTGTATATGTATCTCAGGGATAATTATTATTTGTTACTCATTACAGTGCTCCTTGGTTATGTTCTGTGATTTAGATTCATTCTCCCCTACACATTTTTCTTATGGTGAGAGACATGGTCTCCACCAGCTCTAAAGCCTTAAATATCCTGCACTAGAGAGGCATGGAGACTAGGTATGTTTCATATCAAGTTTAAAAATCCAGGGGAAGGATATTGATACTGATTGGCACATATGGGGTCAGATGCCCATCTCTGAACAATAAAGTTTAGCTGAATGAAAGCTCAGGTAGAATATTTTCCAGAAGAAAAGGACTGCTCTTCAGGACTGACAAACAATAGATTCCCAGTATGATATCCAAAGTATGACTGTAAATGTTAATCCCACAGATAGGGTAGTTAATTTTTTTCTGTTAGTTTCCACCACTCAAATAATGTGTGAGACTGCCAAAAGGATTTTTTATGTTCCACTAATCTGTCTTGTTGTTTCTTCGTGCTCCCTACTTGTCCACACTCTGAATCATGGTTATTTCAGAAATATATTTATGAATGAAGACAGTCATGTAATTCTCCAAGCTATTTTTCCTCATATCAGTTTGTTTCCATGTGGCATGGTAGGCTCAATCCCCACCAAAGAGAAATCTGTGAGAATCCTGGGCTCAGAGTCCTCACTCTTTTTTCAGAGAAGGTTCTTTTCATGCCCAGTCTAAAACCTGCCCCATGATGACTGACGGAAGTCTTTCAGGGGAGGTATGGTCTAATCTCCATTACTAAAAGTCTGTGTTATTATGTGGTTGACATTAATACATATGTAGGACATCTTTCTCTTGTTCTAGAAGGGAAAAGTTAGGCTAAAGATTAATTCAGTTTGCATGGTTTAAACACACACATTCTTCAATCTTCAATACCAACATTCATATTTATGATAACTTCACAGATTTCTTCTTGATGATTCTCTCAAAATATAATCTTACTCTTAAGAACAGCAACTGGTAAAAACCCCCTAGTGGTAATTTTGTTAAAACAAACAAAGCCAAATTTTTTCTTCATCAGGCACATCAGTGAAGTTAGTAATAATATCATTTTGGCTACTCAAACTAGACACTATATGTGTAGTCTCTAAAGTGTCCTACATATTTAATATGTGGTACAAATAGAGTTAGGTGTGGTGGTTATTTATTGTATAAGTGATTTACTAAACGAGACTCTGCCTGTGATTTACTGTGTAATGTAGTTTCATAGGGTTAAGGTGCTGTTCATTCATTTACTCATTTAACTAATTCTTGCATGCTTTCTTTCATTCATTTATTCATTAAAAATATTTATTGAATTCCTATTATGCATTCAGCACCATGACAGACCCTGGGAAAATAGAAAACAAGATAGAGTTAGTCCGTACTGTCATGAAACATAGACTCTGTGGAATCTTTTGAATGAAGTCTCAAATCAGTATCTTTTTTCACTTTTGGAAAAAACAAAGCAAAAAAATTCCATGCCCTTATGAAGAGAACTGCATTGTTGTTATCCCTGATGTCCTGACCTGACACTGGGAATTATATTTAGTTTACCGTAATGATTCATTCATTCATTCAGCTGAATGGCATTCTTTGCTTCCTGTCTCCAGCAGATCTATGTCTACCAGACCACAGGAATTAAAATTTCATGGTGAGAGAACTGATACCATGATACAGTTTAAAAATATTTGTGTACTTCTTATGTAATCAGGCATTTTAATAAAGGAAATAACTCCTATTTATTGCTGATTAAACCACTAAACTCTTTACCCAGTGAATGTTTCACCCCCTCTTTCTTGTAAAAAAGATTTGCTGTTTGTCTTGTACATGTTCTTGAAATTACTTTGAGGCATTATTGTTATATTGTTGTAATTTGACTTCAGTGAGTCCAATTACTTCATTATTTTACTGGCATTATTTACTTCCCTGGCTACTCGCAGGAAAGAAAGTAAAAAGAAACACAAATAGGACATGTGAAATTGAAAAGACAAGATAAGGCATAAATATTTTCACTTTACCTATGTAGTTTACAATGTAAATAATAACTGATTTCCTTTTTTGAGCCGACTTCTCCTTCCAGCTCTAGCCCTGATTCTTTGCTTCGTTTTTCCTAATCTTCCAGAGTACAATTGTTGATGCTCCAATTTCTCTCTTCCTATTGTTTCTTAAAGTGCCACCTCCCACTCCACTGAACTGCTCTTGTGAAAGTCCCCAATAACTTCTTTGTTGCGAAATACAAGTAATGTTCTTAGTACTCATCTGTCTTGGATAATGGAAATACCATCCTTCCATTTGCTCAGGCCAAAAATCTTGGCGTCATCCTTGACTCCTGTCTTTCTCTACCTTCACCTGGGGTTGGAATACCCCACATTCCAACCTTCAGCAAATACTGTTGGCTCTACCTGTAGAAACACATCCAGAATCCCACCATTTCTCACCTGGTACAAACCTTTACCATTTCTTGCTTCTTACCGACTTCTCTGCTTCCTTCCTTGCTCACCTCTATCTATTTTCCCCACTTGTTCCCTTTGTCTGGAAAACTGATTTGCCCAAATATTAGATCTTCATCCTCCACTACTGCACTTCCCTCTGGTTTTTACTCACATGTCACCTCTGTGAGGTCTTCTCTGGCTACCCTAATTAGCATTGGAAATCCAGACACTCCTTATTCTCCTTTCTTGTTTTATATTTTTTCATTGAATTTATCATTATCTCACATACTGCATGTTTTACTCATATGCCTATTTATTCTTTGGCTGCCTCATTCCTCTTCCTTCAATGAGTATTTGTGAGTGTTTTATTTCCTTCTATATCCCCAGATCCTAGGACTGTGAATATTAAGTATCTGACACATAAAAAGTGCTCAAATAATTTGTTGAAGAGGAACAGATTTTATTGTCATTAGGATAATTTCCCATTGAGTCAGTAATAGTCTGAATAGGTTTGTTTTCTATAGGCCTGGTTTACTGAGGGAGAATGTCATGATTTTAGATCCAACTATAATTTTAAAATAAAAACTACACATTAAAACAATAAAGTATTAATCTTACAAGCACTTTTTCTTGCTTTGTGTGATTTTAGTTTACTTGGATTTGAATAGCAAATTTTCTTAGATCTTTCTTTTTATTAATGTGAGAACTGTTTTGGAATGACACAGCAGACCAAGCTCTTGATCTTACAAATGCTTCCCCTGGCACCAGAGTCAAGTGGAGCAGGGACATCTTGGGGTATGATAACTATTAACCCAGCTTGTTAACTGTTCACTTGTTAACCCAGCTGTTCTT
Organism: Eulemur rufifrons; assembly: GCF_041146395.1. Taxonomy (NCBI): domain Eukaryota; kingdom Metazoa; phylum Chordata; class Mammalia; order Primates; family Lemuridae; genus Eulemur; species Eulemur rufifrons. Next base: position 63,518,431 of record NC_090983.1, on the reverse strand, counting down.
CATTCTTTCCATATTATTCTCAGTGTCTCCTTTGTTGAATATTGCCTTATATTTTTTGAGGGCAAGCGCCCCTGTCTTTGTGATTGCCCTTGCTTTAGGCCTGAAGAGTATCATTGTATTTCTTGAGAAAGCTCTAGTATTCTCTCTTAACATCTCTAAAATAGAAAGGAAATATTATTATGAGAAGCACTTTTTGAAAATTTAAGTAAATAAGGACTTTAATGCTAAAAAGTAGACTATTATAATAGCATGTAGGGGAACCCTGACTGATATTGTGGCAAACAGTGTCATCAGACATATGCGAAGGACAAGGACCCCTTCAAAACCCATTTTTGGTCACAATTTTTTGGGGGACTAACACTGCCTGTAGGTCTCAATGGCGCTTAAGCAGGAGTCAAAATTGTACATGAACACAGAAATCATCAATAACTTTTCCATTATATGTGGGTGATATTTGTGTGTCAATAAAGAAATATTTTAGTATATATGTTGCCCTATAGAGTCTTGTTCTAAAGGATATGACAGTTTTCTAGGAAAACTGATATAGACAATAATACATTAACATAGATTTATACAAATAAAAACAATAAGAATAGATTGTAAGAATACTTACGAAGGGTTTGAAAATGGTTTGATTTATTGGAAACAATTTTTAGAGTTATAACCTGGTGTATAACAGTAGTTGAAACAAAAATTTAGGTTAATGAGTGGATCAATGAAAAGTCTGGAAGTCTTTTAAATGTTGGTGTTTCCTCAGAGATCCATTCATTGAACTCTTCTAACTCTATATAACCTCTTAGGAAACGCTATCCATACTTAAACTTTCTCCTGGTCCCAAATTCATTATTTCCAATTGTCTTCTAATCATATGCACATGGACATCCTCTAGCCACTTCAAACTCAAATGAAACAATGATAACAGCCACTATTTATTGAGGAATTACCATTTGCTAGACAGTATTCTAAGTGCTTCATTTGTATTAGCCGATTTAATCCTCAGAACACTTCTGAGTTGATACTTTATACCTTAGTTTTATAGATGAGAAAACAGTCTTCAGGAGTCTAAGAACTTGCCCAAGATCACATGAATATTAAGTGACACTTCTGACTACACGATTTACGTTCTTAACCACTGTGAATTACTTTCAAAATAGAATTCTTTGGATGTTCTCTCAAATTGCTTCTTTTATTATTTTCTGTGTTTTGCTGAATGGCACCATTATCCATCAAGCCAGAATTCTAGACATGTTCCTCTTCTTCATTCATTGCCTCTGGAGAGTCAATAAGTAATGTCGAAAAAAAATAGTGCCTGGAACATAGTAGACACTGAATAAATAATTTTTGAACAACAACAACAACAACAACAACAAAAAAGTAATGTCTATTTTTCCTGCTTTATTTCTTGGAACCATTTCCTTTCATCCATCATTACTACAGCTTAATAGTTTAGTCTCTTATCATCTGAGTTAGTTATCAGCTAACTAGTTTCTTTTCTACCAGTCTTGTCCCAACATTTTTCATGTCACAGGTTAAGTGATCTTTATTTTTTCTTTTTTTAATTTCTGCAAATATATGGGGTACATGAGAAAATTTGTTGCATGTATATAATGCAGTGATCAAGTCAGAGTATTCAGGGTGTTTATCACCTGAGTCAATACATTTTTAAGTATAGTCATCCTACTCTGCTACTAAGTCTTGAATTTATTTTTTTATCTTACTGTATGCTTGCACCCTTTAACCCACTTCTCTTCATCCTCCTCCCCTGCTCACCTTTCCCAGTCTCTGTTATCTGTTTTCCATTCTCTACCTCCATGTGTTCAAATTTTTTAGCTCCCACATATCAGGAACATGCAATATTTGTCCTTTTGGGCCTAGCTTATGCTACTTAAGATAATGATCTCCAGTTCTACCCATGTTGCTGCAAACGACATGGTTTTATTCTTTTTTATGGCTGAATAGTATTCCATTTTGTAGATCTATCACATTTTCTTAATCCGTTCATCCACTGATGGACACTTAGGTTGATTCCATATCTTAGCTATTGTGAATAATGCTGGAGTAAACATGCAAGTGCAGTTATCCCTTTGATATATATTGACTGCTTTTCCTTTGGGTAAATACCCAGTAGTGGGATTACGATATCAAATGTTAATTCTATTTTTAGTTTTTTGAGAAATCTCCATACTGTTTTCCACAGTGGCTGTACTAGTTTACATTCCCACCAATAGTGTATGATTTCCCTTTTCTGCAATCCTCTCTAACATCGGTTATCGCTTGTTTTTTTTAATAATAGCCATTCTCATTGGGGTAAGATGATATCTCATTTTGGTTTTGATTTGCATTTCCCTGATGATTAGTGATATTGAGCATTTTTTCAGGTACCCATTGGCTATTTGTATGTCTTGTTTTGAGAAATGTCTGTTCATGTCCCCTGCCAACTTTTTCCTGTTGAGTTGTTTGAATTCCTTATATAATCTGGATATATGTATATTTTTTCTGTCAGATAAATACTTTGAAAATATTTTATCTCATTCATCTGGACGTCTTTTCACTCTGTTGATTATTTCTTTTGCTGTGCAGAGTTCCATTTGTCTATTTTTGTTTTTGTTGCCTGTGCTTTTGAGGCCTTAGTTATAAATTCTTTGCCTACACCAATGTCCAGAAGATTTTTCCCCTAGGTTTTCATCTAGTATTTTTATAGTTTTGGGTCTTGCATTTAAATCCTTAATGCACTTGAATTGATTTTTGTATATGATGAGAGATAGGGGTCCAGTTTCATTCTTCTTCATTTGGGTATCTAATTTTCCAAGCACTATTTGTGGAAAAGTATGTTCTTTTTCCAACATAAGTTCTTATTAGCTTTGTTGAAGATCATTTGGCTATAAATGTATGGCTTTATTGCTGGGTTCTCTATTTTGTTCCATTGTTCTGTGTGTCTGTTTTCATAGCAATACTATGTTGTTTTGGTTACTATAACCTTGTAATATATTTTGAAGTCAGATAATGTGATGCCTTCAGCTTTATCATTTTGGCTCAGGATTGCTTTGGCTATTAGGGATCTTATTTGGTTCCATATGAATATTAGGATTGTTTATTTTATTTTATTTTTATTTTGTTTTGTAGCTGTTTTAAATGGGATTTCATTCTTAGCTAGATTTTTATTGGTATATAGAAACGCTACTGATTTTTGCACGTTAATTTTGTAAAATGCAACTTTACTGAATTCATTTATCTAGGAATTTTATGATGGAGTCTTTAGGTTTCTATAGATAGAAGATCATATTATTAGCAAAGAGAGGAAGTTTGATGTCCTCATTTCCAATTTGATTGCCTTTTATTTCTTTCTCTTGCCTGATTGCTCTGGCTAGGACTTCCATTACTATGTTGAATAGGAGTGGTGAAAGTGGACATCCTTGTTTTGTTCCAGTTCTTAGGAGAAAGAAAGAACTTTCAGCTTCTCCCCATTCAGTATGATATTAGCTGTGGATTTGTCATACTTGGCCTTTATTAATTTGAGGTATGTTTCTTCTATGCCTAGTTTGTTGAGTGTTTTTATCATGAAGGGATGTTGAATTTTATCAAATGCTTTTTCTGCATCTAATTAAGATGATCGTATGGGTTTTTTTGGTCTATTGTTTAGTTGATGTGATGTTATCACATTTATCACCTTGCTTATGTTGAACCATTCTTGGATCTTTGGTATAAATCCCACTTGATCTTGTTGTATTATTAATATCTTTTGGATGTGCTATTGGATTTCATTTGCTAGAATTTTGTTCAAGATTTTTGCATCTATGTTCATCAGGGATATCGGCCTGTAGTTTTCTTTTTTGTTGCCCTTGTCTCGTATCAGGGTGATGCTTGGCTTTGTAGAATGAATTAGGGAGAATTCCCTTCTCTTAAATTTTGTGGAATAGTTTCAGGAGGATTGGTGTTAGTTCTTCTTTGTAGGCATGGTAGAATTAATCTGTGAATCCATTCTATCCTGGGTTTTTCTTTGTTGGAGATTTATTATAATTCATTCAATCTCACTACTTGTTATTGGTCTGTTTAGGGTTTCTATTTTTTCCTAGTTCTGTCTTGGTAGCTTGTATGTTTCCAGGAATCTATCCATTTCCTTTAGGTTTTTAGTTTGTTAATGTATAGTTGTTCATAATAGTCTCTGATAGTCTTTTGTATTCCTATGGTATTATAATGTCTTTTTCATGTCTGATTTTGTTTATTTGGATATTTTCACTTCTTGGTTAGTCTAGCTAGCAGTTTATTAATTTTGTTTATCTTTTTGAAGAAACAACTTTTCATTTCAATGATCTTTTGTAATTTTTTAAGCATCTGTTTCATTTATTTCTGCTCTGATCTTTATTATTTCTTTTCTTCCACCAATTTTGGATCTGGTTATTAATTTGTAGTCTTTCTACTTTTTTGTATAGACATTTATTGCTATTAGCTTCCCTCTTAGCACTGCCTTTACTGTATCCTACAGGTTTTTCTATATTGTGTTTCCATTTTCATATGTTTTAAAAAATGTTTTGATTTCCATATTAATTTCTTCATTGATCAAATGGTCATTCGGCCATTATTTAATTTCAAAGCATTTGTGTAGTTTCTAGAGTTCCTCTTGGTGTTGATTTTTGATTTTATTCCATTGAGATCTGAGAAGATACTTGATATGATTTTGATTTTTAAAAATTTGTTGGGACTTGTTTTGTCACCTAACATATGGTCTCTCCTGGAGAATGTTCCATGTGCTAATGAGAAGAATGTATATTTTACAGTAGTTGGGTAAAATGTTCTGTAATTATCTGTTAGGTCCATTTGGTCTAAAGTCCAGTTTAAATACAATGTTTCTTTGTTGATTTTCTGTCTAGATTATCTGCCTAAACCTGAAAGTAGGGAATTGGAGTCCACTATTATTGTACTGCAGCCTCTCTCTCTCTCTTTAGATCTAGTAATGTTTGCCTCATGAACCTATATGCTCCAGTATTGGGTGCATATATATTTCAAATCGTTATATTATCTTGTTGGATCAGTCCCTTTATCATTATATAATGACCTTCTTTGTATTTTTTTACTGTTCTTGATTTAAAGTCTGTTTTATATGATATGAATATAGCTACTCCTGCTCAATTTTTGTTTCTATTTGCATGGAATAAATATCTTTTTCCATTCCTTTACTTTCAGTTTATGTGTGTCTTTACTGGTAAGGTAAGTTTTATCTAAGCAATATATAGTTGGATTATGTTTTTTTCAATGCATTCAGCCATTCTATATCTTTTATGTGGAGAATTTAGTTTATTGATGTTCAAAGTTATTGATATATAGGGCTTTGTTCCTGTCATATTGTTAATTGTTTTCTGGTTGTTTTCTAAGTTCTTTGTTCCATTCTTTTTATTTATTGTTTGTCATTGTGGCTTGGTGGATTTCCGTAGTGGGACTATTTGAATCTATTCCTTTTGTCTTCTGTATGATTGCTTTACCAGTGTGTTTTATACTTTCATGTGTTTTTATGAGGTATATGTTTTCACTTTGCTTCCAGGTTTAGGACTTCTTTAAGCATTACTTGTAGGGTTGTTCTAATGGTAAGAAATTCCCTTAGCATTTACTTGTCTAAGAAAGACTTTATTTCTCTTTCATTTATGAAAGTTAATTTTTCTGGATATAGTATTCTTGACAGACATTTTTTTTTATTTCAGCACTTTCAACATATCATACCATCCTTTTCTAGCCTATAAAGTTTCTGCTGAGAAATCTATTGTTAGTCTGATGAATTTTCCATTATAGGTTACTAAGCCCTTTTGCTGTTTTTAGGATTCTCTCTGTCTTTGAATTTAGACAGTGTGATTATAATGTGCCATGGAGAAGATCTTCTTGCATTGTATATGCCTGGGGATCATTGAGCCTCCTGTATCTGAATGTCTAAATCTCTATTATTTCATTAAATAGGTTTTCTATCACTTTCGTTTTCTCTTTGGCCTTGGGGATACCAATAATTTGTATATTCAGTCACTTTATGTTGTTCCAAACGTCATGAAAGCTGAGCTCATTTTTTTTAAGATTACTTTTTTTTTTGCCTGATTGTGTTATTTCAAAAGCCCTGTCTTCAAACTCTAAGATTCTTTTTTCTTAGCGATCTAGTCTATTGTTGAAACTTTCAAATGTATTTTGTATTTTCTTCAATGAATTCTTCAGTTCCAGAATTTCTATGGGAATCTTTTAAAAATATCTCTTTGATAAATTTCTCATTCATATTATGAATTATTTTTCTGATTTCTTTGTATTGTTTTCAGAGTTCTCTTATATCTCAAGGAGCTTCTTTAAAATCAGTATTTTGAATTCTTGATCCATGATTTCATGCATTTCTTTTTGATTGGGTTCTGCTGCTGGAGAACTGTTGTATTCCTTTGGTGACGTCATATTTCCTTGCTTTTTCATGTTTCCTGTGTTCTTATATTGACATCTGTGCATCTGGTATAACAGTCATTTTTTTCTAATTTATTCAAATTGCTTTTGTAGGGGAAGATTTTTTCCTGAAGAGATCTCTCTCTCTCTCTCTATATATATATATACATATACACACATACATATATATATGTTGTTGGTTGGGTAAGACTCTTTGATTTTGAGAGCCTGCAGTGGTGTGATCTCTGTATGATTTCTTTGGCAATACACAGCATCACTGGTATCTCTGATTTCCTTAGTAGCTTGGGGTATGGTTCTTAGTGGAGGCTGTGGTAAGGTTTTACTGGGGACTAGGATGCCAGGCAGGCCTGTTTTTAGGCCCTAGTGGTGGCAGCAGTTGGCTGAGTGTGCCTGTTCTTAGGTCCCAGAGCAGCTTACACTGGATCTGGTATAGGTAGGTCCTGGAGGCCTGATTCTTGGGCTTCCAGGTGGCTTACTCAGATGCTGGTAGTGGCAGTAGGGGGTTGGGCATATGGCTGGGTTCTCAGGCTCCTGGAGAGCTGTGATGTGACTGATGGCAGCAATAGTGGTGGAGCAACCCCTGGAACCCATGTGGTCCATTCTGGTATTGGTGGCAGTTGTGACAGATTGGGCAGGCCAGTCCCCTGGCCCACTGGTAGCACATGAAGGTTGGTGTCAGCTGTCATGGTAGGCTGGGTTGGGTTGGCCTGATCTCAGACCCCAGTAGGAGTGATCAGGTGCCAATGGTGGTGGACTGGGCTGGGCAATTTCCAGGCTTATGGATGGTGTGTTCAACTGTTGGGAGGCTGTGACTAAACCAGCAGATGTGTCCTCAGTCCCCTTTGTAATACATTCAGGTACTGGCTGTGATAGGCAAAGGCAAGGTAGTCCCTAGTCCACTAGCGGAATACTCAGGTGTAAACTGTGGTGGCTGCACTGTTGGCCTGTCACCAGGGAAGGCAGGACCCCCTCAGTTGGAGCAGCATGGGCAGATAGCTGGGGGAGTGCAGTCTGCTCAGGCTTAGGTCTCACAGCAGCCTGTATCAGCACAGTGGGATTTGTCCTTGGGGTACATGGAAATGCCTGGTCTCCCCTCTCCTTCCTCAGCCTGGCAGCAGCAACCATATCAATCTGGCCTCAGGGCAGAACATATATCCCTGATATCTAGGATCTCAGAGTAATGCCAAGCTGAAGTGCCATCTGGGCTAAGATGTCTGTGGCATTTGCATGGGTTCCCTTTCTGGAGCAACGTCTCTGTGCAATCTCTAGGCAGCTCCCTATGTTAGGCTTGAGGCCTGCATGTGTTGAGAGGTTCTCTTGTAGCCAAGATTATAGAAGGCTGTGGTGGGAGTGTGGAGCCCTGGTGGTTTCTCTCTTACCCTTTTGCTGTGTCCAGGAGCTTCTCCCAGCTTCCAGCTTATGCCTGGCTAAGCAAGGTGCCTCGCTTCCCTCTTCTTACTTGCTTTCAGTGCTTCCTGTTACTTTTCTGTTGAATTCCAGTGTTGTCTCTCAGAATATCTCCTCCTCTTCATCCTCATTCTCCTCCCCGGAAGAGGTGTAGGCCTCACAGTAGTGACATGGGGTAATCCAGGGGCCCATTGCTACTTCATTCTCCTCAGTGTGCCTTAAGTGATCTTTCTAGCTGCTTAATATTCTTAAAGAGCTTCCTATCACCTGTGGGATTAAAATCAATCTCCTAAGTATGGCAAACAGGGCATTTTGTAATCTGGTCCTTGCCTACACTTTCATCCTTCCTTCCTGCCACTTCCTTTTATGCATCTCCTGTTTCAGTCATAGAGAACTTCTTACAGTTCTTGAATACATGTTATTCTTCCTGTATGGAATACCTTTCCTCTATTCTCCCCTATAACCCAGTCCATCCCTTTATTACAGTAGTTATCATGTGGAATATTGAATTAATGTTTGTCTTTCCCCACTTCCAAGTACACTGTCCTTGACACTAAATGAGAATTCACTGGAAATTTGTGCACTATCATGTCTAAAGAAGATACAGTGACAGGCATGGAGAAAGTGTGCCATGTGTCATTTGGCCAAAGAAAGACTTAAACCACCTGTCTCAGGAGATTACCACTGCAGGATTTCTTACCATGACACAGTAGTTTTCACCTGAGTTATTTTCTGTTAAGAAATGGGATCATATGCTTCTTCCTCAGTCTTTTCTAAATTAACTCGAAGAAACCTCAATATGAAGCAGCATTTGCATGCATCATTGATCATAGAGATTGTTCATTTTTGGCTTGACAAGGTTCATTCTTTTAAAACTTTCTGACTATAGTACCAACTCTGACTTTGGATCTGGTGCTCTTATTCTTCTATATGGTAATTAGAATAGGAGCAAACATCTCATCTGGCAACCTGAACAAATTAGAGATCAGTTATAGGATAATGCAGAAACTGCTTTAGAGGCAGATAGCCTGGGTTGGAATTCTGACACTGTTGCTTTAAAGCTGTGTGCAGCAAGTTATTTAACTTCACTCAGCTTCAGTTTTCACATATAAAAATGGAGGTAAAATTCATACTTCTTGGGTTTTATATGAAAGGTAAATTAAATAATTATATAAAAAACTTGGCACAACCTTACATGTTGTAAATACTAAATAAATGATGTTTTCTTAAATAATGGATGGCATGTTAGTTCATTTAAGATACATTCTAATATAGTGCTGTATGTTGTCTAAATAATTATATATATTTAAACAAAGCATTTTTCTTTTAAGAAAGATAATGACTGTAGTTAGACTAACAGAAAGTATGTAAATAAAATTTGGAATAGCTAGTACATAGGCCACTTGTACTAGAATTTCTTGTGAAAAATACAGAATCTTTATCCTCACCCCAATTTACTAGATTAGAATCTTGGATATGGAACCTAGGAATCAAAAATTTTCAGAAGCACCTGAGGTTATTCTGATGTAAATTGACCATGGATAAACTTTAAGAAATACTTGTCTACAAGCTACCTGTTTTTTTGAAAACTGTCAACTGATTTAAATATTCTTATATGAAGTCATTTCTACTGAATTTATTTAGCCTGTAATACTGATGGTGTGATAAATGGAAAACTTCTTACTTAATTTATATCTGAAGTTATAACTTCTGTATTTTCTAGGCAGGATTTCAAGATCATGTAAATTGCATTAATTCTTCTATTAACTCTATTTTAAATATTGTTTGGAAAAAACATACTTTTGCTTATATTTTAATATCCAATATGAAATAACATTTGCAACAGATTCAAGTCAAGTACTTAGTTTTTATGGCCGTGTTAACTATTTAATCATGGTTTGGAGACTATCAATCTTAAACACCAAAACAGAAACAAAAGCAAAATAAACAAACAAGCAAAAAACTAGAAACAAACTCCAACCCATCCTTTTTCCTGTTCCCTCCATTGAACATTAGTTAGTAGGTTTGAATATGCTGCCATGCTACTCTACTAGTAATGTTCACCTTACTTTATACACACACAGACATACACACACACACACACACACACACATATACACAGACACACATTCTATATGGTAAATACTTTTGTATGTTTTAGAGTTGATCTCAGATATCATCTCCTCTGGGAAGTCTTCCCTAATATCCTCTGCCTCCACCCCGATCTGGATCAGGTGCCCCTCCTATTTCTTTCATGTGCCTGTCACACTGTCCTTGGACACGTCTGATTGTCACCTTTCCAGACTGTGAGCTCCCTGGGGGCAAGAACTTTGCCTTTCCAGAGCCTTGAACAATATTGAGTCCATACAGGGTATTAAGTAAATATCTATTAAATGAATAAATCAATTTTTATGTGTCTTTCTCAATTTATGAGATGATTATATATGAGATGATTGAGAAATGGCATTGAATTCAAACACTTAAATAAAATTAATTTTCTCACAGAAATAAAAGCAAATTTCAGTTTAGCTTTGTCCTATTTTATTAATATTGAATTAAGATAATATTTTTCTATCTTAATTACATTTTCCTCCTACATTTATTTAAGGTCCTTGCATTTGTTTATTTAATCATTGGTATTTAATGTCAGATGTCTCAGGAATGGATGATACAGTAGAAATCTGGCATTAAGTTTCATAAGCCTAAATCCAGATGGACATGGGTTCCAGATAATAGCATTGTAAAAAAAGATGAAGAACCAGGCTGTCCATATCAAAAGATTCTCTGGAATGGAGGAAAGGAAAAATTGGAAGGAAGTAAGAGCTTTAGTTGACAACACACATCCATGAGAAAGGGCCGTGTGCTCTTTCTCTACTAACTGAGCCATAGTTTGGGGTTGGGGAGAGAGAGAAAAAAATGATAGATAATTCAGATAGGTTTGTAGATATTGAAAGTACAGAGAAATTGTGTCCCATTCCCAAGTAGAGGCTTGGAAAGTTTCCCTTATTCCTGATGCTGCCTGGGAGAAGTAGGATAGATATATCTTTATAGTAACAAAGGATCAAATTTAAGAGGTTGTTTGTTATATTTTTCTAATCAGGACTTCCATTGAATATTTATATTTAATAACATAATAATATTGCTTTAAATGTGATAGAAATAATTACAAAAGAATGTTACCCATGCCCCGAATTGTCAAAAGGAGTCTGTAATAAAACATGCTAAGATGTTAACTGTGACTATCTCTGATTGGTGGGATTATGAATGGCTGAGGTCATTTTCATAAATGTAAGGCTCTGAATTTTGAAAAATGTCCATAATGAAATGACTTTTTCACCTTGCTTTGCCTGGCTAAACATTACTCATCTTTTAGTTTACATTTCATCTCCCTCCCCCCACCCCCGGATCCAAACTCATTAGATAGATAATGTCCCTATTTGATACTCGTTTAATATTCTGGATAATTCATTCTCTTGCCACCATAGTTCACTGAAATAATCATCTGTCTCCTTTTCTAGAGAGGCAGGAATCATATCTTATTCATTTTTGCACCAACACATAGCACCAAATAGATGCTTAATAAATCTTTGTTGAATTGACTAATAAAAAAGGTCAACATAAAATTTATTTTATGGTTTGCCCAAATTACAATTATAGATAAGGTTTTCTCTCCATTAGGGGACAAAACCTCTGTTTGTAAATAAGTAATATGTAAAGATGTATGAATTGTGAAACTCTCTGAAAAATACAGTAAAGTCAGAACAAAAATTCAGGCTCATAGTTAGTGTAAGACCATGTAAAATATATCTGAACTTTCTTTGTTCACTAATAGTTTGTTTGCTTATGATGAAGCTGAGAAATATGTTTTGATTTTTTCTTCTCTTTTTCCTATATGACATTTGTCATATTTCTTTGACAGAGTGCAAACTTGATAGTAAACAGAGATATTTCTTGTCATCATTTAAGAATGTATAGTAAAATTTACACATGTAACAATGTGAATAATGATTATTTTAGTGTAATTCTTCATAACTTATTATAGAAAAAGGACAAGTTAAGGATTATTTAGCTACAAGATTAACTCCGTAATAAGTGTGATATTGATTATTTTCAAGTTAGAAATGGAAATGATACATTCAGGAGCATTTAACAAAGACAGTGATAATTAGGCTTAAAGGCTGATAATTGGAGAAGTAATAAGTTGAGGCATGTATATACTTCTTGTTTACATAATAAGCAAAGAAAATTAGATGTTTTCCCACAAAAATAAATCCCTTAAGGATTTTAAATCTCTATAGTAAGGGTGAGAAAAATGCTATTAAAAGTTCATCATTTTGTCTTCTGGGCTACCTCTGAGTTTTGCACAGATTTTTAACTTAAGCACTATGTTGAATGATGTTATCTTTCTTCTTTTCTAAACTATGACCTCTTGGAGACCAGGATCCATGTCTTATTTTTTTCTGTATATTTGCTAGCATATGGTGGGTACTCAAATTTTTACTGAATTGAGTTAAATTGGAGTGGGATGTTGCCCTCTAGTACAGAATTTAGAACAGTAGGTCTTCTATCAGCTTCCTGTAGGGGTAAATTAGAGCAAAAAGTGAAAATCAGGTCTTTGTTCCAATCTTCAGCATTGGAAAAACCAGTTATGAACTAAGAGAAGTGGGACTTGGAGGGTCTTTTAAACCTGGACATTAGCCGTACATTGGAATGGACTCCCTAATTATTATACTTATTTCATGTGTTCCTTTTCTGATAATTGATGGCTAGAATCACTATCAGGGTGGGGGTCAAGAACATTTGTAAAAAAGGAGTATTATCTGACACCTTTAAATTTTAGTACTATGCAATGAAGTTTCTTATTGTGTGCCATGTTTTGGAATGGGCATGTTTTACCCTTTTCCTTAGTTGTTAAATGTCGTCATTTTTTAAGCTGTCAAGAAAGAACATTTTTTATATCTCCTGAGTTGGTCAAATTCAACTAAATACTTTTGGATTGATATGCAGTTTATCCCTGAAGAACATAGGTTTCAATGGTGTGGGTTTACTTATACACAGAATTTCTTTGTCCTCTGCCACCCCTGAGACAGCAATACCAACCCCTCCTCTTCCTCCAGCTCCGCCTACTAAACATGAAGATGATGGGGATGAAGGCCTTTATAATGATCCACTTCCACTTAACGAATAGTAAATACATTTCCTTATGATTTTTAAATAACATTTTATTTTCTCTAGCTTACTTTATAAGAATAGAGACTATATTAATAATACATATAACATACAAAATATGTGTTAATAGACTGTTTATGTTATCAGTAAGGCTTATGGTCAATAGTAGGCTTTTAGTAGGTAAGTTTTGGGGGAGTCAAAAGTTATACATGGATTTTTGATTGCTCAGAGGGTTGGTACCCCTACCTCCCCACATTGTTCAAGGGTCAACTCTATTTGCCAAATCTACATAATGCTTTAAATTATTCAAAACATTTGTATAGGTCTCAAAGAATAAAGGTACAAAGGGATAAAACATAAGTAAAGGATATAAACAGTGCTGTGGTGCATTTTCAAATGTGAAAAATATTAATTTTTGAAATATTAATCTTGATCTAGTAATATTATCACTAACATAGTATTACTGTTCAGAATATATTTCTGAACTCATTGCCAACCTAAAGTTCAGCTATTTTATATTAAAAAGGGCCAAAGCAAAGAACTTTGCGATCTAAGCCAGAAACCTAATACCACCAGGACTGAAACTGTTTTCTTGAAATACCAGTGTTGGCAATAACCTTTAGAATACAGTATTTTCTTCCAATACAATGAATATTGGATGGCCTTTCTCTAAGATAAACATTATATTAATGTGCATATCTTAACTCCCAGGGCTTAAAATAGCAAAAGGAGGTAGGAACTGAAAGTACATTGAATCCATGCTGACTTGCATACTTAGGGGATTAGCAAAAATTGAGGTCAGCAAAAGTCCCAGGATGCAGGACAGATCAAGGAAGGAAGCACACCATGGTGGCTGTATTCCTTTCCTATTGGACACGACAGGGGCAGCTGGAGAGGAAGGTGGCTCTTCTGTTTAGTGTTTTCTGTAATTCCTCTCTGTCTGTATGGTTGGCTTATGGTCAAGCCTACTTTTATTTCATTCTTCAGAGAGGAAAATTCCACTTTAATATTGCTGGTATGACGGGAAATAGCATCAGTACATAGTACCTCACACACAGTAGGACTGATGAAATGAAAATCAGACTATTGACTCAGGGTGTCTGGAACATTTAGTTCCTTGGAGAAATTCAGTCTTGCAATATTTAATGTGATGTTTTAAATCATGGCTATCAAATTGTACTAATAGAATCTCCTTGGATTTCTAAATATGAGGAGGCTAAACAGGAACCCATTTTTAATCATCTAGGATCCTGGGAAACTTTACTATAGTGGAAAGAGCTCTGGACTAGAAGAAATATAAAAGTTACCTGGGATTATTTTTCAAAAAGTGTATCCTCACCTACTTCCTCTCCTATCCCCCACCAAGGACGTGTTAGAATCTCCAAGGCAGATAATATGTAGTTGAAAAAACGCTGCTCATGCAAGTTGGATTTCCTTTTACTATTTGTTTCTTTTCACCTCCTGAGTTTGAAAATCAATGGAGAAGCTGAGTTGTAAAATTCTTTGATTTTGTTAGCAAAAATTCCATTACCTAGTGATGGTTTTCTTCCCAGGAGTTGTCAGTGCTATACTTATCTTCTTCATTGGAACTTGTGTAATATGGAGATGTATTCTCTCAGGTTATTGGCATTAAATCTAAAGTATTCTATAAAATAGAGGTAGTGGATTAAATGAGGATCATTTTCTCTTTCTTTACTTTCTTTTTCTAGGCTAGTATTCAGTATCTTGGATCAGAGAACTTTAGAAATATAGGCTTTCTTGATCTTTAGAAGTAGAATGTCTACCGTTGCAACCCTGATTAAGTCCTACTGTACTGGTAGAAATAGTACCTCTGGCATACAGTAAGCACTCAAGTAATGGTTGTTCCAGCAAAGTACCTTCATGGTTTAATAAAACACACTGTAAGAAAATACTGATTAAAAGTAATTTAAAATACAATTTTATTTTTATTTTGGCTTTTGGAGTAAGAATCAGACTTTTTCTTAGATATATTTAAACTAATTTAGGAGAAATATAAACTGGATGACTTGGGGCTTCTTAATAGAATGGAAATAATTTTTCTAAATAGAAATTATTTATTTTTATTCTAATAAATTGCTTATGATTATTGCTTATGGTCATTTGAATGGCAAGGGAGATTTTATTCATCAGTCTGTGATAGAAAGTCAAGTTGAACCCCAAATCAGTAAATTTCTAGTAGATATCCTATTATTTAAATCTGTGGTATCAATCTCAATGTGCTGTGCACAAAGTAGCCACTCAAATATATTAATAATTATGGTTTAAAAAATAAATTTTTTTCTTATAAACATAATAGATGCTATTTTAAAGAATTGTATTGAGAAGGAAAACAGATAAAAGTTATCTATAATTCTACCTGTGATAAGCATTATAGAAAATTTTGGTGTATTGATGAAAATAATTTAATATCCACTCCTATTGATTAAAGGTTTTAGAATCTGGTAAAAATTTTCTTATTTAAGATAACTATCTTAATAATTTTCAGTCATCCTCTTTTAACCTCTGAAAGTTTTTACCCCTCTTCATTTGTAACTTCCATACTCAGTCTGAGGTCCAGTGATAGATAGGCTTCATTGCTTAAAATACTCTAGATCTATAATCAATTTTAGGAAATATGTGTAGTCACTTAATGATTGTCATCAACTATTCTCCCTATAAAAGAGCTCCTCTAACTAATTTCTTTTCTCCCATGGATTATTTAGATAACCACTACCCTTCTTGTTGATACCTTTAAGCTAAAAGGGTATATGCTTGTGCTACTCTTGTTCAGAATCATTGTTTTTTTTAAAGTGCGTTAGTATCTTGACCATTTCTACTATCAAAATATTTTCTTGCCCTGTCATTTTTGTTGGAAAATCATAGAAAAAATATATTTTATTTTCAATAGTGTATGAATTACCTAAATTTTTTACTATGCAAATACTGAAAATATAATCTAATTCTTATTGAGTCAACAATAACTTAAATGTTTGATTTTTTTTTTTTTTTGTCGTTAATGAATAGTTCAGTCTCACTAAGACATACCAATTTTGAGGTCATCTTACCTGTTTTAAAAGACCGCAGGTTCTCAGAGTAGGACACACAGTAAACCTAGTTATTAACATTATCTTGTTTGAATTATGTCTCCTGTAGGGTTCCGGGAATGAAGTGGATTGCCTCAAAGTGTCAAAATCAGGCTGAGCTGGTTGGAGGCCAGATTGGACTAGTCTATATAAGAAGTCAGCATCTTAGGTGAGATTCTTAATGCCCATTAGACTTGCAGTATTACAGGCTGTATTTTATACCAGTAGCCAGGTGTGGGCAGTGATACAGGGCTTGGGGGGAATCTCTCTTACCGGCCCAGGGATCCAAGGCATTCAGTGCAAAACCTGGCCAGCAGCCCGAGTGAGTAGGAGCCATGTGACTCTGGTGAGTTGGAGTGTGCAATTGCCTCCTGCTTCAGAGCTACCTGATCCGAATACTAAGCAGAGCGAGTGCCGGGCTGAGTGTAAGACACTGAAGACACTGCAGAGCAAGGTGCTTATTCCAGAGGCGTTACAAAACATGGAGATTAAAGACCAGGGAGCCCAAATGGAGCCGCTGCTGCCTACGGTAAGAGACAACCTGCTGTCACATAGATTAACAGCGTTTGCTGCAAAACCTGTCAGGCAAGTGGTCTGCTAGCTAGGTGCAGTGAGTGTACTTTTGGGGTGGTGGATAGCTCCCACGACATATGGACAGGGGTCTCCTCCCATCTCGGGAGACTGAAATGCATAAAGCAAAGCACATGATTTCCCTCAGCCCCCCCTTCTCAATATGGATGCACTACAGTGATGAAATGTCTCATGTTTGCTGCTGTTTGAAGAAATGGCTAGGTTTTAGCAGCAGGGGCAGTTGTATGTCTCTCTCCCTGCCTGTTACTGCCTGTCTCTCTGTTTCTCAGGCTGTGCAGTGGTTGTTTAAGCCCCTGCAAAGAAGCCCCGCTTTATCACATTTATTCCCTGACAAATTTCCTCCCCATGCCTCATTCCCGGGCAGTGAGGTGAGGGAATCTGCTGCTGTTTCAGCTCTAGAGATTGAGTCTCCGCGGAGGGGGGGGAACAGAAGGAGTGTGTGTGTGTGTGTGTGTGTGTGTGGTCAGTCTCTTTTTCAAAGGGAAATGGGTCATGGTTCATGTGCAAAGAAGGTATGCATTTTGGGGGGACAGACACACAATTCAGATTTGAATATCTGAAAGGTTCCTGAACTGTCATTTGGAAATAGCCCATCTGTTTATCTCTGGGTCCTTAAGCTGTCTCCCTAGATTTAATTTTTGGATAGGTGATTGATTTGTCTGTCCTCTACACAATCTCTCTGTCTGGCTCGCAGACTTTAGAGATCTTCAGGCAACAATCTTTCTCAGTCTGGAGCAGCTGATGTTGCTGGGTTTAAGGAAAAAAGGAAAAAAAAAACAAAAAAAAACAAAAACAAAAACAACCCAGTATTTTCTTGACGCAACAGAGACGCCAAACGTAGCTTCCAGCAATCTATCAGCGCTACCACAGCAGAAATCCCCTCCCTGCACCAAACCGGACGGAGGGGCTGTTTCTCAGCTCTCTGTTACTCAGGTTGGTGACCCACCTTGCAGACCAGGGACTGGCAGAAAGCTGTTCGTTTCTGAGTCCATTCCTAGTTTTTGAACACACCTTTAAGTCAAATGCTACCGTATGAGGAGTGAGAAAATTCCGGGCCACTGTATTTTCAGGGCCTTACCTCTCCTGCCGGTCTCAAATGCTGCAAAAAGATTCCAGTTTGCATCCCCGGAATCAGCTGTGACTACTGAGCATGCCCAGTTCTCCTCCAGCCACCAGGTTTGGGCAGACAGGGAGCAGGGAGATAGGAAGAAGGCAGGAGTCACTACTAAGAATAGAGCCTAAATAAAGGGCAGGAGACGTGTCAGAGAAGGGGAGTGGGGGTAGGGGAAGGAAGGAAATATGTCAGTGAGCCTGCCTGTTTAAAAGTAGAGATATTTCTTTGAGGAATCCAAGTGGAGTTTTACAAAAATAAAGGTAAAAGGTTTGTCCACTTTCCCAAACTTAAACAGATACATAAATTAGGATTCCTAATTTAATTGCTCAGAATAAATAGTATGAAGGATACCAGAAACAATTTCTCTGGATGAGAAAGAGGAACTGTACACAGGATTTGTGGTATGGAGATTTAGAGAAGATTAGATGTAGGGGGGAAAAAAACCTTTTTTTGGCCAGAGAGAGAGAGAGAGAGTGTGTGTGTGTGTGTGTGTGTGTGTGTGTGAGAACCTGCCCTAGAAAAGCAGGCTGAAGCCTGTTTGATTTGGCTTATGGATTGTCCCTAGTAGGGAACAGTTAAAGGGTTTAGGACCAAATGAGGATTAACTGGAGGAATTTAGAAAAGGATGACATTACTAGGCTAGATGGGCAACCAGTCTGTGTCTAAAAAAGAGCAGGGAACCATGGCTAAAATCACATAGTGATGAAGCCAGGACCAGAATATAGGTCTTCTAAAACTAGTTAAGAAATTTTGAAAAAAATTCAATATTTTTTACATCACATTCTTAACCAGGCTTAACGTGATTAGTTCTGGGACTGGAGTTTTTATGCTTGGAAGAGAGAGAGAAAGAAATAGCACTGGGCTCTGATTTAGAAAACTAATCAGATGACTTTGCAAATAATTATGTCAGGGGCAATATTGCATAATATTTAAGAACACAGTCCAGTAGGTCCTAGCACTGCTATTTATTTGCTACATGATATTGGAAAGTTATAAGCCTTAGTTTCTTCAACTGAAAAATAGAAAAGGAATGGCATATAGCTCTTGGGTTTTGTGATGAGTAAGTGAAATAACCTAGGTTAAATAACTGGCAGTTAGCAAGTGCTCAATAAACATTAGTTGCTATTATCATTGTTAATGTTGCTGTTATGTTGTTAGGAAATTAATTGCTATATATTCATCTCAATACAGACATTGACATGAAGTCTAGGTTTCAGGTTTTTATGAAGTGGGGGTTGTCAGTACTGTCTACTAAGAAAGAGAAATGGGAAATGGAGTATTGGATGAGACTCTTGCAGTGGAGGTGGGACGTGCGGTTTTTTAGTTATAGTTATGGAAACTTTGCAATATGGTTGGAGAGCCAATTGGAAAGCCAAGATTAGATATGGGACAGAAGCAGTCAGAGGTAGATAGAGAAGTGAGAGAAAAAGAAAAATCACAAGAAGGGAGAAGTATGTCACATGAGTGAATGTATTTCTGATTCAAGTGAAATGGAAGAAAAGATCATCATTAAACATCCTAAGGTTTACTACCATTTAGTATATATAAAGTACATCTGAAGGGTATGAGTGGAGGAGGCCCTGATATGTTTCTCTTTTTTTCCAGCTTCTTAGGAAGCTTCAAAGGTAATTTTCTTGTATTAGACAAGCCATTTTTGCATTTTGTAGGTCCTAATCACTCTAAGGGTGAGGGCATTCACTCTTCTGGGCCCAGGGCAGTGTGGCTTTGGTAGCAACTGAATTATGTCAGAACGTGTAGAACAAGCATTTCCAGAGGATTTATTCATTTATGAAGTGTTTACTATTGGCCAAACATGTTCTTGGTGTTGGAGATACAGCAATGAATAAGACAGGCAAAAACTCTGTGTATATGGAGCTCACAATCTAGCTAGTCTAGAAATAGGATTCAATTTAATTTTTTAAGAGACTGTTGCTTTCTCCACAAATATTTAATCATTGTTATAAGTTTTTTGAGATGGGTATGTATGGAGAATATATGTAACAGTAATAATGGTGATTTCACTTTAGTAAGGATGGAATTAACCTTTTAAAAGCATGAAGCCATATATTTAGGATTGCATTAATGATTTCACATTTTCCTTTGACATTCAATATTGAATTTGTTTCTAGGAGTAACCTAGCAACTTTTAAATTATCAAGCCATGGAAGAAGCTTCTAGGAGAATATCTTCATAACAAATATTTCTACCCTATGCCATTTAATCTTGGGTGATACATAATATGTCCACTTTGGATCCCTTCTAAGATTCTGTTGTCTTAAAAGTTACTTCTTTTAAGTTGAGCTTACTCATAAAACTTTCAGAGGTATGGAACTATAGTAAAACTCACTTTTAAAAGGTAATTTGAGGCCAGATACAGTGGTTGATGCCTGTATTCCTAGCACTTTGGGAGGTTGAGGCAGGAGGATTGCTTGAGCCCAGGAGTTTGAGATTGCAGTGATCTATGATCATACCATTGCACTCCAGTCCAGGCAACAGAGTGAGACTCTGTCTCAAAAAACTAATAAATGATTACATAAATAAATAATAAAAGATAACTTGATAGTATGGAATAGATGGTGGACTTTAGGACCTTTTTGAAATGCTGATTCTAGCTTCCAAATGGCCCAGTGTATTGAATTGTTTTATTTGTAGACAAAATGTTATAAAAAAAAATCTTCTATATTATCAAATTAGGAGAAGGAAAATGGGGCTAAAATGTCAAAGTAATAAAAAAAGTACATCAGTTGGCTAAGTAATATTGTTTTTTCTATTACATTTGAATTGAACTCTAACTTATAATCTGAATTTAAAGAAAACATACTCACTACACATGGTTCATAGGAAGCAAGTTGCATTCTAAGAAATTAATCGTCATTTCTACTTTGATGATTTGAATTGTTACTCCAGAATGGTGACTATAGAAATAAAATATATGTGTAGACTACTAATGTCAGGAATGCGTAGTAGAATCTAAAGGCTACATGTATTAAGTTTATTTATTGATTGATTTATTAGTATTAAGTTCATGATAAAAATATTGAGGTCAGATTAGGAAGTGGGATAATTTATGATGAAGAGTTAGAAAATATCTGATCCAAAGTCCGGAACTAAGATAGAGTTAGAGAGCATGGTCAGAATATAATTATACTTCTAATGTATCATTTCTTTCTAACCTTGAATGATGTTTGCTTCAGAAGTCTAAAGTGGGCATACGTAGATTGCAATGCATTACAATATGCTGCCATGCCAATGAATGGAGAAACGTGGGTGCCACTCTCGACCCTTCTATGTAGAGAAATTTCAACTCTTCTTTTCTCATATCTCATAGGATACGTGACACTTGATCATTTCACTTTTGTGAGGATGCCACTTTCACTCTATATAATAGAAATGAGTTAGGTTTTATGGGTTTTTTTTTTTAGATAACACAAAATGACATTGAAGTTTTGATATGTTCTCTTACCACAAACAATTGTCTCAGATACTCCTTGGGGTGTGTTACTGTTCATTAGAAAAGGGAAATTATTTATGTATGTCATATCTTTTGTGTAATGATATACATATATATTTTTAATAGGTCTTATTATTTAGAGAGGTTTAGACCCACAGCAAAATTGGACAGAGGGCATAGAGATTTCCCATACATCCCCACCCCTATACATGTAGAGCCTCCCTTATTAAAACCATCCCCCCACCACAGTGATATATTCATGACAATTGCTGAGCCTGTATTGACGCATCATCATCATCCAAAGTCCATAGTTTGCATTAGGAGTTGGTGTTGGATGCTCAATAAGTTTGGACAAATTTATAATAACATGTATCCACTTGTATCATATCATATAGAGTAGTTTCACTACCCTAAAAATCCTCTGTGCTCTGCCGATTCTTCCCTTCTTCCCCACTAACCTGTGGCAACCACTGATCTTTTTACTCTTTTCATGGTTTTGCCCTTTCTATAATGTCAAATAGGAGGAATTATACAGGACATAGCATTTTCAGATTGGCTTCTTTCACTTAGTAATATGCATTTATTTCCTCCATGTCTTTTCAAGGCTCGATAGCTCATTTCTGTTTAGCACTGAATAATTTTCCATTGTCTGGATGTACCGCAGTTTGTTTATCTATTCACTTACTGAAAGACATCTTGGTTGCTTCCAAGTTTTGGCAATTGTGAATAAAGCTGCTGTAAACATATCCATATGCAAGTTTTTGTGTGGACATAAGTTTTCAGTTCTTTTGGGTAAATACAAAGGAGTGTGATTATTGAATTGTATGGTAAGAGTATTTAGTATTTTTAGAAACTGCCAAACTGTCTTCAAAAGTGGCTGTACCATTTTGCATTCTCACCAACAATAAATGAGAGTTCCTGTTACTCCACACCCTCACCAGCATTTGGTGTTGTCAGTGTTTTGGATCTTGGACACTCTAATAGGTGTGCAGTAGTATTTCATTGTTTTAATTTGCATTTCCCTGATGACATATGATGTGGAGCTTCTTTTCTGTGCCTATTTGCCGTCTGTATATCTTGTTTGGTGAGATGTCTGTTAAGGTCTTTACCCTATTTTTAAATAATTTTTCTTTTTTTATTATTTAATTTTAAGAGTTCTTTTTATATTTTCGGTAATAGTCCTTATCAGGTGTAACTTGTGCAAATATTTACTCTTAGTCTGTGGCTTGCCTTTTGACAGTGTTTTCCGTGAGCAGAAAATTTTAATTTTAATGAAGTCTAGTTTATCAATTCTTTCTTTCATGGATTGTGCCTTTATTGTTGTGTCTAAAAAGTCATTGCCAAATCCTAGGTCATTTAAATTTTCTCCTCTGTTATTTTCTAGGAGTTATATAGTTTTGCATTTTACATTTAGGTCTGTAATCCATTTTGAGTTAATTTTTGTTAATGGTATAAAGTCTATGTCTAAATTCATTTTTTTTCATGTGAATGCAAAATGATTTTCCAGCATCATTTGCTGAAAAGGATATTATTTCTCAATTGTTTTGCCTTTGCTCTTTTGTCAAAGATCAATTGACTGTATGTCTGTGGGTCTATTTCCGGCATTGCTATTCTGTTTCATTGATCTGTTTGTATATTCTTTCACAAATACCACACTGTCTTGGTTACTGTAGCTTTATAGTAAATCTTGAAGTTGGGTAGTGCTCCAACTTTGTTCTTCTCCTTCAGTACTGTGTTGTCTATTATGGGTCTTTTGCCTCTTCATATAAACTTTAGAATCAGTTTGTTGATACTAACAAAATAACTTGCTGGGATTTTGACTGGGATTGCATTGAATCTAGAGATCAAACTGGGAAGACCCGACATCTTGACAGTATTGAGTCTTCCTATCCATGAACGTGGAATCTCTGTCCATTTATTTAGTTCTTTGATTTCTTTCACCTGAATTTTATAGTTTTCCTCATGTAGATCCTGTGCATACTTTGTTAGACTTATACCTAAGTATTTCAGTTTTTTGTTTTCCAATGTAGATGGTATTGTTTTTTTAATTTTAAATACCATTTGTTCATTGATGGTGTGTAGAAAAGCAATTGACTTTTGTATATTAAGCTGGTATCTTATAACCTTGTTATAATTACTTACTAGTTCCAAAAATTTTCTTGTTGATTATTTAGGATTTTCTGCATAAGTGATCACATCATCTATAGACAGTTTTTGTCTTTGGGAAGAACTTCCCAATCTGTATTCCTTTTCTTTTTTTGTCTTATTGCATTAGCTAGGACATCCAGTACAATGTTAAAAAGCAGTGGTGAGAGGGACCTCCTTGCCTTGTTCCTCCTGATCTTAGTGGGAAAGTTTTGAGTTTCTCTCCATTAAGTATGATGATAACTGTAGGTTTTTCTTGTAGATCTTCTTTCTCAAGTTGAGGAAGTTCCCCTCAATTCCTAATGTACTGAGAGTTTTTTTTTAATCATGGATGGGTATTGGATTTTGACAATTGATTTTTCTGCATCTATTGATATGATCATGTGATTTTTTATCTTTACTCTGTTGATATGAGGTATTGCATTAATTAACTTTCAAATGTTAAACTAGTTTTGCATACTTGGAAGAGATTTCACTTGGTTGTGATGTGTAATTAATTCTTTTTATACATTGTTGGATTTGATTTGGTAATATTTTTTGAGCATTTTTGCATTTATGTTCATGAGAAATATTGGTCTATAGTTTTCTTCTAAAATCTTTGTATAGTTTTGATGTTAGGGTGATGCTGGCCTCATAAAGTTAGTTAGGGAGTACTTCTTCTACTTCTCTCTTCTAAAATAGATTGTAGAGAATTGGTATAAAATCTTTTTTAACAATTTGATAGAATTTACCAGTGAACCCATCTGGGCTTGGTGCTTTCTGTCTTGGCAGGTTATTAGTTATTGATACCATTTTAAAAAATAGACTCATATATTTTGACCAGAGGACTGTAGCGATCAACTGAAGACTAGATTTTAGACTGGCCTCTTAATTTACAGATGATGAAACTGAATATCAAAAACATAAAGACATATTTTTAAGAGTATGTTACTTATAGTAATGTCAGAGCTTGGCCTAGAGTCCAAATCTTTTGATTCCTAGTTTATCATTCTTTCCACTATTTTATCATCTCTATTCTAGCATAGAGTCAACAATTGAGTGCCAAACTAATAAAATGGTAATTAGGCAATCTTTGTGAAGTAACAATAGATATTGTCTCAGGTTCCTGATAATAGAAACATCTCTAATCCTTATGATAATCCTGAAAGGTTGCTACTGTTTTCTAGTCTTACAGAGGAGAAACAGAGGCTCAGAGAGTTGAGCAAATTACCCAAGTTCACATAGCTAATAAGTACTAAGCTAGGATTTGAAGATATTTCATCTAGTTACTAAGTGACTCTGTTCCTTTAAAGCCAATTAAACAATAAAAAGGAATTTCATTATAAAATGAACTTTCACTTCTACCCCTTCAATCCAATATGAAAGTACTCTGATACAAGGTGCTATAAAATGTAAGGTATTGTTGGCCACATATTGTGTGATTCCATTTATATGAAATGTCCAGAATAGGTAAATCCTTAGATTAGTGGTTGCCAGGGATTGGGGCATAGGGGAGACTTAGGAGTGACTGCTAAAGGATACAGAGTTTCTTTTTGAGGTGATGGTAATGTTCTGGAATTAGTGGTGATGGTTGCACAACATTCTGGACATACTAAAAACCACTGAATTATACACTATAAAATGAAGAATTTTGTTACATAAATTTTATGTCAAAAAATTGCGAAAAGGATTTGTTATTGTTTACTATTATTACTAACAGGGAGAAGGCCGAGGATCTGAACAATACTTATCTCAGTCACATTTATATAAAATAAGAAGACTGCAAATAAAATAGTTTTAAAAACTAAAAATAACTTCAGATACACACACACATATGCAACCCCCCCCAGATATTTTTTACCACCAAATCTGTTCTCTTTGTGAATGTAATGGTGAGGTTGGTCAGTGTTTCAGTGAACTATTTGCAGACCTACAGATCCATTGGAATATATATTCAAAGCTAAGTTAAAAGAGTATATGGCACATTCTATGTACTAGAGAGGAAGAAAACTATATTTTACTTGGGCCACATTTTATTTAGATATTTAATTGCTTGTGGTAGAATTTAGTAGTTTTGTCTTACTGGGATCTTCTAGGCAATATATTAAGGATGACATGGAAATTCCTGAGTCCCATTTGTATTAATATAATTGTTCCTACATTAAGCCTAAATACTAAGTTCATGTTGAATTCCAAATAGTTCAGAACTCTAGAGATGCTCTCAGAGGATGAAAATGGAGATTAATCTACAGACTCAGTTGTATAGAGTGAGGATGTATGATAGCTAAAGACTCTTTGTATAGTTTTGAAATAATGACAAAGTCCCTGTACCAGTATCAGCAAGACTTACTCATTCATTATGAAAATTATACTCTAAGGATCTAATAACCAAGTTTTTAAAGCAGAATTTTCCCATTGCATATTGAATGTGTTAGGTTGCTGGAGTGCCTCCAACATTTATTTGTAACTCTGCTTGTTCTTGCTAATTCTGAAAAACCAAAATTATTTAGATAAGGCTATTTCTTTCTAATAGCTTTTTTTTTATTACTAATGAGACTTTGATATCAAAGATGATGACCTAGTCAAATTTCAGAAAGCAAGTGCCATAAAAAGTAGTTAGGTATATAACAACTACCAGATGGGATCAAAACATAATGTAATAAAGCACATTTAATCATTGTTAAATTCATACTGCTTCTTTCATAAATAAGGTGGTGAATTTCTGTTGGTATTTAAGTTTCTCTGGAAATAAGTCTATCCAAACTCATCTAATTTGCTCAAAAATAAGAATGAGGTGGGAAAAAAATGAATAAAACAAACAAACAAAGAAACAGAACAAACCTGACATGGAGACAGCAGCAAGACATAGCCCTAATGTTATGTTATTTGAATGCACACCATGTACTTTGTGCTTTATTAACATAGTATAACTTTGTCGGTCAAAAACATCTGATATTATATAATTGACAGAGAACATCTAGTAGATATAAAAATTTAGTATTTTTCACTCTTAAAGGAATTATTGAGAACCTGAAACTTGAGGACCATCAGCATCGGAATTATCAGGAGGGCTAGTTAAAAATCCAAGTTCCAGGTCTTAGTCAAACCTACAGGCTCAGAATATTAAAGAGTAGTACCAGGAAACCAGCATTTAAAAAAGCCCCGTAGGTGATTCTTGGGTACATTAAAGCTTCAGAATTTTTGCCTTAAAAAAATAACAAAATAGAAAAAAATCATTGCATGTTTTAAAATTATTTTAGCTTTAAAAATGCTGGAAGACCAAGTTTTGCTATAAAACAAAGAGAGCCATTTTTAATAAATCATAATGGGTTAGGAAATTAAGTGCTTATTGCCCATTTTACTTATGTATTATATATTATTTTGAAATATCATGTGTATACATATATTTATATATACATACATGGTCCCAACTTACAGTGTCTCGACTTTCAACTTTGTAATGGTGCAAAAGCTAGATGCATTCAGCATTATCCTTGACTTATGATAGGATTACATATAGATAAATCCATCATAAGTTGAAAATACCATAAGTGGAAAATGTACTTATGATATTTTCAATTTTTGATGAGTTTACTGGGACATAACCCCACTGTAAGTTGAGGAGCATCTGTATATAAATTATTTTGCTTGTGTATAAACACAAATACATATAACTTGTTTCCTCAGTGTGTTGAATTCTTTTAAAATAGGAAACACTAATTTGTTTGGGTTTGATAGAAAAATCAGTGAAAGAGGTCCCATCTGAATTTATGTACTTATGTATCTAAAATTATCATAAAATACACTACATTTTAAAATAAATTCATTAATAAAACAACATTATTGTGTTTCCAACAAAATATTTACAACAAAAAATCAAAATCAATTTAGGAATTTTTTCTTCTTATCTAAGTTTTTATTCTAAACCGCAAATAAAAGAATAAGACCTCTGCCCCAGTCTGATAGGAAGGGTCAAGATTTTGGCTCTGAAGGTTGTTTTTTATTTTATTTTATGTCATTTTTATTTTTTTTTTAATTTTTTTATTTCAGAATATTATGGGGGTACAAATGTTTTGGTTACATGGATTGGTTTTGTACTCCTTGAGTCAAAGTTACAAGCGTGTCCATCACTCAGATAGTATACATTGTACCCGTTAGGTATGATTTCGCTCATCCCCTCCTCCCTCTCCCCCTGCTTGATTTCCATTGAGTTTTATTTTCATGTGTGCACATGAGTGCTGTTCAGTTAGTTCCAATTTAATACTGAGTACATGTGGTGTTTTTTTTTCCATTCTTGCGATACTTCACTTAGGAGGATGGTCTCCAGTTCCGCCCAGATTGTTGCAAAAGGTATTAACTCATGTTTTATGGCTGAGTAGTACTCCATAGTATACGTATACCACAATTTATTAATCCACTCATGAATTGATGGGCACTTGGGATAATTCCACATGTTTGCAATTATGAATTGTACTGCAGTAAATATTCTAGTGCAAGTGTCTTTTTGATAAAAAAGACACTTGGGTAAATACTTAGTAGTGGGATTTTTTGGGTAAATACTTAGTAGTGGGATTCCTGGATCAAATGGTAAGTCTGATTTTAGTTCTTTGAGGAATCTCCGTACTATTTTCCATAGAGGCTGCACCAGTTTGCAGTTCCACCAACAAAGTATAAGTGTTCCTTTTTCTCTGCATCCACACCAGCATCTATTGTTGTGGGACTTTTTGATAAAGCCATTCTCACTGGGATTAGGTGATATCTTATTTTGGTTTTGATTTACATTCCTCTAATGATTAGTGATATTGAACATTTTTTATGTTTTTATTGGACTTTAATCTATCTCCTTTTAAAAAAGTTCTATTCTTGTCTTTGGCCCACTTTAATGGGGTTGTTTGATTTTTTCTTGCTGATTTGCTTGAGTTCTTTGTAGATTCTGGTTATTAGGCTTTTATCAGATGTATAGCATGTGAATATCTCCCATTCTGCAACTTGTCTATTTGCTGTGTTAATTGTTTCCTTGGCTGTGCAGAAGTGTTTTGATTTAATCAAGACCCATTTATTTATTTTTGTTGCTGTTGTGATTGCCCTTGGGGTCTTCTTCATAAATTCTTTGCCTAGGCTGTTATCTAGAAGAGTTTTTCCAACATTTTCTTCTAGAATTCTTGTGGTTTCATGCCTTACATTTAAGTCAGCTATCCAACCTGAATTAATGTTAATGAATGGTGAGAGATACAGATCCTGTTTCAAACTTCTACATGTGGCTTATCCAATTTTCCCAGCACTATTTATTGAGTAGGAATTATTTTCCCTAGAGTATATTGTTGTCTATTTTGTCAAAGATCAGATGGCTATATGTGGATGGTTTTATATCTGGATTCTCTGTTCTGTTAGTCTATGTCTTTATTTTTGTGCCAGTACCATGCTGTTTTGGTTACTATAGCCTTGTAGTATAGCTTAAAGTCTGGTAAAGTGATGCCTCCAGATTTGTTCCATTTGGTTAAGGTTGCTTTGGCTATTCAGACTTTTTCTGGTTCCAAATGAAGTGTAGAATTATTTTTTCTAGATCTGAAAAAAATGATGTTGGTATTTTGATGGGAATTGCATTGATTATGTAAATCTCTTTGGATAGTATGGACATTTTAACAATGTTGATTCTGCCAATCCATGACATGGTATGTTTTTCCATTTGTTTACATTATCTGCAATTTCCTTCCTCAGTGATTCATAGTTCTCCTTGTAGAGATCTTTCACCTCCTTGGTTAAATGTATTCCTAGGTATTTTATTTTCTTTGTAGTTATTGTGAAGGGTATTGAGTCTTTTATTTGATTCTCAGCTTGACTGTTATTCATGTGCAGGAATGCTACTGATTTGTGTACATTGATTTTGTAACCTGAGACTTGGCTGCATTTATTTATCAATTCCAGGAGTCTCTTGTCAGAATTTTTGGGGTTTTCTATATATAAGATCATATCATCAGCAAAAAGCAATAGTTTGACCTCCTCTTTCCCCTTTTGCATATCCTTAATTTCCTTCTCTTGCCTGATTGCTCTGGCTAGGACCTCCAATACTGTGTTGAATAGAAGTGGTGACAGTGAGTATCCTTGTCTTTTCTAGTTCTGTGTGGGAATGCTTTCAACTTTTCCTTGTTCACTATGATGTTGGCTGTGGGTTTGTCATAAATGGCTTTTATAATTTTTAGATATATTCCATCTATGCCTATTTTGTTAAGAGTTTTTATCATAAAATGGTGCTGAATTTTGTGTAATATGTTTTCTGCATCTATGGAGATGGTCACATGATCTTTGTTTTTGCTTCTGTTTATGTGGTGGATCACATTTATTGATTTCTGTATGTTGATGTATCCTTGCATGCCTGGGATGAAGCCCACTTGTTTGTGATGGATTATTTTTTTGATGTGCTGCTGAATTCAGTTTGTTAGAATTTTATTGAGGATTTTTGCATCTATGTTCATCAGGGATATTGGTCTATAGGTTTTGTTTTTTTGTCATTGTGTCCTTTCCTGGCTTTGGTATCAAGGTGATATTGGCTTCATATAATGAGTTGGGGAGGATTCCTTCCTTCTTGATGTTATGAAATAATTTCTGCAGTATGGGTACGGATTCGCTAGATTCTTGAAAGCAGAGTCTATTTTAGATAATTTTGTGCTGCTCTCACAGAGCCAAGTGGATGGAACTCCTTAAATATGTCATGGGTGATATATTAAGCAGCAATACTAGTGGACATTAATTGTTAAGAGCTTGGACTGTTGATTCAAATAGTCCTGTTTCAATTAATAGGGATGCCAACTTTGGCAAGTTACCTAAATATTCAAAGTCTTACTTTTCTTATCTATAAAAGAAGAATGGTAGCCATAATAGTATCTACATCACAGGTTTATGTGAATTAATGAAAAAGTATATTGCTAAGACTAATGATTCAATAGTAATAGCTATTATTATATTAATATAATCTCATCATAAGTTGAAAACTCATTCAACTTATATTAATATTGTATATTTGTATATTATGTAACATAAAAACTATATAATTATAATATATAATATACTAATAATATAAATATATTACATAATAATCATATCTATATTAATGTAACTATATTATAATATGTAATTATAATATAAACATTATTATATTATATGATAATATAATCTTATAAGTAAAATAAAATACATTTTTCCTAATTATAAAATTAATAATTGTCTTTTAGGATAGCTTATAAAGCATTGAGGGTAAATATAAAAGAAAATACTCATTTTGTAATTTTTTAGCTTTTTATTTGGAGATAATTTTGCACTTACAGAATAATTGCAAAAACAGTACACAGAGTTCCCATACACCTTTTGTCCACCTTACCCTAATGTTAGCATCTTACATAACTACAGTTAATTATCAAAACTAAACTAGAAAGTTAACATTGATACAATTATATTAACTAATCTACCATATTTATTCTAAAATCATTACTCTTCCTCTAATGTCCTTTTTATGTTCCAGTATATAACTTGGAATACCATGTTGTATTTAGATATCATGTTTCTTTAATCTCCAATTTGTGACAATTACTTAGTCTTCCCTTATCATTCATTACCTTTCCACTCTTGAAGTGTACAGGCTAGTTTTCGGAGAGATTATCTCTCAATTTGTGTGTGTTTGAGATTTGCATGATTAAATTGAGGTTGTGCATTGTTTGTCAGCAATATCATAGGCATGATGTTCCCTTTTTCATGCGTTATATCAGAAGATATGTGATATCTTATTTCCTGTGATGTTGACCTTGATTATAGAGGTGTCTTCTGTTTTTTCACACTGAGAAGTCAAAAATTTTCCCTTGGGGATATACTTTGAAACTGCAAATATCCTGTTTTCCTCAAACTTTTGCACACTGATTCATTGGTGAATATTTCTTGTAGCACTTGCCTCAGTGGTACTTCCTTAATAGTGATTTCATTTAAGTTTTCTTTTGTTTTAATTGACACATAATAATTATACATATTTTTGTGGTACAGGGTGATGTTTTGCTACATGTATGTATTTTGTTATGATCAAATCAGAGTAAATAACAATTCCATCACCTCAAGTACTTACATTTTTGTGGTGAGAACATTCAAAATCCTCTCTTCTTGCTACTTTGAAATATACAATACATAATTGTTAACTACAGTCACCCTACCGTGCAATAGAGCACCAGAACTTATTTCACTTATCTAATTGCAACTTCATACCCATTGACTAACCCTTCTCCATCACTCCTTTCCCTATACCCTCCCCAACCTCTGGCAACCACTGCTCTACCCTCTACTTCTCTGACATCAACGTTTTTATTTCCACATACTAGGTGATTTCAAAAAGTTCATGTAAAAATTGAATTGAAAGATAAAAATTAGAAAACATAAATTTCATTTCTCAACATAAGCTCCATCAAGGTCAAGACATTTTTACTGGTGATTATACCAGCCATTTAGTCTATCCCTAAAGAACTGAGGGTCCTAGGAGTTTAACCATGTCAATGAAGTCTTTTTTACATTATTAACTGAAGAAAAATGAGGTCCTTTTATAGATTTTTTTAAGATTAGGAAACAAAGAGAAGTTAGAAGGAGCCAAATCAGACTATAAGGTGGATGCCACATGATTTCCCATTGGAAACCCTGCAAAATTACCTTTCTTTGTTGAGAGGAATGAGCGGGAGCATTGTCCTGATAGAGAAGGACTCTCTGATGAAGCTTTTCTGGGCATTTTTCTGCTAAAGCTTTAGATAACTTTCTCAAAACACTCTTATAATAAGCAGATGTTATCATTCTTTAGCCTTCCAGAAAGTCAACAGGCAAAATGCTTTGAGCATCCCAAAAAACTGTTGCCATGACCTTTGTTTTTGACCAGTCTCCTTTTGCTTTGACTGGACCACTTCCCTGTGTTGGTAGTCATTGCTTTGATTGTGCTTTGCCTTCAGGACCATACTGGTAAAGCCATGTTTCATCTCTTTTACAATTCTTCAAAGAAATGCTTCAGGATTTTGATCCCACTTTTTAAAAATTTCTATTGAAAGCTCTGCTTTTATCTGCTGCTGATCTGGGCCCAATGATTTTGGCATGCAACAAATGGAAAGTTTGCTCAACTTTAATTTTTCAATCAGAATTCTGTAAGCTGAACCAATTCAGATGCCTGTGATATTGGCTATTATTTTTGCTGTTAATCATTAGACTGCTTCAATTAGGGCACAAACAAGATTAATTGCAAATTGATGTGAATGGTCTGTCACTGTGGGTTTCATCTTCAACATTGTCTCATCCCTTCTATAAATGAATTATCCATTTGTAAACTGCTGATTTATTTTGAACATTGTCCCCACAAACCTTTCATAAAGCATCTGTGGTTTCACCATTCTTCCACCCAAGGTTCACCATAAATTTGATGTTTGTTTTTGCTTCAATTAAAATAGAATTTATGTTGCTGTGATAGGAGCTCTTTTCAAAGTGTTGGCTTATCCTTCTTATTGCCTTAAGCTAGATTTTGTTCTGACTTGTTGTAATAAGTTAGTACAAGTTTATTTTGATTCAAAAGTAATTTGAAATCCATACATCGTTTTTCATGGTATGCATTATCCCTCAACTTTTTGAATATTCCTTGTATAAGTGAGATCATGCAGTATTTGTTCTGTGCTTGGCTTATTTCACTTAACATAATGTCTTCTGGGTTTATCTGTGTTGTTGCAAATGACAGGATTTCATTTTTTTTGTGGCTGAATACTATTCTAGTGTGTGTGTGTGTGTGTGTGTGTGTGTATGTATTACATTTTTAATCCATTTATTCATAGA
This sequence comes from Eulemur rufifrons, assembly GCF_041146395.1. Classification (NCBI taxonomy): domain Eukaryota; kingdom Metazoa; phylum Chordata; class Mammalia; order Primates; family Lemuridae; genus Eulemur; species Eulemur rufifrons. The sequence continues at coordinate 63,485,238 of NC_090983.1, read as the reverse complement.
TGGACACTTAGATTGATCTATATCTTGGTTATTGTGACTAGTGTTATGATAAACATGGAAGTACAGATATCTCTTCAACCTACTGACTTTATTTTCTTTGGATATCTACCCAGTAGTGGGATTGTTGGGGTCATATGGTAGTTCTATATTTAATTTTGTGAAGATACTATTGTCCATAATGGCTGCACTAATGTATTTTCTCACCAACAGTGTATAAGAGTTCCTCTTTCTCCACATTCTCACTAGCATTTTTTCTTTTTTGTTTTTTTGATAATAGCCATTCTAACTGGTGTGGTAGTTCATTGTGGTTTTGATTTACATTTCCCTGATCATTAGTGACATTGAGCATTTTTTCATATACCTGTTGGACATTCATACATCTTCTTTTGAGAAATGTCTATTGAGATCCTTGGTCCATTTTAAAATTGGATTATTTGGGGTTTTTGCTATTGAGTTGTTTGAGTTCCTTATACATTCTGGATCTTAACCTTTTGTCAGAAGCATAGGTTGCAATATTTTCTCCCATTCTGTAGGTTGTCTCTTTGCTATGTTGATTGTTTCCTTCACTTTTCAGAGGCTTCTTAGCTTGATGTAATCCCATTTGTCTTTTTTTCTCTTTTGTTGCCTGTGCTTCTGAGGTCTTATGCAGAAAATTCTTGCACAGACCAATGTCATGAAGCATTTCTTCTATGTGTTTTCGTCTAGTAGTTTTATAGTTTTGGGTCTTACATTTAAGTATTTGGCCGATTTTGAGTTGATTTTTGTAAATTATGAGAGATAGAGGTCTAGTGTCATTCTTATGCATGTGGATATCTAGTTTTCCCAGCACCACTTATTGAAGAGACTGTTCTTTCCCCAATGGGTGTTCTTGGTGCCTCTGTCAAAAATCAGTTGGCTGAAAATATGCAGATATATTTCTTAGTTTTCCACTCTGTTCTACTGGTTTATGTGTTTGTTTTTATGCCAGTACCATGCTATTTTGTTTACTGTTGCTTTATAGCATATTTATAAGTCTGGCAGTGTGATACTTCTAGCATTGTTCTTTTTACTCAAGATTGCCTTGGCTATTTGGGGTCTTTTTTGGTTCCATGAAAATTTTAAGATTGGTTTTTCTATTTCTGTCAAGAATGTCATTGGTATTTGGATAGGAATTGCATTGACTCCATAGACTACTTTGGGTAGTGCTGACATTTTAACTATATTAATTCTTTCAATTCATGATCATGGGATATCTTTCCATTTATTTGTGTCCTCTTCAATTTCTTTCCTTAATGTTTTATAGTTTTCATTTTAGAGATCTTTCCTTCCTTGGTTAAATTTATTAATATTCATTTAGTTGTTTTTTCCTAAAAAGATAAACAAAATTGACAAACTGTTAGCTAAACTAAGAAAAGAAGAGAGATGACTCAAATAAATAAAATCAGAGATGAAAAAGGAGACATCACAACTGATGCCAGGGAAATACAAAGGATCACTAGAGACTATTGTAAAAACTATATGCCAAATAATTGAAAACCTAGAAAAAGTAGATAAATTCCTGGACACATACAACCTACCAAGACTGAATCATGAAGAAATAGAAAACTTGATAGACTGATAACAAGTAACAAGATTGAATCAGTAATAAGAAGTCTCCCATCAAAGAAAAGCCCAACACCTGATGGCTTCACTGCCAAATTCTACCAAACATGTAAAGAAGGACTGACACTAATTCTTTTTAAACTATTCCAAGAAATTGAAATGGAGGGAATCCTTTCAAACTCATCCTACAAGGCCAGCATTACCCTGATAGCAAAACCAGACAAGGACACAACAAAAAGAGAAAACTACAGGGTGATATCCCGGGTGAACATATATGTAAAAATCCTGAACAACATACTAGAAAACCAAATCCAACAGCACATCAAAAGATCATTTTGATGATCCCACAATCAAGTGGGATTCATTTCAGGGTTACAAGGACTGTTAAATATACATAAATAAATAAAAGTGATACATCACAGTGATAGAATGAAGGACAAAAAGCGTATGATCATTTCAATAAAGGCAGAAAAAGCATTTGATAAAATTTGACATTCCTTTATGATAAAAACCCTAAACAAATTGGACATAGAAGGAATGAAGTTCAACACAATAAAGGCCATATATGGCAACCCACAGCTAACATCATACTTGAATGGGAAAAATAGAAAGCTTTTCCTCTGAAATCTGAAACAAGACAAGGATGGCCATTTTTACCACTTCTATTCAACATGGTACTGGAAGTCCTTGCCAGAGTAATTAGGGAAAAGAAAGAAATAAAGTGCTTTTAAATTGGAAAGGAAGAAGTCAAATTGTCCCTGTTTGCAGATGATATGATCTTATATGTAAAAAACCCTATGAAATCCACCAAAAAACTGTTAGAACTGGTAAACAAATTCAGTGAAGTTACAGAATACAAAATCAACATACAAAAATCAGTACCGTTGGAGTAGCAAGATGGCTGACTAGAGACATCAGTTGCCAGACTGTCTCAGAAAGAAGGAAAAGTTTTAGATGAACAAAAACTTAGCACAGTTGTAATTCTGAGGGAAAAGAGGCAGAATCTACCAGAAATTCTACAGGAAGGGGTTGCAGAGCATAATAAGAAGCAGCAAGATTTCAGCAGAAATCAACCCCTGAGGAATTTGGAGCCCTGTGGAAAGGGTAGATGGGAGTGTTTGTTTTTCCTCCTTTCATGCCTCTGGCAGACTGCAGGCTCCCAAACTGTTGGAGGGCTTCTCTACCCACACAAGCCCAAAAGCTGCTGTGGTTAGTGAACTGGGAGCTTCTTGAGAACAGAGCACCAGGCTGCCAACCCCTTTACCACAGACCTGAGCTGAGGCGACGGCACCATACTGCTTTTCCACTGATTGTGTGCCTTTTTCCTCCCAGGAAGCTTCAGCCCTTCAGTTTTTTGGTCATTGGACCCCACACAAACATTTCCCAACTCCTGCCCAAACTGAGGTGGCCACAGAGGGCTGGTGAGTCCCAGAGCTTGAACATTCTGGGTAGGCTGCTTTCAGGGGGGAGGAGAGTGCAGCAAGCCAGGGGGACCCCTTGGGGTAAAGGGGACCAGAGTTCCAGTTCTCTATTCAGACTCTTCTTCTTCTCCTCCCCTCGCCCTCCCATACCTGCTGATACAGCTGTGGCAGTTCCCAGATGAGTCTATGTGGATGCCCCCAGTTGAGCCAGAGCTCTCGAGTGGCTGCTTCACCTCCATTGGGATACTCACCACACCAAGACTTTCACAGGGAGTGGGGCTTACCCCTTTCCTCTTGACCTACAGTGGACCAAGGGATGATTGGACTGTAAGCTCCTTTCCCACCATCCTTCCCCAGTGCTGTTTGCCTGGCTATTCCTGCAGAGCAGGCTGTACCCCAAAGCAGAGGGACATTAAACCTACTTGAGCAATTCACGGCAACTTGGGACCATCATGCTTCTCCCTGGCATGGTCAAGGATTGAACCTGGGGGAACAGATGACAGGCCTGCAGGCCGGATCCCATACCCCTCCTCAATCATGTTGCTCGGAGGCACAGAGAGGAGATTTGTGAACTAATCTTGGGAGGTGAGGGAGCCCACACAGGCAGAACTGAAAGGAAATTGCAGTATGGGTCAAAGTCACAGTGTACTTGAAGAGCACTCATTCTACCACAGGAAAGCCATACTTTGGTCTAGGGTGGTACCCTGGGCAGGGAAGCTTCCAGTATGCAGTACCATTGCTGGTAAGCTCAGCTAGTTTGGGCTGCTGCCTGCAGCAATGTTCCACAAGAAGATCTATGGGCAAGGGAAGAGAGTGAAGAGTGAAATCCACTCTCATCTTTCAGACCGTGAATCCCAGCCTGCCCCTCTTTCATGAGCAAACTTTTTGGCTCAGTAGGGCTGCTTCAGCACCCCCTGGTGGCTTTCCCCAGCAGCCTGGAAGCTGACACTCAACCTTTGCCAAGATAGCTCTTGTGCTAGCCTGTGTGAAGCCTGAATGCAGGCTCACCCAACCAAGCCCCACCCAGCCTCACTCTTACACCCACCTTGGTCATGGTGGAGCATAAGAAGGAGTGACTTGGGAGCTCCAGGACCCTGCCCACCACCTGGGGTATCCAAATGTTTCTCCTGATTGACTAGAGCTGGTCACAGGTTCAAAAAAACACCACTGCAACCGGCTCTTTCCTATAAGCACCACCTATTGTCAGGGAGGACAACTTGTACATCCCATTACAGCATTTCCTTATTCAATCATATAGGGGGTGACTGACTTTTAACCACAATTGCCACTTGCTGACTTAGAGAATAAACTGGGCATCCCAATATAATTCATACTGTTAAGAAGACCACAAGGCTAGGGAACGAGAAAGGATTACAAAAACCTCCATCTCCCGTTGTCAACAAGAGGCAAGGAATTTCTCCACACACATTGTGTACCACTGCTGTAGCCTACCAATAACTAGCAACTGAGAAAACCACCACACTAAGGATTTCCATAACCAATGTATCGATCCAGAGCCTAGATGCCACATCAAAGTATCCACAGGCAAAGGCAAAGGTCCTTACTCAACATATGCTACAGGCACACCCTTAAGAGTAAGGGAGAAAATTCCCAACTAAACAGAAGAAGATCCAAAACCAAGAAGCAACAGCCACTCCACATGAGAAGAAATCAGTGCAAAAACTCCAGAAGTATGAAAACTCAGAGTGAGAGGATCCCCACCCCCCAAGGAGTACACCAGCTCTCTAGCAATGGATCACAACCAAAATGAAAATACTGAAATGACAGATTAAGAATCCCAAATATGGATTGTATGGAAGCTCAATGAGATCCAAGGCAAAATGGAAAACCAACTCAAATCAGAAAATTAATTCAGGAAATTAATGAAAAATTTACTAAAGATCACTTCTGGAATGAAAAATTCATGTAAGGATATATAAAACACAGTGAAAAGTTTAAGAATAGGTGAGACCAAGCAGTAGAATTTCAGAACTTGAAGACAACTCTTTCAAATTAACACAGTCAGTCAGAAATAAAGAACAAAGAATCAAGATGAATGAACAAAGTCTGTGAGAAATATGGGACTACGTAGAATGGCCAAATTTAAAAAGCATAGGCATCCCTGAGGATGAAGAAGAAAAAGCAAAAGGCCTGGAAAACCTATTTGAGGAATAATTGAGGAAAATTTCCCTGGTATTGCTACAGATTTAGCCATCCACATACAAGAAGCTCAATGAACACCCGGGAGATTCGTTGCAAAAAGGGAATCACCAAGGCATATAGTCATCAGACTGGCCAATGTCAATGGGAAGGAGGAACTCCTATGAGCCACGAGTTGAAAACATCGAGTAACTTACAAAGGAAAATCCGTTGGACTAATAGCAGACTTCTCAACAGAAACCTTGTAAGCCAGAAAGGAATGGAGTCCTATCTTCAGTCTCCTGAAACAGAATAACTGCCAGCCAAGAATTTTGTATCCCATAAAACTCAGTTTTATAAATGAAGGAGAAATAGTCTTTCCCAGACAAGTTAACACTAATGAAATTTGTCACCACTAGACCTGCTCTGTGAGAAATGCTTAAAAGCATTCTATACATGGAACAGAACAATCGATACCCTCAGTGTAAAAACACTCAAAAATTAAACATCACAGTTCTTATGAAACATTAACACAAGGGAGAAAATAAAGTAATGAAGAAACAATTAACATCATGACCAGAACAGTAACTCATATATCAATATTAACATTGAATGTGAATGGTCTCAATGTCCCAGTTAAAAGACATAGATTGGCTGAATGGATGAAAAAACAAAAATATATGCTGTCTTCAAGAAACCCATTTTACTCACAAAGATTCTCAGAGACTCAATGTAAACAGGTAGAAAACAAATTCCACACAAATGGAAACCAAAAGTGAGCAGGAGTAGCTATTCTCATATAACTTTAAAAATACTAAATCAATGGTAAAATAAGACAAAGATGATCATTATATAATGATCAAGGGATCAATTCAACAAGAAGATGTAACAATCCTAAATGGATATACATGTGATACAGGAGCTCATGGCTTTCATAAAGCAAATTCTCCTAGATCTAAGGAAAGAAAGAAATAGCAATATCATTATAGCTGGGGACTTCAACACTCCACTGACAGAACTAGACAGATTTTTGAGGCAGAAGATCAACACTGAAATGCTAGACTTAAATGGGACTCTAGAACAAATGGACCTTACAGACATTTACAGAACATTCTACCCCAAAACTGCAGAATATACTTTCTTCTCATCAGCACATGGGACATTTTCCAAGACAGATCATATGTTAAGCCTACAAAACAAGTCTCAGAAAATTCAGAAAAATTAAAATCATACCATGTATCTTCTCAGAGCACAGTAGAATAAAACTAGAAACCAATTCCAAGAAGAATACTCAAAACTACACAAATACATGGAATTTAAACAAACTGGTAATGAATGATCCTTGGGTCAATGATGAAATCAAGATGGAAGTCAAAAGATTTTTCAAATTGATTGACAAAGATGACACAAGCTTCTAGAATGTCTTGGATAGAGCAGTGTTAAGAGAGAAGTTCATAGTCTTAAATGCCTACATCAAAAGTACAGAAAGATCACAAATTAACAACCTATTGTCACACCTCAAGGAACCAGAAGGAAGAAAAACAAACTGAAGCCAAAGCTATCAGAATAAAAGAAATAACAAAGATCAGAGCAGAATTAAATGAAATGGAAACCAAAAAACAATAAAAGGATCAATGAAACAAAAAGTTTGTTCTCTGAAAGATAAACAAAATCAATAGACCAAATAAAGGGCATCAAAATTAGGAAAGAAGGGGTAAAATAATCTCTGTTAGCTGTTGATATGATCTTATATCTGTTAAATGGAAAACCCTAAAGACTCCACCAAAAAGACTCTTAGAATTGATAAATGAATTCTGTAAAGTCTCAGTTTACAAAATTAATGTATACAAATCAGTAGCATTTCTAAACACTAATAACAGTCAAGATGAGAGTCAAATCAAGAACGAAACACATTTACAATAGCTGGAAAGAAAATAAAATACCTAGGAATATACTTAACCAAGGAGGTGAAAGATCTCTGCAAGAAGAACTACAAAACATTGAAGAAAGGAATCATAGAAGAGACAAACAAATGGAAAACATCCCCTGTTCATGGACTAGAAGAATCAACATTGTTAAAATGCCCAAAGTTATTTATAGATTCAGTGCAATTCCTGTCAAAATACCAGAATCATTTTTCACAGATCTAGAAAAAACAATCCTAAGTTTCATATGGAAGGAAAAAATAGCCTGAGTATCTAAAGCAATCCTAAGCAAAGTGAACAAATCTGGAGGCATCACATTACCTGACTTCAAATCATACTACAAGGCTATGGTAACCAAAACAGCATGGTACTGCCATAAAAATAGACAAATAGGTCAAAGGAACAGAATGGAGAACCTCAAAATAAAGCCACACATTTACAGCCAACTGATCTTTAGCAAAGCTGACAAGAATTTACACTGGGAATTTACTTCAATAAATGTTGCTGGGAAAACTGGTTAGCCACATGCAAAAGGATCAAACTGCATCCTTATCTCTCACCATACACAAAAATTAACTCAAGCTGGACTAAAGACTTACCTATGAGACTTGAAGCTATAAAAATTTCAGAAGAAAATGTAGGAAAAACTCTTCTGGACATTGTCCTAAGCCAATAATTTATGACCAACAACCCAAAAGCAAATATAACAACATCAAAAATAAATGGGACTCTTTCACTCAACTCACGGTGGATAACAGACTTAAACCTAAGGCATGAAACTATAAGAATTCTAGAAGAAAATGTTGGAAAAACTCTTATAGACATTGGCCTAGGCAAAGAATTTATGAGGAAGTCTCCAAAGGCAATCACAGCAACAACAAAAATAAATAAATGGGACCTGATCAAATTAAAAAGCTTCCTTGGACAGCCAAGGAAACTGTCATGAGAGCAAACAACCTACAGAATGGGAGAAAATATTTGCATGTTACACATCTGATACAGGGCTCATAACTAGAATCTGTATAGAACTTAGGAAAATCAGCAAGAAAAAATCAAACAACTCTATTAAAAAGTGGGCAAAGGACATGAACAGAAAATTTTCAAAAGAAGATAGACTAATGGCTAACAAACATATGAAAAAATGCTCAACATCTCTAATCATCAGGAAAATGCAAATGAAAACCACAATGAGATATCACTTATCCTCAGTGAGAATGGCATTTATCAAAAAGTCCCCAAACAAATAAATGTTGGTGTGGATGCGGAGATAAGAACACTCATACACTACTGGTGAGACTGCAAACTAGTACAACCTCTGTGGAAAGCAATATGGAGCTACCTCAAAGAGATACAAGTAGAACTACCATTTGATCCAGCAATCCCATTATTGGGCATCTACCCAAAAGAACAAAAGACGTTCTATGAAAAGACATCTGCATTCAAATGTTTATAGCAGCACAATTCACAATTGCAAAGATGTGGAAACAACCCAATTGCCCATCAATACATGAGTGGATTAATAAAATGTGGTATATGTATACCATGGAGTTATACTCAGCCACAAAAATCAATGGTGATATAGCACCTCTTGTATTATCCTGGATAGAGCTGGAACCCATTCTACTAAGTGAAGTATCCCAAGAGTGGAAAAACAAGCACCACATGTACTCACTATCAAATTGGTATCAACTGATCAACGCTTAAGTGCATATATAGTAATAACATTCATTGGGTGTTGGGCAGATGGGGGCGGGGGGAAGAAGGGGATGGATATATACACATGTAATGGGTGCAGTGCGCACCATCTGGGGGATGGACATGCTTGAAGCTCTGACTTGGGTGGGGCAAGGGCAATACAAGTAACCTAAACATTTGTACCCCCGTAATATGCTGAAATAAAAAAAAGAAAAAAAAAGAAATGGGACTTAATTAAATCAAAAAGTTTCTGCACAGCAAAGGAAATAACCAACAGAGTAAATTGACAACCTATACAATGGGAGAAACTATTCACAAACTATACATGTGACAAAGGGCTAATGTTCAGAATCTGCAAAGAACTCAAACAATCAGCAAAAATAAATCAAACAACTTCATTAAAAAGTAGGCAAAAGACATGAGGAGTTTTTCAAAAGAAGATATATAAATGACCAACAGACATATGAAAAAAATGCTCAACATCACTAATTATCAGGAAAATTTAAATTAAAATCACAATGAGATATCATCTTACCCCATCATAATGGCCATTATTAAAAAATAAAAACAACCAATAGATGTTGGTGTGGATGTGGTGAAAAAGCAATGCTTATACATTGTTGGTGGGAGTATAAATTAGTACAACCTCTATGGAAAATAGTATGGAAATTCCTCAAAGAACTAAAAGTAGAGCTACCAATTGAGCTAGAAATCTCACTACTAGGTATCTACCCAAAGGAAAAGAAGTCATTGCTCCAAAAAGACACCTGTGCCTTAATATTTATCATAGCATGATTCATAATTGCAAAGATATGAAGTCAATCTAAGTGTCCATCAGCTGATGAGTGTATAAAGAAAATGTGGTATATATTAATATATACCATTGAATAGTATTTCTCACCCATAAAAAGGAATGAAATAATGTCATTTGCAGCAACTTGGATGGAACTGGAGAACATGATCCTAAATGGAGCATCTGAGAAATGGCAAAACAAATACCACATATTCTCATTAATAAGTGGGAGCTAAATGATGTGTATTCATGGTCATAAAGTGGTGTAAAGGACATTGAAGGGAGGGTAGGAAGGGGGTGAGGGATAAAAACTTACCTACTGGGTATAATGTACACTATTCTGCTGACAGGCACACTTAAAGTCCTGATTTCAGCATTATACAATTCATCCATGAAACAAGAGCACTTGTACCTCCTAATGTTTTGAAATAAAAATTATTTTAAAAATTAAAATAAAAAAACCAGTAGCTTTTCTATACACTGACAGCGAACTATCAAGAAAACATTCCAATTTATAATAGCTCATGGTGACTATCTATTTCTCTTATTCTAGTGCATTTATAAATTGGAATTCTGTAGTGAAGAGCTGTTATTTCTCTTTTATTTATTTATTTACTTATTTCAGTATGCATTCAAAAGTATTTGTTTTATTCTCTCGGCCAGAATCCAATACTCAACATTTATTTTGTTGCTCAGATTATTTCATCTTTGGACATGAGGAGCTCCTTCAGTTGACTCTCATGTGCTTTCAATATACTTTCATCCTTTTGTGTGCACTTCCTTACAATATGGCACCACGAAGTTTTCCAGGGTCATTTTGTATTTTCCCTAAGTCAAGCCTGGAATGAACCACATCATGAAAGAGCTACCAAGCTAATTTTTGAGACTATTTATAAATATTGCTAAAATTCATTCCAGAAAGATTGTATACCAATTTTCACTTCTACTAGAAGCTTCACTGATATTTAACGAGCTTTTTCAATTGGTCTGGTAAGCATTTCACTAACCCTTTCTTTTGTATTCCATTTCTAACTTTGCTATTAGTGTTTCTCTATGAAGTAGTTCCTTCCTTCCTTCCTCCCTTCCTCCCTCCCTCCTTTCTTTTCCCTCCCTCCCTTCCTTCCTTTCTTTTCTTTCTTTTCTTTCCTTTTTCCTTCTTTCCTTCCTTCCTTCCACTTTCTCTCTCTTTCTCCCCCCTTCACCCTCCCTCCCTCCTTCCTTCCTTCCCCTCTCTCTCTCTCTTCCTTTCTTTCTTTTATATTTTATTTTATTTCATTTTTTTTTTTTTTTGAGACAGGGTCTCACTATGTTGACCAGGCAGGTATGCAGTGGTTATTCACAAACGTGAGCATTTTAGTGCACTGCAGCCTTGAACTCCTGGTCTCAGACAATCCTCCTGCCTCTGCCTTCTGAGTAGCTGGGACTATAGGAATGTGCCACCATGCCTGGACTGTTTTTTTTTTTTTTTTTTCCCCTTTTTAAATCACAGATCAGAAGAAATGTTGAACAATTTTAAAAATTCTTTAACTTAGTTCACCAGTAAGGTAAACTTCGCAAGTAATGAGATATTACGGAAATGCTGCATAAGACAATTACTAACTTTATGTCTCGTATACCTGGTTCCCTTGTATAGTGAAGATACGAATTTCTAGCCACATCATTACAGATCCCCACTAGATACCATTTTGGCCATGACAATTTTCAGTCTTATTTAAATAATGAATGAAATGGTTCCCCTGCTTCCTCAAATACCACAGATATTCTTTTTTTTTTTTTTTTTTTAATTTTTTTTAGTAATAAAGTTGAGAGAGGTCCAATTTACAGGGACTTTCAGTGTCTTATTTTTTCCTCAGGCTTGCTGTTAAATATCTTATGATAGACTAGATATGGGCACTCACTTTCTTTGTTATATTAAGATGATTTTTACTTAGAGTACTTTCATCTATGTCACTTCTTATGAAGAGACTGTCATTCTTATTTAAACTATCCAATAGCTTTTGTCTCATCAAAGTCATGTTGAAGAAATGCCTGAAGATCCCGATATATGACAAATGTGACAGAAGTAAAATTGCTAGACCTCTCTATATGTTATTACTTAAAATACAACATGATGATTTGAACCCTGCTCACAATGCTTTGATTTAATAACTCTGCCTTTTATCTTTATATGAGTTGAAAAAGTAGTTTTTAGAAGTTGTTTTGATATTTAATATTAATGCTAGTCTAAAAAAGGGAGTTGGGATCTTCAGGAAAGACCATTTGTATAATGTAAGGTGATATAATATTTTGCTAAATCTTTATGAAGACAAAGAAATCGTGAACTTGATAACCACTTTGTCCATTAAAAACATTCATGAAGCTGCCTAATAATTCAAGAAATTATAATTATATGATATTCATTTCAAACATATCGATCCAAACTTGGACACAGCTTTAAAAAGATAAACCTTTCACAAAATTACTTTTAGTAGCTTATAATTTCACCTGTTTCCTTTTATTATTTATAAAGATTATTTCACTCTTTCTATATACTTAACCTTCACCATCTCTCTTTGCAATATAATTCAGTATTCCTAACCTTTCTCATCTACCTAAACACATTTCCCTCATCTGTTCAGATATTAGCATGGTCTTATATAGGACAAAAAAGGGATACTTATAGTTTTTATTCCCTAGGATATTGATGTATCTCAATGTAAAGATGTCTAGCTAGCTCAGTAGCCATTTTGGTTTCAAATAGATCAAATATTTTAGATTGAATTCTACCACCTAACTTTCATGGTTGCAACTTTTGGCATTAGAATCAGCTTTCATTGGAAAAATACACTTGCTTTGGTTCAAAAAATATCTTGAAAGGGAATGGAAAGGCTTCAAAAGTTTATTGAATCTCAAATTGTTTCATAAAACAATGATTTGATGATTATATTTCAATAATTTATCAACACAGATTTACATTTCTCTTAAAAAGTTCCTGTGTGGAAAACAAGGCACATGAACATTTGGCAGAATGCATTCGAAATTTAGAACAAGCATTAATGTATGAATCACTCATATAATTTAATGAATCTGAAATTTTAATTAATTCATCTACATTAATTACCTTTCTGGTAGTGTTTTAATGGGTAAGAGTGGAGGGGGGAAGAACTGGCTTTTCTATTTCTAAGAAATGCAGGAATTCAACCCATTTAGGGAGGTGTAGTAAAGTTCTAATCATGGGCATAAGAAACATTTTGTACTGTTTTGATCATAATATCTTTGTGTGGATGACCCCATGATCCATGATAAATAAGATCAGTGCAAATAAATAAGACTCAAAGTTTATTCAGATTCTCTTTTTAAGTCAATGATTTCAGCTTCTGATTTCTTAAACCTTATTACTAAGATTATTGTAGAGAAGGCAAAATCCCTTGGCTGAAGGTTTCTTTTCTCCAATCCAGGTTAGAATAATAATTGATATATCTTGATGTAAAGATGTCTAATTTCTTGAGCTATGAAATCTTCTCGTGGAGCTCTCATCTCAATTCCATTTATTTTTGTGAACTGTCGCCCTCGGTGGAGTGCAGTGATGTCACTGCAGCTCACAGCAACCTCTAACTCCTGGGCTCAAGTGATCCTCTTGCCTCAGCTTCCCGAATAGCTGGGACTACAGGCGCCTGCCAAGATGCCTGCTAATTTTTCTATTTCTATTAGTAGTAGAGACGGGTCTCGCTCTTGCTCAGGCTACTCTGAACTCCTGAGCTCAAGCAGTCCTCCCTCCTTGGCCTCCCAGAGTGTTAGGATTACAGGCGTGAGCCACTGCGCCCAGCAATAATATTTGTAAGTATTCTAACTAGGGATGGTGGAAAGGAAACAGCCTGATGAAAAGATAATATGTAATTCAATATATTCAACTTCTATTAATGCATCTGACCATTCTATGAAGTAAATCATGTTTCTTTGAAAATTTGATAGAAGCTTACATTTCTGCTTAATTTAATAGTGAAGAATGTGCCGTTGAACTACGAAATGATTAGAAACCAGCTAGCTTGAGGAAGGCAAAAGTCAACAGCCTTTAATTTTTTTATTATTACAGTTTGGGGAGTTAGCATTTAAAAAATCAATACTTTATTGACTATTAATTCAGAATGAGCATAAATTTGCCTTAAATAATTTGAAAATAAATTAATTTGAATTTGAATTATGCATGCCAATAAATAGTAGATTGGCCATTTTTAGTTCAATTTGGCAGTTATTTGCTTATACTGTGGCATAGTTGTTTCATATACAATGAAAGTTTATCAGGTTGAGGCTACTGGAGACTGGCTGGTAACTCAGTTTAGTTCTTTTATTTGTTACTGATATGGTCTGCTTAAGGCAAGATATTTGAATATTTTTCATTTCAAATATTTCTATGTTTTTATGATCTGCATTCTAGTCTATAATGAAGTCATTTAAGGAACTTTTATTCATTGCAAAGTAAAGTGAATTGATTCAAGTAGAACAGCTACTTTTGAACTCAATAGATTGGAGGATTTGGGGTGATATAATTCATGTTTATGATGGCTGCACAAGTGTGCTTGCCTGTCTCTTTACCCTTCTTTTATGTCCTGGTTTATGTATGCCATACAAAGACACTCTTTCCTTTCCTTCTGGCCTCTAATCCTCTTCTCCTTTTTATTAACTATACTTATTAGACACTTAGTTGTCTATACAGAAAAGTGAAGTAAATATCTCAAGAATTTTTAGGTATATGGAAATATCAAAGACTGAATATGAGACAATATTTCATTAAAAAACTAGTAAATTAATGAATTAAAATTGTTTCACATTTGTGGTTAAATTTTGTCACTTATTTTAAGAAAATTCTGTTTTTGGATTAACTCCATTATTGGATTTGAATAAACATACTGATTTGATACGATGTTTATTTTAGAGCAAGGTTTCAGGCTCAGCCAACATTTTGCTCTTATCAGTAATCAAATTTTTCCTTTTTTGAACTAGGAAATTAATAACATTTTGCAATAGTATTTATGACCTTAACCATTTTGTTCTGGGGATATCTTGTACTAGAAGTTTCTATTTTAAGTCAGAGTTTTCATAGAAATTTTCATTTCTATCCACTAGTCTTCAAAGAAAAAAAAAATATACAAAACAAAATGGAATTCATTTATTAAAACATTTTGGAGACTTTTTGGACTGCAATTTAAATGGCAATAAGGTTACAAAAAAACAAGAAGGAATGGATCTTAATCCATCTAATGCTTTATATAATCAGTAATGAGGCATGATAGAAGAAGATGATTTGATTTTCAGAAGTAATAATTTGATAAGCAGAAGCCATTGAAAATTGGAAGAGACTATCTTTTATTCTTAAAAGTAGAATGGTTATTCTGTATTAATCCATAAATTGTCTCTAAAGTGGAAATTTAAAAAACTGTCTGTGTGGTCAGGTGTGACCATCCCATTTGACTTATTGACATCCATGTGTGGGAAAGATTTTGGGAATTTCCAATATATTTTTTTTCCTTCTTGGTTTAATGTGTTCCCATTAAACTATGGTCTTTGATAGAAATTTTATTAAAAATTCCATATATGCCAGTAATATTTTTTATACTGCAAGACTTCTGGTGATAATATTGCCCATAGCTAGTATACTCAGGGTTATACCTATATATATGATTATAACAAAAAATAATATAATAATAAAGACAAAGGTACAGAGAAGACAACATGTAATTCTTATTAGCCTCATCCTAATTTTCCCCCACAGTTTTTCACAAATGATTGAGTAATTATTATATTTCATCTTGAGGTGACTTTCTAATTGTATATTCCTTTCTATTCCACCTATTACAGTGGTTTTATATTATGCAAATAAAGATATAAGAGTTCTGCCTTTGGTTATTTTGGATAATGCCTGCACAAGAAAATATACTGTCTTGTTTGAACTTTGTTATATTTTCAAGAGGCTTAGACTTTTGAAAAATATAATATTCCCAAAGAATTTAGTGAGGGCTGAACATTCAAATTGAAAACCAAGTAAAGTAATTTTACATAAATCTGAGAGCCAGTCAAAATAATGAGCAATGAACATTTATCAAATGTTGAGGGTATGTTTGGAAACTTCACCTTAATTCTTGTTCACTTTTGATGACCTGTAATATATATAAACCTTCCTATATATTAGTAAGCATTTACGTGTGGATGGGGGAAAGGAAATAGCCTAAGGAAAAGATGATAATATAACTTAATATAGATAACTTCTGTTAATGCACATGACTACCCTGTGAATTAAATCATGCTTTAAAAGTTTGACAGAAGCTTAATTTTCCATTGAATTTAATAGTGAACTATTATATGTGCAAACATCAAAGGTTTATAGCTTCTAGTGCTAGTGCCTTTTTTTTTAAAAGAAAGTATATGTTATTTTGTGATATATTTATAATGCAGCTAAGTGCATAAACTGATTAAATATCCATCAGAGTCAGGTTCAGAATCAGGCTAGAGAGGCATGAAAGTAAAGTATGGCTGTGGCTCATAATGATAATTTAGAGTACCCTCTGTTTACACTCCTTGGTTTAATCCCATTAAAGACTTAGCTGGATTTCTTTGTGATCTTCAATTTGAGCAGCCCAAATTTGCTTCACAATGCCTTTGGACCAAATTTAAAGGATGGTTGCTAAAAATAAAACAATGCAAAAAATTTCTGTCTAACTTGTTTGAATTATGCATCACAAATAAATGGGAAATATTTTGGTGCTGTGAATCAGAAGACACCAGCCTAAATTAATAATTTTCACACTATTATTCCAGATAGTGTGGAAGTCTTTATAGGTACACTTTAAAGCTCAAATTCATCCTCGTGTAGCCCATCAACTGATTTGAAAGTCCTATTGTGTAAATCAAAAGAGATTTGAGGACACGTTTTCAAATGTCTAAAGAAGTAAATATATATTTTGTAATCAAACTGCTGGTAATGCTCTAAACTATAACTAGCAAATGATTTCTTTCTTGTAAATTAAATTATTTGATTCAAATTAGGCATAGCCAGTGCCACAGATATTTTTATCCTTAATATAGTAATAAAAGCTTAAGGAAAGCCTAGGCACTGTTATATAAAAACATTTCACATTTGTTAAAATCCTCCCTTTCACCTGGTTTTTATGTGTATTGTTTCTGAAATTTTCATTATCTTAGGTAGCAAGAGTTTTATGCGGGCATAATTTCTAACTTCTTTCTCATTTATTCACAGTTCTAAAATAGGTACTATTCTTGTAGCAGTGACATATCTTTTATGCTGTGAGATTTTAGAGCAGGCTTTTTAAAAGTCAGTTTTTTCTTTTTCTGGAATTACACCGGATCTTCTTAATTGAAGACTGTTAACAAAATCTGTTGTGGTTGCTCTTTCATGTGGAGAAATCAAATTATCCTGATTTAAATTCGAAACTAGGTAGTTCCTCAGATGTCCTTGTAACCACATAGTTAACGACATTTCCAGGCCTATCATGTTTAATCGTGTAATTCTTCAAACAGTTGAACAGATTAATATCAGGTATTTCAGTCTGTCAAGGTGATTGTCAAGAACATATTTATTTTCATGTTCAAATTAGAAGAAGAGATTAAACCACGAAAAATTTGAAATATTAGTTGATAATCAAGATGATATGTCCAAATCAATGTACAAATTCCTTTTTTATACACACAATCAAAATGATAAAAGTAACTTTTCCATGTTGTGTTTGAACAATATTTTAAAATATTTAATACAAAATAGTGTACATATTTAAAGTTGTATAAACATCCACCAAAATTTGAAATTAATTTCAAAACCATCTTAGAATGTACAAATTAATTTGTTTAAGAAAAGAACTCCTGAAAAAAGATAGAAGCACAACATAGTTATGGAGTGATTAGTTATCTTTTGTGTTCTTCTTAGAGAAAAAAAGGAAAATCTAGGTTGAATGAGCTAAAAATAAACGTATTAGCATAATATTATTGAAATTTATAATTCTTTTTCAAACTATTTTCTCCATAGATTCAGTTTTTTAAAAATTTGAATGTAGGTAATTTCTCTTTCTGAATTTTATACATTATAAATCTTCTTTCCATAATACAGATGTCATGTAGACCAGGAAAGTTGGGTTAGTGAGGTGGATCTAGTCTCATGTACCAGTTCTTCACTACCGGTACTTGCTGTAGCGCGATGAAACCAATCCCATTAAACAGCATGATGGCTGGTTTTTAAAAGCTCTTCAGAAGTTCTTTAACTAGTAGTATTGCGTCCATGCATTTTTCAAAATATTGCTATATCTATGATCTCATTTCTGCCTCTGCCCCCTATATCTCTATGGACAACATTATTTTCCAGAAAAAATGATAAACAAATTTAGGCTCATTTGGGCTGATTTGACCATGATGCAGTGACAAAACCAGGACGAGAATGCAGATGTCTTAATCTTAATTTAGTCAACTTTTTTTTGTTACTCTGTGGAATGATAGAGTTTTCTTATATTTTCCTCAGTTGAGGCTTCAACTATATTTTTCAAAACAACTATCTTAGGTGGTTACTTATTTATTCTCACATTCAAATATTTATTGAAAACATACAGCATATACTATCAAGAGTTAAGGACTTGGCTCGGCTGATTTCACTTTCCCATATAAACTTGGTGCTTGCTTGGTAAGGGCTTTTAAGGGATTATTGTGATATTTATCAGAGTATTGTTACTGCTGAGACTCTAATGATTTAGAAATAGAACCAAAATGTTTGTTAAAAAAGACATTTTTGATACTTGAAACAGTTAATGTAATTTACTTGTAAAAAAAAATATAGAGGCTAAGGTTTCAGTTGATCACTAACTACCCTGAGTGCTGACTCCTCCATTTCCCTTAGAATTAATCATTGTCAGTTTGGTGAGCATTCTTTCAGACCTGGCATGTACCCATAGATAATATATAACATTGTGGATGTTCTCCCAAATGGCACCATACTATTTCTTTAAAAATTGCCTTTTTATTTAAGCAATATGTTTTGGAGAACTGTATATGTTGGATGATTGATCTATGTCATTGTTTATCTGTTGCATATTCTACACTCTATGTAACTATTTCCCTACTGTTGGGTATTTAGCTTAGTTGTTCTCATTTTTCTCCCTTTATAAATGATGCGTCAGTGAAAAATTAACATGATGAAAATCAAAACTAATTTAAAATAAAAAATTGAGATTGTTATAAGCTTACAAATGGTATTCTGAACATGAAGAAAATATGTGGTCAAATTTGCAAGATTTATAATTTGATAGCTTCTAAGATATACTATTTCAGATGATATTCAAGAGTTATGAGTTTTCTTCTTACTTCAGACAGGGAATCTATCATCATTAAACTGTCTAATAATTGTGGCAAGCTGTAATAATAAAAACAACAAATCTGTAGTATTGTAGAGTAAATGATTTTCCCCTCTGAATATTTTTTAGTTATTAGGGTTCTGAGTGTTAAAAAGCTTATTCTCTGAACTTCAGTTTATTTCTCTTAAAAACAGAGATATAGTAATGCCTACTTTGCATGGCTTTTGTGGGGATTAACGACATAAAAGTCATCTAGCATAAAGCCTGGCACATAAAAATAGATCCATAAATGTTAATTCCTTCCTTTTCTGCCACACCAGATAAAATTTGTAAAAATAAAAGTGTTTTATAATTTATTTATCCAGATTCTTTTCTAGAGTTAAGCTATTAAGTTTATATAACTTACGCCTCATATTTAATCCGCTGAGCTCACTATGAATATCTACAAAGAATAAATAAAAACAAAATTTCTATTTCATCAGTCATTTTTTTTTAACAATGGAGCAAATGTTCATAATTAGCTGGGAATGTATTTTATCACGAAAATATAATACCAACTTTCTATTTTATGTGATATTATGATAAGCATTTATGTTAGATATGATAAATTTGTTAAAGCTGTTTCTGTTAGTTGGAAATTATTAACATAGGGAGCAAATAAGACCTTGCTATGAAATTAAAGAGATAGTTTAAAAACTAACATGGGAAATTATGATAGATATAGGGGCCAACAGGCAATCTTCAGGGCAAAGACAGTAATTGAGAGTATTTTATTTGTTAATAACATTGCTTTTTGTTTTCTATTTATGGTGAGCTCATGCCATAATTCTGTGCTTAATTTTTTCTTTCCCTGCAAGCAATGTATGGCTTTTAGATGATAACTGACTTGTTAATTTAGCAGATAGTCACTCTTTTCAACATATATATACAGATTCATTTGCTGTTCTGCAGAGATTTAATGTTCTTACTGTTTTGTCTGTTTTTTTTGTTTTTTGTTTTTTTTTAATTTGAGGTCTATTTGTGCTTCTTGAATCTGTAGCTTGGTGTGTTTTTTTAGTTTTGGGAAATTCTTAACAATTATCTTTTGAAATATTTCTTTCATTTTTATCTCCTGTCCTTCTGGAACTCCAATGTAAGTTAGACCTACTCATCATATCATCTATATCTTCTACTCTTGCTCCTATATTTTCTATAGAATGTTTCTCTATCCCTTCTTCTAAATAATCTCTTTTGACCCATATCCCTTATCCATTGAAGTCTTATTTTAAATCATAGATTGTGGTTCCATATTTCTAGTTGCTTATTTCATAAATATGCAATGTTAGTTTTTACAGTTTTTAGTTTTAGTTCCTTGCTAAAAATTTTAAGTTTGACTTTTATTTCCATAACCATAGTAAGTGTGGGCTTTTTTTTTTTTTTTAACATTCTGTCTCTGATAATTCTTCTACTTGGACAACTAGTGGGTCTGTTTCTGTTGTTTGTTATTTATGGTTATTCACGTTAGCATGGTGCCTCTTTTTTGTGATTAGGTTTAACCATGTGCTGAATATTGTGTTTGTAAAATTATTCATAGAAATAATTTAAGGTTTATGATGATGTTATAATCTTTCTGAGATGATTTTTACCCCCTGCTACTGCCAAGCATGCAAGGAACAAGCAATTCTGGGTCATCTTAATCTGATTTCAATGTGTGAGATTTTCTGGGCCACTCAGATAACTCAGTGGATGACTAAAATCAATGTGAAGGCCGTTTTACTTATAGCTCATCCTTACATCTAGATTACAGCCTTTTGGTATCTCCAATCACAACCACAAGCCCTTCAAATTTTGCTTTCTAACCCCAAGAGGGTGTCAGAAGTGCTGTTCAACTTCTCAACCAGATCAGATCAGCCCAGAACAAGTGGCACCAAATGCTGTACTCACCTGTTTGATTTTTCCAATTCCTCACTATCCCATTAGCTTTTTTGTGTTTTTAGAAACATGTTATTTATAGTTCATCCATATTTTTAAGTTCATATAAAGGATTTTAGAGTTCTCAGTGGAAGGGTTGGTTTGAATTACCTGATTTACCATGACCCAATGTGCAAGTCTTTCAGCAATACCTACTTATACTGAAATTAAAATATATTTCTATGTGGTTCTTTGCAAGAAAACATGGACATAGAATTAAAATTTTATTCTATATTGAAAATTAAAAAAAAATCCTGAGGGTTATTTTTTTTAGTTCAAAATGGGATCTATTCTTACTGAGTCTATCTCAGAGTGAATTACTATGTGTAAATTCAGAGCTTTACAAGTATCCATAGCTTTGATAAACAATTAACTTTTAAAGCAGAGGATTAGTGAGTTTATTAGTGACCATGCTATTCCATTAGAAATAAAATTTGTAACACACATTTAAAATTTGAAGAAGGTTTGAAACTTCCTTTTCTCTGAAACTTTTTAAAGGTGAAATAATGTTAAGTGTCAGAAAATAGCATTACAGTAATTGGATTACATCTAATAAGAAGATTTAAAATGTTACTTTCTGTCTATGATGTTCAATTTGACTTTTCATCATCCATTTGACAGAAGTCATCCATGTGCACTGTAACTAAAATGTCAAAGTCATTCATAATAAACTATAAAAAGACGTATTTAGTTATGTATTTAAGTATGATTTTATTTTTATGATGCTTTATAATTTTCATAGGTTTAGAAGCAATAGATAAGAATGAAGGAAATATCCTTTAGTTAGTACTTTTAACTTTTAGAGAGAGAATATCTTTTGTGTGTGTGTGTGTCCCTCCCTCATACAGGTCATTCTGCTTCCATTAGTTGTGAATTTACCCCCCCAACTCCATCCCTACTGGCACCCAGTGAGTATTACTACCATGTGAACAACTTAGTGTTGGTCTGTTGTACCAATTTGATGGCGAGAGAGAATATCTTTAAACATAACTTCATAATCTATTGCTGAGCATTGTGCTCCTTTCTCCTTTTCCTGAGTCCCCATGGTTAACATATAGATTTTAACAGGGTTTTATATGATTACAACACCTGTGTTCACTTGAAGTGATTTTACTGATGATCATATAGAGCAGAGGCAAATCAGTGAGAGATATTTTGGGCAGGAGGAGGTTTCAGTGCCTCTCAACTTGCCTTTGTCATGAAATTTTTGTACATTGTTTACTTACGATGGGGACCAACGAGGAGAGAACTAAATAGAGCGTACAAAGAAAAGATGCAAGTTATATGAATTTGATAAAAGCTTAGTTTGTGGATATGTAGGCATCAAAGAAATAGTTATTTTAAATATCCCAAAATCCATTTACCCTTTCATATCAAAACATTTGCTTTTTTTGTTTTTTGTCTTTTGTTCAGAAAAAATATTGAGTTAAAAACATTTTAATCTTATATTACTGGTAATATGACCCCTAGAGATCTGTGGAGAACTTCCAGAACCAGGTATCATAACAGAGCCAAGTCTCCACAGGGAAAAAGGAGAAGATAATGGTGTAAGAGGCTTATGAGGAATTAGAAGAAAATATGTAGCAAATAGGAAGGAGAAATGTTTAAAGACAGCTATGGAAAGAGCAAGAATTAGCAAAAGCACATGAAAGAGCAAGAAGAGTAGAGAAATTGGAGCAGTCAGATTTGTGTGTCATTTTTGCAGAAGGCTGGAGAGGAACAGAGAATAACAAAAACCAGAGAATATACTAATAGACCCTTCAGATGACATTGTATCTGTGAATTGCATCTACTTTTTCAGGATTACTAAAAAAAGAAAAAAAGAAAGAAAGAAAGAGACTGAAAAAACTGTGAATAGAGAGAATTCAGTGACCGATGTAGGGAACAAGATACTTGATTGTAGAAAATGGGGCTTCGTCACTGTTCAAGGGCAGATCCAATCAGATTTACAGATGTGTTTTCTTTCCTTTTCCTTTTTAAAAAAAGATTCTGTCCTTCTAGGTTTCTATCTTAAGTGTTTTGGAGAAGAGTATTGTGGAAAAAACATGAGACCAGATGTTAGAAGGCCAGGAGTCTAGTCCTCATTCACTAATTAAGTGACAAGTCAACCTCTGAATGCTATATTTGTGAAGTGGAAATAATAACAACAACTGTACTACTATCTTACAGGGTTGTTATAGGATAAGCTGAAATATTTTTGAAAATGTTTTGAAAAATATATAAAATATAAGGTTTTATTTCATTAAATACTTATAAGAAGCAATATGTTATATTATCTTAATAGACCTAAGTGTAACCTCTGGCACTCCCTTCTCCCCTTGGGTCTAGTTACTTAATCTGTCTGATTAGAAGTATTTTTATTTATAAAATAAAGGTATAATAACTCTACCTTACAGGGCTGTGAAAATTAGATATGACACTATGTGTGAAGAGTCTAGTGGAGTACCTGGCATACAGTAGGTGTTTGTTCAGTGCTAGCCCCTTCCTTATCTATAGTGACATTAGAAATCTGTTCCATGATCATTGGTCATTTGTATGGTTCCATTCTTTACTCATTATTTATATCTACCTCATTTGCACTATGATGTACTTTGTTTTTATGTTCCTTGTAGCTCAAGTGACATGTATTCGTACTATAGTTATCTGTATATTTCTGACTATGCCAGTGAATCCTAAGCTGCTGAAGGATGGAAACTCATCTTGATCTTGAACTTTTATGTTCTCTGCCATGCATAAATGATGGGCAGTTTGTCAATAAAAATAAACTTTCACTCTATTATATAGGTCATAAAATAGATTCTAAATGAAGCTTTTGTGCTTGGTAATATCTTTAGTTTGACTCTAAAGAGTATTAGCATCTATACTGTATAAGGGATATTTAGAAATGCAAGCATTTATTTCTTCATCTATTTTTTTATTTTGTCCTCATGCAAGTCCATGTAAACATGTCTTTGATGGCATTTGGGTAGGTGTCGGGTATCTTTGCAAGGTTGCTGCTTAGAGTCATCTCTATATCCTCTTTTAAAGGGTTCACTTGATTAGGTCAGGCCTTCCCAGAATAATACATCTTTTGATCAACTTAATATTAATTAGGGACCTTAATTACACCTACAAAATCCCTTCACCTTTACCATATTCCATAATCATGGGAGGTATATCCTATTACTTTTTTCATTTTTTTTTTTGGTTAGATTCAAGTTATAGGTCCTGCCTGCCCATGACAGAAGGGAGTTGTACAAAGATGTGAATACTAAGAGGCACGAATCATGGGGCCATGTTAGAATTCTGCTTACTAGAGTACTGATGTAATTTTTGTATCCAATTGTACATAATTTAACAAACAAGAACTTCTATGACTTCTTAAGTTCTATGTGTGAGTGCGTTGAAATTTTGCATTAGAATCATATAAACTGAGTCTTTTAGATTACTTTTTAGTTAGAACGTCAACCCAGAAGAAAAAAATACCAATCTAAAGAAAAATCCAGAAGAAGAAAAACATGTAAAATAAAGCAAATGTTAGTGTTTGCCTTGCTGTGTAATAGGCATGCCTTTTTGGTTTTCTTGATAGAGAGCGGGAGATAAGAATTCTTGGCCGGGCGCGGTGGCTCACG
This sequence comes from Eulemur rufifrons, assembly GCF_041146395.1. Lineage (NCBI taxonomy): Eukaryota > Metazoa > Chordata > Mammalia > Primates > Lemuridae > Eulemur > Eulemur rufifrons. The sequence continues at coordinate 63,460,797 of NC_090983.1, read as the reverse complement.
CCTGTAATCCTAGCACTCTGGGAGGCCGAGGTGGGCGGATCGTTTGAGCTCAGGAGTTCGAGACCAGCCTGAGCAAGAGCGAGACCCCATCTCTACTAAAAATAGAAAGAAATTATATGGACAGCTAAAATATATATAGAAAAAATTAGCCGGGCATGGTGGTGCATGCCTGTAGTCCCAGCTACTCGGGAGGCTGAGACAGGAGGATCGCTTGAGCCCATGAGTTTGAGGTTGCTGTGAGCTAGGCTGACGCCACGGCACTCACTCTAGCCTGGGCAACAGAGTGAGACTCTGTCTCAAAAAAAAAAAAAAAAAAAAAAAAAAAAAAAAAGAATTCTTGAAAAATTCCTGGTTTTGTATCTCTTGAAACTTAAATCTGGTGATCAAATTAATGGATAGTAATTTTGGCTGAACTCAATCAGCAAAATAAAAGGGAACTGGATTTGTGTATAGTATGGTGAACTTTACTTCCATTTTATTTATGATTATGATTATGATTTTAAGGTATTGAGACACTTACAAAATGTTTTTTACCATATGTTTAAGAAAATAGTTTTGTATTTCTTTTTAAAAAGAGCATTTAAAAATTGAATTGCAGAGGGAAACATGTGCCCACACAAACACTTGTATAGAAATGTTAATAGGAACATTATTCATAATAGATAAAAAGTGAAAAAACCCAAATGCTGATCAACTGACGAATAGTTAAATATAATGTAATATATTCATACAATGGAATATTATTTGATAATTAAAAGGAATGAAGTACTGATACATGCTAGAATATGAATAAACCTTAAAATATATGTTAACTGGAAGAAGCCAGTCACAAAAGACCACATATCATATAAATCAATTTATATGAAATGTCCAGATTAGGCAAATCTATAGAGACAGAAAGTAGATTAGTGATTGCCCAGGGTGGAGAGGTGGGTAGAGTTGATGAGGGAAGTAATGAGACTGCAAATGAGCACAGCATACTTCTGGGGTGATGAAAATGTTCTAAAATAGATTATGGTGATAGTTGTACAACTCTGTGAACATACTAATGACCACTGGATTGTCTACTTTAAATGGGTGGACTGGGCCGGGCGTGGTGGGTCATGCCTGTAATCCTAGCACTCTGGGAGGCCAAGGCAGGTGGATTGTTTGAGCTCAGAAGTTCAAGACCAGCCTGAGCAAAAGCAAGACCCCGTCTCTACTAAAAAAATAGAAAGAAATTATATGGACAACTAAAAAATATATATAGAAAAAATTAGCCGGGCATGGTGGTGCATGCCTGTAGTCCCAGCTACTTGGGAGGCTGAGGCAGGAGGATTGCTTGAGCCCAGGAGTTTGAGGTTGCTGTGAGCTAGGCTGACGCTATGGCACTCTAGCCTAGGCAACAGAGTGAGACTCTGTCTCAAAAAAAAAAAAAATTAATTAATTAATTAAAAAAATAAATAAATGGGTGGACTGTATGGTATGTGAATTGTATCTAAATAAAACTGCTAAGAATTGCGGAATTGCATGGCATTCTAGCATTTTGATGCAGCCAACCATATTATTTACTGCTCTCCTTATCTCTCCTGACTTTGCTCTGGGCCTTTTTATTGTTAGCCATGTTTCATCTGCTGAGACATCAACATCCAAAATTGAAAAATGCAGTTATGTGTTGACGAATTTTCAGTAATAACCAGTGGAAGTATATGAGAACATTATTGTTGTTCAGGACTTCTACCATATTTGGCTGAAAGCAGCATATAATCTTTTTGGATCAAAAATAAAGGATGAAAGTACATTGTGTATTCATTAACTCTTTGGCCCCTTTTTCTATTGAATTAAATTTAGATATAAGGTCCGATTATATGAATAAGATTTCAAGAATAGCCCAGATCACGTGTTGTAAATTTAAAATTTTAGCCTTAACAATTTTTAATTTATATCATATAATTTTCTTTTCCCACTGCTGCTCATGAGGGTCTTTCAGTTTAATTTGTTTATGTTCCAGTGTGATGTTAACATCATAAAAGGGCAATATAAGAATAATGTTTAATGACAATGTTGATGAAACAGAATGGGTGAAAGTCCTTCTTTTGACTAGATTCAGTTTAGAAATCTTCAAGACAGTCTGATACTTAGCTCTGTTTGAAAATGCTTTATGAAATTTTACTGTATGAGATTTTCTTAGAATGCCTCTGAAAATGTACTGCTTTGCCTTTTAGCATTGTTTGTTTATGGATCTCTGAGGAATTTATTAATACTTTTAGGCTTTCTATGTGCTGGTTTCATTCCTATTTTGCAAATTGAATTACTCAAGCTGCATAGTTAACATGATTTGTCCAAAATTTAGTAGGCAAAATGTTGAAACTTAAGCTTTCAGAAACGAATTATAGTGTTTTACTTTAAATGAATATGTAATACATTAGGCTACCTTACTTCAGGCAATGGAATTTCAGTTAAACTTCTAATGTTCATAAGCTAAACATGGGACCTCATCTCTGGTACTTTTTAAAAGTAAAAATGATAGTCTTAAAATATGCCTTATGGAGATATTTTACTCAATAATTATTTTTAAAGTGAATGATATCTCAACTCTATGGAGTCTTTAATTTCTTCCTAATTCTATGACCTAATATGAGTGTTTTAAGTAATGTGTACATTCTGGATATTATAACCAATTACTAAAGAACCTCTTAGAGATCATCTAGGCCTTTTCTTTTTAATCTCTAGTTAGATTATTCCTGAATTGTCTTACAGCTTATTTTTTCTACAGTAAAAACATAGCCTGAGCATTTTTTTTTTTTTAACTGTATCCAAAGCAACCAAACCTCTTTATTCATTGTTTTGAGGAGACAAATACAGAATGGCTTACAATTTCCTTAAAATTGTAATTTATTATAATTAGCTTGTATTTAAAAGAGATTTCTCTCTAAGAAGATTCAGTTTTTTTTAAACATTATCTGTCAGTAATTCTGTAAGTAGAAATTATTCTACTCTATCAAAATAGGTAGCCTGTTTTATAAATACTACTTGTTCCTAATTCTCTTGTTGTTTGCCTGTGTTTTCCCTTCAGGCACCTTGACCCATGGTTAATCAGATTTCTATACGATTTGCTAGTCATGTGAAGTGCCTGTACATTTAAAATTGAAACCACTACATTTCAGCCGTGCCCACAGCAGGATCTTACAAAGTCATGTGCAGACAATGCTTAAAAGTTTACTTCTAGGCCTAAATACATTCATATTCCTTCCAGAGGTTTTTTGTTTTGTTTTGTTTTTTACCCAGGAACTGAGCCAGCGAATATATCATCAGTAAAAGTTACCTATTGGTCTGTAAGCTGACAAACCATTGCTATCTCTGTATGTCCTAAATAAAGCTTCTTGGAAATGTCTATTGTGTTTTGAAGTGGATATTAATGAAAGAGTAACTGGTTGGTGAGGATGATTTTTAGGTTGCCAACATGTTCCCGCTTAAGTTCAACTGAGAGGAAAAATAGATGTGAACCTAGCAGTTTTGGTAGTGTGTGATGTCCCACCTGCTCGGCTATGTGTCCTGATGGAGTCCCTGTTAGCTAATGTGGTCATTTGCTCTTGTAAATTAGATGGGGGACTACAGTGTTATGCTACTGCTCACAGTACCTTGCTTTCCTTTAGATAATTTCTAAGAAGTCTCTTTATAACCACCAGTTTATTTATGTCTTGTTTCATTTCTGAAGGGACTGAAACAATTTTAAAAATACTGCAACCAAGTTTTTTAGAAGAAAACAGCCACTTATCAAAACAGTTGAAGAGAAATAAGAATACCAAACAAACACAAAAAAATGAAACCTGAAGAAGAAGTTTTACCTTAGCTTATTTTGTTTACACTTACTCATCTTTTATAATAGATTTCCATTTTCTGCATGGAATTATTTTAAGTGACTGTTACCCACCATGTTTTTTCTTTCTGAGTTCTCACTTTACCTTTTAAAGGGCATATGTTAAGTTGTGGGTATGATATTGTAAATATTACACCCTTCAGAATGCAGTATCTAAAACTCCCTTTTAACGTAATCAAATCTAGACTTATTCCTTATTAATGAAAGGAAGAAGAAAACAGGGAAGGAAAATGTAAATTATAAAACTATTTGGTTAATGGAGGTAGGAGGGTGGGAGTATGCAAGGGGATGCTGGACACTCTTTTCGAACATATGATTATATTTTCTGTGTTCTGGAATATTACAAAGTTGGAATAGTTATAAAAATTTGTTTTATCTGTACATTATTTTTGTTTCAGTTGGTTTCCAGAGATGTTGATAAAACAACAACAAAAATATAATCTTGTCAAATTATTGCTATACTACAATATGATTTTTTTTTAACAGCTGCTTCTTTGGTGAGAGGCCTTGATATTTATGTAGAATTGTGGAGACTGTATGTTTCATAATTGTATACATTTTTTGTTAATAGATACTTATAACATTTATTTTGTACCTGCCAAGAAATTTTCTGAGGCAAAGGAACATGATCTTGAGGAGCATTTCTCAGATTGGCTTTAGGTTTGCTTTAGAGTCACGGTAGTGAAATGTTAGGCTTTATTTAGGAAATATTTTTAATAATGAATGGGATTGACTGTACATAGAAAATCTAGAAACAAGAAGTTCTGGGATTCCAATTCTGACTCTTATTTTTTGATCTTGCATGTAATAATGTTTACTTAATAAAATGAATGAGCGAATGATGGTCTTGGTTATCTCTATGACCACGTCACAAAAGTTAATGTGAAACGATGAACAGAATAATTGAACCTTTTGTGCAGTGCTATCATTGAACTTGTAACTAATAGTCTCTTGGGCTAGCAAATAATTAGAATAGCATTTGTGTTTAAACCTTGGTAAATTGTAAATGTTCATACAAGGTAAAATTGGATATTTGATATCTAATGAATGAACCAATAGGAAAGGATTTTTAGAATTTGTAACCAGCAATAATGACACACGAAAGAACTATTATGGATTCCATTACAGTGGTTTTTTATAAATAAACTTTCTCTAGTATGTTTAGAGGCTACGGTATCCATTCCTAGATCAAATTAGATCACTTTGATATGTAGTTCATATTTGAAAACAGACTTTTCCTATAATATTGCTCTTTTAAAAAAGTGCTGTGAATGGAACATTAGAAATTAAAAAGAATAAAACATATTTATGGGAAATATTGACTTATTATCTAAGTTTAGTGGGAATTTTTTTCTCCCCTTGGTCATTCTAATTTTTTAGGGTGTTGAATAGATATAATGTTAATAGTACCATAGTTGCTTTTATGGGCAAAGTTAACTGCTTTAGCTTACCTGCATTTCATAAACTTTATTTATATATACAGATGGTTTTCTTAGTGAGGATGTTTTTGTTTGAGTTTTTGAAACTTCAAGAAACAATCTGAGAAGCAGAGGCAAAGCCAAAAATTCTATTTAACATTTTTATTTTTATTTCACTGTAATGAATATGTTACAATTAAAATTTGAAATAAATTCCTAGAAAAATCATTTAATATGCAAATTATTTCAGAGATAAAAGAATGTATTTCTTTAAGCAGAATTGCAGGAGTGTAACTGGAACCATCTCATGAAAGACATGTTCAGTCCAAAAATAGTAGTACCTTTTGATAAATGTACTGAGGTGAGTCCTTAGAATGAGTACCTTTTCCCCTTAGAATTGATGATAAGTGAAATAATCATGCACTTAACTTTTCAAAAGAGGTTATTTTATTTTATTAAATTTCTCTGAGTTTTCAGGACCCTATATCTGAGCGGCTGTGAAGTGTAATGATGATAAAGATAGAAGATTAATATTTTAGCTTTGCCTCTGGCATGAATAGTCATACTTTGAATGGAGCTAGCTGTGGTGTTCTGGATCACTAACTGAATATGACACTTATGTTCTAATCTTGGTGGAATTATTTTGTTTATAACGGTAAATTCTGTGTGAAGTTGAAATTATTTTTAGAAATAAAAGAGGAAATAGGAAAAAACAAGATAGGTGTAGTCCTTTGGAAAAACCATACTTGAATATTGGTTGAGCTCTGGGATTTCAATTAAGGGCTGAATATATAGTAGTAGATACTTTGGACCACTTAATTCTCAGAAAATGGCCAAATCTTAAGGTATTTGACAGATGGAAAAAAACCAGTTATTTTTATTTTGAAGAATAAACTCCATTTTAGTGTAACAATTAAGGATTTTGCACAAACTTTCACATCTAACACTGAGCCACAGAAATTGGCTTGTGTGGTTTAAAAGGTAATATTTGAGGTATGTAGAGATTACTGAAAAGAGACCATCTTTTCAGTATAGTTTTATGTTGTTGTGTCATGAGCATGCAAATCTGTGTTCTTTTTATGTTCAAATTGAAGTCTTTTTGTGAAAAACTCTTAATATAGTCTTTGAAAAGCTGTCATTTAATAGGAAACTATTTTATTGAAATGATACTATTTGTGATTTCTTTATGCCTTACCTACAAATGAACTTGCATGCTTTCAGGTATTTAAATTTTTAATGTTAAAAAACCCCCAAATAATAACACAAGGTCAGGCATCATATATTTGTGATAGGGGCCAATCTGAATTGGGATAAAAAAGCTGTATTAGTCAAACAGTAATAGCTAACAATGAAATATTTGTGATAATATCAAAATTAACCTATGGTTTTCTCATGACAGAATATTGTACCAAAGAAAATTTTAGAGCTTTGAAATGATACTCTCTTTGTTAGAGTGCCAGTTCCTTTGGTATGTGTTTCCTTTTGTCACCTGGGGCAATTTTTCCAACACGTAACACATGTGATTTTTTTCTGCATTTGGAATAATCAGCTTTTCCCTGTGCTCATTAAGGGGGAAAAAAGCTGCAGCCAAGGTATTAGCACAAAGCAAGGTATTAACAGTGCCCAATCTCTACCAAATACCAAGTTCCTTTGTCTACTACCTAATTAACATACTTTAATGAGTTCACCAAGTTTAATGAATACTTCATGTAAAACTCAGCAGTTTCTACCTCCAAGATTAATCTGACACCTGATGTAACAGAGCTGGGTGATATTATGAATAATTCATGAGCTAGTATTTCTCAGATAACAAATAATAAAGAGTATAAAACATTTAATATGGAAGGTGTTCTTAAAGATTTGCTATATACTCACTTAAACATACTATAATTCTTTCCAGCAATCTATTGAAATGTATGTTCAAGTTAATAATAGCTTGAAACAATGTAATTTATGTAAATATATTTCTATTCATGTTAACGTTTTTAAAATGCAATGAACCATTTAATAGTAAAACTCACTGCTTATGAGTTATATTCTATAAATAGACTTGGTTACTTTGACACCATTGGTTTGGTTTACAAAGTCTGTTTTAGTATTAAGATATGACTTATAAATATTTCTTACATTAAAAAATGAACTTTTGAACTGTTGAAGTTGGAAAGAGTGTTCGTAATGATATTGTTAATTGTTATTGATATTATATGGATAAATGTAGTTTGTATGTTCACAGCAATGTGAAGCATTTCATTTGCCATTGTACTGGGCGGTGTAATCAATCTGAGCATTTTAAGCATGCTGTCTTAAGGTAACATCTGGGTGTTAGGATCTATTTTCCTCTCATTTTCTTCATCCTACTGAAAAATGGTGGGAGGAGAAGAGATAGGGATATATTGTCTAATTTTATGATGTTATTTTAACCAATACTATAAATAGCAAATATTATTACTGTGTTCCAGGTTCTGTTCTAGGAGCTGGCAAGACAGGAAAACCATCCTCTCTGACCTCAAGGAGCTTAGACTCTAATAGGGAAGACAAGTTAATTAATGATTACAATAAAGTATGACAACCTATGAAGGAGGTTACCAGATACAAACACTTAATCATTTATGATTCAGCAATAAGAAGTAGGCTTTGATTTGACATTGTGCAGGTGGAGTAAGAAAACATGAGTGACATCCCTACTTCACATGTCAGCTAAATGTCCAGTGTAAGCTATAGCCATTAGCTAATGTTGAGGATTTTTAAATGTTGATCAAAATGTACCTACACAATGAATTGTATAATTTACTTTGAGAAAATATATTTATATATTGAATATATATGTGCATATGTGTGTGTATATGTATATATATACACACACTCAAGTAATACTGCCATCATTCAAACTATTTCTGCTTTTCTTCTTTTGGACTTGTCTTCAGGTTCTATGACATACTGTTTTGACTGTGGTAGCAGATTTTTGTGCTTTGAGGCTGGATTTAGTTTTTAAAAAGAACCAGAAATTATCCAGAACAAAATATGTCAAATAAGGTAGTTAAATAGAGTAAAATCATTCTTGTTGTTTCAAAATAATATAACAATAGGTACAACAATCAAACAGTGTGACTACAAGACAATGAGTCTAATTTTTTTTCCCATACTTGCAAACTGACTCTGAAGATAGTTTAAAAAAAAGTATTATATATTGCTTTGTGGCAGCAATGCTGGTATATATTGCTTTAGTAACCGGAACTTTACAGTTGCAATATGTATATGTTAGTTGTCTAATAGCTCTGACAATAAAACTTTTAAATACTCTACTGGTTAAAGTATGGAGTGTCAGATTTTCATGAGTCCTATTGTGGTCTGACTATATCCCGGTAGTTTTGCATTTAAGAGAAGTGCGGCTAAGGGGAAAAGGAGGAGGGAACAAATTGAACATGCCACTAGGAATAGGTGAAGGCATCACAGAAATTTAGGCTGGAGAAGAGAGAATTCAGGGAGGATACGATAGCTGTTTGAAATTAGCTGGAGGACTTTCATATAGAAGAATTAAGTTTACTCTGTGTGTCACAAGAGAGCAAAACTAAAGCCAGGGAGTGGATAATACAGAAAAACACCTTTTCTCAAAATGGAGCAAGCAGCCTCAGAAGTAGTGAGTTCCTCATCATTAGATGTATTCAACTAGAGAACACATGATCACTTGGTTATATTGAGGAGGGAACTCAAATATTAGATAATAATGTTTTATCAACTGTATGATTCTATGACATTTGAAAATTTTTCTTTCCAAAATAGATTTTACTGGTGCAGGGAATCCATAATTTTCTGTGCATATATTTCAATTCTCATGTCTTGGAATATACTCAGTTTATAATACAGTCTTTTGGAACACATTACTTGATTTTATTTTTTTATTCCCAGAGAATATGGATATGTACAATTTTTCCCTTTTTAGAGGAATCTTTTATAGAAGATTTCTAAATGGATTAATTTATCCTTATCCCTGGTTCTCTACATTTAGTTTGTACAGAGAAAGCTAAGGCTTCATTTTCTCCTTTCAGTTTGTTTCACTTCAAATGTCCTACAAGATACCTTAATTTATTATTAAATGTGCATTGTGTCATGCTATCAAGTTCTAGCTTTTTGTGCTTTATGATAAGAATTTTGTGTAGAAGGTCTTTTCACCCTTTTAAATGAATTAGTTTATATCTGCCTCATGTTGAAGCTTGCCTTCTGTCAGTATTTGTGATAAATTAGCTTCTGAATATCATTTGAAATGCCAGACACAAGCTGTATGACTATAAAACAATTTTCAGTATATCAGATGAAACAATTTGTTTTTAGCCCACTAGGTTGACTGTCTTTTATTTTTGTGAAGAAACAAGCTAAATTCAGTGTTTTTGCTACCAAATTAGGATTGTAGGATCGCGTAGGATTTGTGGCCTTTGTAGGCAAACATTTCTCATTCAGGAACACTGAAGGATGTATCTGAGTAAAAAGTCACTTGGTCTGTTTCATTTATTAAGGTTCAATTATTTAAGGTTTTACATACACACACACAGATATACATATTATATGTACACACATGTACACATATATGCCCTATATATAACATATATATAACACACACATATATATAAAAAAATACAGATTAGTGTTTTTTTGGATTGCCTCTTTTCAAGTCCAAGCAGATTGCCTTGGTAATCAAATGTGCCATGGTTACTTTTGGTGCAATTAATTTGGCACATGAATATTGTTATATACAGTACTAATGTGACACACTTGGATTTGGAGATCATTTTATAGTGATGGGCAACATTTTGTTAAATTGATAATATCATGTAATATATAAACGTAGGGCACAGTTGTTATTTTAAAATATGATCGACTCTCACTCTTCATTTCGAGTAGGCAAAGGAAAGTATGTTACTCTTATTTTAGTTTCAAAGATGAGGCTTATTGTTACCATCACTCTATAAAAAAGTAGTGAGTTGAGTCATTATTTAGTATACCAATTCGGGCTTCCAACTGGGTGACTCAGTGAAACTCCCTAGACTCATTATGAAGCCATGGTTTCATATATTCAGCCATAGTTTGATATATTCTCCAAAGACTGAGGAAAACCATGACTTATTTTTTTAGGATTATAAGTGCAAGGTCTGAAGTCAAATGGTCTGTGTTAAAATTCCTGTTCCACTGCTTACTACCTGTGTGTGTCTTGCTGTCTCTCTGATTCTCAGTTTTTGTGTCAATAAATTTGTGATAATAATTATACCTACTGCTTGAGTTGTGAAGATTAAATGAATTAATAAATATAAAGTGCATATCATGGTGCCTGGCACACAGTAATAAATAATATTATCATTATTATTTCAGTTTTTAGGGTCTTTCACAGTATCTAGTTTTCTGAGAAGGAGCTTTTTAAGTTGCTAATATTCAGAACTCTGTTTCCCTCCCTCCCTCCTTTCTTCCCTTCCTTCCTCCTTTCCTCTCTTCCTCTTTTTCATCTTTCTTTTCTTCGCTTTATTGCATTTATTATTTACTATGCTCTAGACATTAGACATGAGGGGAGAAAATTTTCATTTTCCCTGTTCATTAAGTATGAAAAATCTGCTGGTCTAGAAAGCAGCTTGCTTTGAGTTGTTCAGCCATTCCAGCCAGAATGAATGAGCCAAGGGTATTAAAATTCTTGATCCCTCAACTCTTCCTATATTTCAAGTTTTGACTCCTTTCTTGTCTTGGCCAGATTTTGTCTCATGCCCACATAATTTACTCCCCTAGTGACCTTCTTTTTAGATACTAACAAATGTCACAAGATTAACTCTGCCTGCAGGTGTTTTTATAGTTTGGTCCAACCCAATTTCTTTTCCTTAGTTTGCAAAACTTGTCTGTCTGTTTCTCTTGAACATGTCTGCCTCCGAACCTTTGTTCACATAGTTATTTCTACTTGGGTAGCATTTACTGTAGTTAGAACATTAAATTTTCCAGGATCAAAATCAAACTTCACTATTCTATATAGCTTTCTTAGACCACTCTAAATGTAAGGTGTCTCTTTCTCCTCTAAGACCCTGTTGTATTCATCGGAGCCACATATTAGATGCTTAGTGAATGTCCTTTGAGCATGGGAGCCATTTTACTACTTCTTTGTATCCTTTTCTCCAGAATTTGATATTTAACAGGCACAATGATAAAAAGTCTTTGGTAAATATCAGTGGTATGGTCCAAAATTCATATGTTGAAACTTAATTGCCAATGTGATAGTATTAAGAAGTGGGGCCTTTAAAAGGTAACTATCATGAGGGCAAAGGCTTCATGGATGGGATTAAGGCCCTTATAAAAGGGCTTGAGAAAGGGATTCTTTCCCTTTCAGCTCTTCCACCATGTGAGGACACAGCTTCATCCTCCAGAGCCTAGAGCTACAGGACACCATCTTGGAAATAGAGAGCCTGGGCCCTCACCAGATACCAAACCTGCCAGTGCCTTCATCTTGGACTCTCCATTTTGTTATGGCAGCACTAATAGATTGAGGCAATGAGTTGATTTGACTTGTTGACACAAGGAGCAGTTCTTTTACATTACTTCTCAGTCTTAAATATAATGTAAATTCAAAAACTGTCTGAAAATAATTCAACTATGTTAAATCTTTTCATAGCATTTCAGAGTTTAAGGAATTTATAGCTTTTAAATTACAGTCATAGTGCTAGGTACTAGAGGGGACAGATGGATAGCTAAAAATTATCTCTGATCTCAAGGTACTTGTAATTGAGAAAGAGGAAAAAACCATAATCAAGGCAGAAGAAAACAGATTCTTAAGGAGTGGAAAGGCAATATGTTTTTGTGGTGTGGGGAAAGGACTAATTTTGATTGAATGAATTAGGGAATGCCTCATGAAGAAAGTGGCATTTGAGCTGAGCTTTGACTCTTGAAGGGAACTCGGGAGAAAGAGATTGGGGGTGTGGGCAAGCTGTATGTCAGGAATGTAGGGTACTGTAAGACATACTGAGAACTGTGGCTGGACAAAGTAGTTTGGAATCAGTTCATGAAAGACCTGATGGCTTTTGAGAAGTAAAAAAACGTGGTCCAAACTTTTTAGGCATGATTGACTTGGTAGCCTATTTAGAGATAAAATAATATTTTAATAATTTGAAATGGAAACTTTCATTTCATAATAACCATTTTTTCTGCTTTATGCATTTTTAGAAACCTGAGAAATATCTGGAATGCCTTTAAAAATTTAATGTTTAAAAAACCCCAAAATTTTTAATAAGCAATAAAGTGACAAAATACCATTCCTCCCTTTTTCTTTTTTTCAAATTAGAGACCGGAGTCTTTCTGATTCACTGAATTTCTTTGTGTTATCGATTTTCTGCAGCAACGTCTACTTTGAGGGGTGGTAGAAATATGGGAACATTTTAGGTGGCATTACTTAGCTTTTTGCATATAAATTTTTGTCTTTTCAAGATTACATATAACCCAGCAATTCACAATTTAGCAAATTGCATCACAGGCATTAACTTTATGATCCAAATTATTGATCTGATTCTGAGTCAGTATTAAATCACAATGCTAAATTATATCAAAGTGAGTATCTAATTTATAATTCTTTAAGTATAAAGAATACTGTGAATGGATTTTTTATTTTTTCATTTAATTGCATTTATTTTAAAATACGTGTTCAGAGGTACAAGGTAAAAGAAAAGCATTTTGGGATGGTGCAGTTTTGGAAACGAGGACAGTTATTTTAGGTCATCAAATAAAGGTCAAACCATTCTGGAGCTTTCTGAGTCTCGGGGCCAATGCTTATATCATGTGGGTATGTGAATGCAATGTTATCGGACTGCAAAACTGCCGTAGACAGGGAGATGAAGAAGTAATTATATACTAATTGATACACTAAACAGTCCAGCTAACACTCTTGATGAAGTAGTAGAATAACTAAGAATAAAGTTAGCTACAACATTCTTGGATGAGTGTTCAAAGAGTCTGACGTTGCATATGGACTCTCCCTATAGCTCACTGTGTGACCCTGAGATTTTAGTTTTCCTATCTCTAAAATAAATCACACAATGCATTGCCTTGATTCCAGTTGATGGATTTGTTGTGAGGATCAGTTTCATCAGACATTTACTGTGAAATAGTTGATAGAAATACATGAGTGAAATTATAATCACGGTTCCCAATGTTGGTGGTAATTTTAAAAAGTGAAATTAGCATTAGTTTTAAATAAATGACTGGAGGTGGGAGAGAAGAGGAGAAGAATAAACATTTTTTCAAAATTCTATAAAAGATGTAACCAGGTAAGATTTTCCTAGCAGTGATGAATATGATCTACTTTGACAAACAGATTAAACAAACAATAGTACACCTTTGCTTCTCTATTTCATTAAAATTCCACATAAACATTAAAAAGCTTGCCTTAAAATACAAGAATCTTGGGTATAAAGCATTTAAGTAGTAATATATTTTTAAAATGAGGATTAGAAGTTCATTGTTTAACAGACATGTTTGAAAAATAGATAAGTTTGTATTTAAAAATAGATAAGTTTTAACATAATGATCACATTTATTATCAGCTGAAGTGGTGAAAAAACATGGTTGTAAGAATCAATTGGATACATATTCATTTATCACCTCTGAAGGAGACAGTGGGTGTACTGAAATGATGTGAAATGTGGCCTTATGCAGATCTGAATTTGAAACCCAAATCTACTACTGCTGGATGTATGACTTTAGAAAAATATCTTAAGCTCTCTGAACCTCTTCATCTATAAAATGGGATAAAATTTCCTACTTTACACCATTTCGAAGTCTACTGATAGTGCATTGAATATGGCACCTTATAGGTACTAAATAACTGCTGTATGATAGCAGATATTTAATAGATGGTAGATATTATAATTATTTCTACTGCTGCTGCTATTCTATTGCTGCTAAGCACTGTGCTAGTAGTTTTGAATAAACATCTTTCTGCACCAAAAGAAAAGAGTTCCTTTTTTTTCGAAAACACTGTTGTAATAAAAAGGGAGATATTGGGTTGGTCACCAGAACTTATATCGCAGAATGTTTTGATTTTCATAATATTATTGGAAACAGATGGCATTAGGGTCAAGACAAGAAATATATTCATAGCTTGTTTATATATACCCCGATATGGAAAGAAAATCATCTTAGTCCCTACCCTCTACAAATACACAGATGTTTTTATTTAGCACCTACTTGATACAAGCTACTTTGTTGTCTTGGGGATACAGCAGAATGAATAAGGCAGAAATAACTCTCGTTAGTAAAGAGCTTACATTTTAGTCAGAAAGACAGACATAAAGAACTAAGAGAACTAATTTTGTTAAGTTCATTCAAGCACTAAAGAAAAAAAAAAAAAGCCAGACCAAACACCTTTAAGCATGACATTTCTCAAAATGGGCAAGCATTTTTTCTCCTTCTAAGTTATAGCAGCTTAATGGGACTCTAATAAAAACTTCTTAACAAAGTAGACCTATCCCATTTCAATGATCTTAAGAAAACAAAATCCAATTCAGGATTAGAATTGTGAAGTTGCAATCAGGCCAGCTCACTGTAGATGTAATTAATTTCGTGTGACAGTGGCCTGTAAGACCAGAGCTTGCATTATGTGATGAGGGGGCAACTCCTACTTGGCCGCTGACTTAATTGTGCCTTTGAGGCCTTCCTGAAACCTCATGAGTTTCCTCCTACTCTATTTTTGTATTTTATTCTACAAAGATGCCACAGATGACCTTCATCATGGTGATTATCTTTCTGAGGGAGGAGGATGCACCGGAGGCTTGCTTGACAGTGTCTGCCCAGCTCAAAGGTCTCTAAGTAGCAGGACAGAAATGTCACCCAAGGTTTCCTAGGATCCGTGTCTTTCCTTGGTAGCATTTTTCAAATAACAATTTTTCCAAGAATCAAAAAATCAGCTTCATTCTTCCTTTTATTTTTTATTTTTGGAGACAAGGGATAGGATTTTTTTAAACTAAGGATGTAAAAGTGAAGAAACTATATGTTATACTTATTAAGTATGTGACTGTATGCAAGATCTTAACCTCTTTGGGTTTCCTTTGTTCTCATCTATAAAATGAGAGGACTTGACTAGATTTTTTAAGCTCCTTTTTAAACCTTAAAGAATGCTCTACTTTTATAATTACATAGACTTTTTTCCTTATATTTTCTGTTAAATGATGTCTACATTTTGTTTATTTAAATATAAAATAGTTAATATTTCATATATACATAAAATAGTTATTTTTCTTCACTTTCACTGAAAAAGCATGAAAAACATTACAGCATATGCTGTTTATTTTTGCAAATTATTTCAAAATAAACATCATATACTTTGGCTTTGTTCTATGCCGATTTTTAATTCTTTTGCCATAAGTTTTTGAAGCCCTCAATGAAATAATATATTTTTTTCTTTTGGATTTTTATTCAAACTTAGAATTCTGCATTTTAGTCACGGAGGCTGGGAAAACATTCTTTATGCTAAACTGCTAGACTAGAACCTGAGGACCAAAGACCAGGGGTTTCATGAATCACTCAAAATTGTAGGTATAACACTTTGTGGAGGTGCCTTGTATACTTATGTGGGCAGACAGCTGACATTAGATTATAAAAGGAGCCCATAATCTGCCAAAAGTTAAGAATTACTCTCTGCATCAGGCAGACTGGCAAAAAAGTGTTACTTCAAGAGATTTTTGGTAGCTTTTATAATAAAACATGGGATCAGGGGATGGAGATGACCAGTTTATGGCCCTTCTGAAAAAGTATGGGCTCTGTCATGGACCATGGATACAGATGCCAAAATGCCATTTAAAATAATTTGATCATTCATTGCCTTTTTTCTAGTCTTTTATTGGCGTTTGTACATCAGACTTCTCATTTCTTTTCCTTACTTTCTACTTCATATCTTGTGGCAAACTTGGATGATATGGTAATATTTGATTATCTTTGCGACCTAAGAAACTCATGTTGTAGCCAAGACAGATTTTTAAAACTCTGTTATAAATGAAATGAAATTTTTTATTCTAGAGGCTAGTACATTTAAGTTTTAAGAAGAACTATATGGACATAAATTTAGTATAATTAAGTTTTACAAAATAGAATGGGCCGTCTTTCTACGTTGGAAACTTTAATTTTTTATATATTTATATGTTGACAAATACTGATATCAGAAATTGACCTTGATCCAAAGTTTCTGAGGATTACTCATACCTCGAGTTACCTCACTGAAACATATTCAGATATGTTTGGACAATGCAGGGCTGTTCTACACTAATGTTTGTAGTTCTATGTAAATGCTGTTCTCTGTGATTGTTCTGTATGGTGATCTTGGGTAAATGCTTTACATATCACCTCTTAGCCTATTAAAGGCTCTGAGAAGATCTACAGTACCAGTTTTAATTTTGGTTATTTGATCATGCAGCTTTAAAAAATATAATATCTATTAATATTGGGTGAGGCTAGTTCTCTGCAGAATTCCAGGAAATTATTACAAATGGATTTAACCAAATATCTTATTCTTGAACTACAGAATATTCCACACCTTGAAATATTCAGGTTAGTTTAATGAATTGTCCAGACACCCAGACAGTTTCCCCAGAATCTCTGTAAATTTTTGGGTAAGTAGTGGGAGGGAACATTTGTCAAGCACTTATTATGTACAAGTCACTATCTTAGTACTTTGCGTCAGCTATCTCATTTAATCCTCAAAATAAGTCATGTGACAGGTGCTATTACTATCTTTATTTTATACATGAGAAAACTGCTATATAGAGAAGTAGGTAACTTGACAAGATTTGGCACAGCTAGAGAATGACAGAGTCAGAAACGAACCTGGACAGTTTCACCATGGCGCATGGAACTTTTCTGTCCCTCAGATCTTTGATTCTTACCATGGCAGTACAATATTACTTTAAGAAGAGGTTGTAGTTGCAGGGAGGGCAAGATGTGTGTCCAAAAATCACGTAGTCTGACCTTTCTCATATGCCCTTCTCATGGAGATTTCTCAATTTCCAAAGGTTGAGATGGGAGGACCTTTTGTTCATCATTTTCACCCACCTCATTTTCTTGCCTTTATCTTTTTCACTGTATTTAAAAATGTTAATTTTAGACAGATACATATTTCCTCATAACCTGAATTCTTTTAGGTCCAACTGAATTCCCCTCAGGATCCATATCTGTCCTAATCTGGCTGATTGGCTTAAATAATGAATCTGGGGAATTGGGAAGTGACAAGGTACAAAATGGGAATGGAGCATTGCATCTGAGCTCTGAAGACCTCTGAAGTCCTCCTAAGAGATGGAAAAAGTGCTTTTCCTACTTAAAAATGGGCTCATAATCAACATTGTTAAAATGTCTATATTACCCAAAGTGATCTACAGATTCAGTGCAATTCCCATTAAAATACCAATACATTTTTTGCAGATCTAGGAAAAATAGTTCTATGCTTCATATGGAACCAGAAAAGACCTTGAATAGCCAAAACAACCTGAAGCAATAAGAACAAATTGGCAGGCATCACTTTACCAGACTTCAAGCTATGCTACAAGGATATAGTAAGCAAAACAGCATGGTACTGACACACAAATAGAGACATAGAACTATGGATCAGTACGTAGAGCCTAGATGTAAAACCATCCTTATATTGCCATCGGATCTTTGACAAAGTGAACAAAAACATACACAATGGAAAAGAATCCCTATTCTATTGAATATAAATGGAGCTGGGAATATTGGATATTTGAACATATAGAAGACTGAAACAGAATCCACACCTCTTATCACTCAAAAAAATTAATTCATAATGGATAACAGACTTAAATCTAAGACATGAAACTATAAGAATTCTAGAAGAAAATGTTGGAAAAATTCTTCTGGATATTGGCCTAGACAAAGAATTTATGACGAAGACCCCAAAGGCAATCACAGCAACAACAAAAATTAACCAATGTGACTTGATTAAACTAAAAAGCTTCTTTACAGCCAAGGAAACAATAGAGTGAATAGACAATCTACAGAATGGGAGAAACTATTCACATGCTATACATCCAATAAAGGGCTAATAACAAAGAACTTAAGGAAATCAGCAAGAAAAATCAAACAACCCCATTAAAAAGTGAGCACAAGGCATGAACAGAACCTTTTCAAAAGAAGATAAATGGCCAATAAACAATGAAAAAATGCTCAAAGTCTCTAATCATCAGGGAAATGCAAATCAAAACCACAATGAAATATCATCTAACCCCAGTGAGAATGGCTTTTATTAAAAAGTCCAAAAACAACAGATGCTGGCGTGGATGCAGAGAGAAAGGAACACTTATACGTTGTTGGTGGGGCTGCAAACTACTACAACCACTATGGAAAATAGTATGGAGATTCCTCAAAGAACTAAAAGTAGACCAACCATTTGATACAGCAATTCCACTATTAGGTATTTACCCAAAGGAAAAAAAGTCATTTTAGCAAAAAAGTATGTGCACATGAATGTTTATTACAGCACAATTCACAATTGCAAAGATGTGGAATCAACTCAAGTGCCCATTAATACACGAGTGGATTAATAAAATGTGGTATACGTATACTATGGAGTACTATGCAGCCATAAAAATGGTGAACTAAACCTTTTGTAACAACATGGATGGAACTAGAGACCATTCTTCTAAGAGAAGTATTGCAAGAATGGAAAAATAAACACCACATGTATTCACAATTAAATTGGAGCTAATTGATCAACACCCACATGCACACATGGTACTAAAACTCAAATGGAAACCAAGTAGGTGGGAAGGGGGAGGAGGAGACTGGTAAATTTACACCTAATGGGTACAATGCAGACTACCTTAGTGATGGACACACTTATAACTTTGACTCAAATTTCACAAAAGCAAAATGTAATGAAATCGTTTATACCCCTATAATATACTGACATTAAAAAAAAAAAAAGATTAAACAAACTGGCTCATTTTTGCTATTTGTGGAAAAGAAGTATTGTACACCTGAAGCTGGATTCTTATCAGTTCCCCTCAGAAATGACTTTAAATCAACATAGAAAAAGTTGTTTTTATTAATGCCAAAATGAGGGAGGGCACACATATTTTACACTTTTATTGAGTTATAATACACACACAATAAAGTGCATTAATATTAGGTGTACAATCAATGCATGTTTATGTGTACATATGCCTATGTAATTATCACTCTGATGAAGATGTACAGCTTTTGCAACACCCAGGAAGACTCTGCCATTTCCCTCGCCAGTCAATGCACTCTCTCACCCAGAGGTGACCATTACTCCAATGTCTATCACCATAGGTTAGTTTTACCTCTTCTTGAGCTTCATATACATTGAAGTCTCACGGCATGAACTTTTTTAAAAAATTAAAAAAATGTTTTCAGTGTGAGCTCTTTTAGTGTCTGACTTCTTTTGTTCATCATTATGTCTGTGAGATTTATCCATGTTCTTGCATGTAGCAGTTTACTCTTTTTTCTATGTAGTATTCCATTATATGAACATACTACAACTTATTTATTCATTTTACTATTGATTAACATTGAACTATTTTCATTTTTTGGCTATTATGAGTAAAAATGATATGAACATTCCTATACATTTCTTTTTTGTAAATATGTGGAGACTTCCTCTTGGGTATATAACTAGGAATGAAATTATTGAGTCATGGGATATTTAGTTTAGTATCTATTGCCTAACAGTTTTCCAAGGTGGTTTTATCAATTTTCATTCTCACCAGTAATATATGAGAGGTCTAGTTGGTCCACATGATTGATAACCCTTGGTATTGTCATTCTTAAAGTTTAGTCATTCTGGTGAGCATTCAATAATATAGACATTTTATGCACAGGGAGGAAGACTTGTATACTTTAGTTTGTTTTTCAGTTCAGCAGATATTTACTTCAAGTTTTTTGTGTTCAGTGTGTTCAAAGTTACTTAGCACAAGGCAATAAATCATGTTTTGCTTAATGGAGCACAAGATCTTTTATTAAGTGAATACTTACTAACACTTGCTAAGTACTTAGTAGTGTGCTTAGTGATGGAAAGGATACATAAAGTAAAAGTAGAAGCCTAGTACTTGCCCTCAGTATTGACTGTTTAGGTAGGTAAAAACAAAGTACATATAATGAGCAATCCAAAATGACATGATGACATGTAAGTGCTCAATCATATGTAATGGACTATAAATAGGATAGGAAAAAGGAATTGATATTGATGTTTCTCAGGTTATGTTTAGGGGCTTTTTTCTTTCTCAGTTTTCCACATCGTGCATCAATCACTATGTGCTATCATTTCTGCTTTCTAAATCTCTGGAATCTGCTTATTCTGTTGCAACTGCAGGTTGGCATCTGTGTGCATGTGTGTGTAATGTATTAAAATTTCCTTCTAAGTGGCTACTCTGCCCACATTTTGTGCCCCTTTTTTGTTCATTCTTGTATCAGACTGCTTTTCCTAAAAGTTGGGTTTCATCACTTGAAGTCTCTCTCCTACTTAAAATTTTCCAGTTGTTTCCTATTGTTTTGGGGGCAAAAATCAAAACTGTTTGGCATGTCAGCTAAGACTTTTTCATACTCTAGCCTTAGCCCATATTTTTAGCCTCATATCTGGCCACCTTTCTTAGGCGAACATAAAATTTTTCATATATCCTGAATTACTTCATTTTTCTGAACCCACTATGATGTTTCGTACCTTTGCATGTGGTGTTTCCCTTTGTGTTTCTCTTTCTTAAAGACTTGGATGAAGGTTCTCTTCCTCTAGGAATCCATTTCTGATCCACCATCTATATCTGGTTTAAATGCCCTTTCTCTGTACTCTCACAGAACTCTGTGCATTCTGCTCACAGAGTATTATAATTATTGGTTCATTTATTTATTTTCTCTACTGAATAGTGACCTTTTTAAGGGCAACGCTGGTGTCATTCATACTTAATAGTCAGTAAATATGTAGATGAACTGAAATTTTAGCCATCTGTTGCTATATGTATAGGATTTTAATAGATAAACAGGAGAGATTAAAGTATTTCCAAGAGGTAGAACATAGAGCAAAACTGTGGAGGTGGGAATTAACATTGTGTGCACAGGAAATAGGAGGAATAAGTGTGTGTGGGTCTATGGAAAGGGTGGCCTGTATTGGAAGACTTGACTAAGGTGGACAGTTTATATTAAAGAACAGGAGTGTAAATGCTGAAAAGGTAGAAAGAGGTGAGACTATGGAGGGCCTTGGGAGTCTAATGGAGAGGTTTAGGCCTGATATAGATGACAAAAGGGAACCATTATAGGCTTTTGAATAGGGGAGTAATTTGATGAGAACAAGTTTTAAGTAACATTTATTTTCCATATAATAATGAATTATTATCATTTATTTATCCTCCTCTGGCTTTATTAAGGTGTAATTGACAAATAAAAATTATATCTATTTATAGCATAAAATGTGATATTTTGATATTTATACATTGTGAGATGAGTAAGGAATATTATTTTAAGGGCAGTCTACAGAGTGAATTTTAGAGGAAAGATTAAAGCTAATAAGATCAGATACAAGGCTTTCATGGTAATCTAGGCGAGATGCTGAGAATTTAGGCAATCATAATGGCAGAGCAGATACAGTGGAAATGATAGATAAGCAATATTTTAAAGGACAAATTAATATGACTTAGCAATACATGAGACATAACTTCATTTTTTTTCAACTCTCCTTAGTTCAGTAAGAAGTCACGCGTATTGGATTACCCAGTGTTACTTAAAAAATATCAAATGGCAGCCTTCTCTCTTTTTCACCTTGTTTGAAGTTGATGCCACTTACTTCAAATTCTCATTATCACTTATCATCCACCTCAATCCATTTATAACTATCGTAGAGAACATAGTGGACTCTCCATCTTCTTTTCCCTCCAGTCGGCTGCCAACATTCATGTTCATGACTCATATGATTCCTCATTGTCACCACTTCACATTAGCTGTTCACTGTTAAAGGCTTAATCATCATGTGGCATGAATCCATCTAGAATCAGAGGCACACAGAATTCTGAAACCAGACGGGAATATGCAATTCATATTCATTTTGGAGATGAGGATCTGAGGCCAAAAATATTAAGTGACTTATCTAGTGTAACACAACTATTAATAGTTAGTTCTAAGTCTTCTGAGTTTTAGTCCAGGATGCTTTCCATTAATATGTATTTTCTAACCCTAAATTTCTGTGGTCCAAAACATAGTTAACCTTTCCTTAGATTAAAAACTTAATAACTTTGCTCCTATATTATTATACTCACTTAGCAAGCACCTCATCTTTACCAGGATTCCTGCTTTCAGGAGCTCCTTTACTCCATTAAATACTTTCTGACCACATATGACTTCTTGTTCAATCTGCAGGACGTTTATAGCTATTTTAATACTTTCATTATTAATATAATAAGCTTTCTCCTATGTAATTTTTTAATCACTGTAATTCTTTCTTCCCCCTCAATTTGTGTGTTTGTCTTCTTAGAATACAGACCTAAAAGAATCACGGAATTATTGGAATTACCCTAACATGAACTTCTATTCCATGCTATTTGTTCTTAGTATTATCATGCCTATCCCTACTTTGACTTGATGCTCCTATTTTTCTCTACTTTTTATTAAAATATAGTATATCTTTTAAAATATGCTTTTGCTTTTGACTTTTGAGAAAATGAAGACTTTCAGGGACAGTCTGACTTGTCCTATTTTTTCTTGACTTTAGTACTTAACTTGTTCTTACTTTGTTCATTTTCCCAAAAAGGCATTCCCAAAAAGTATGTTATAAAAAACAAGTCTCACGAAATACTTCATGGAAAAAAGACTCCATGTTTAGTATGTTTGGGAAATATTTATATTTATATCTCCCTCTTGAATTTAACAAGCTCAATAGCAAAGTCTCCAAGTAATCTAGAAGTAAATATATTTTTATAATTTCATTTAATCCAATGTTTTAAAATCTTACTTGGCTATGAAACAATTTTTGTTCTAACATTTGTTAATATCCTTCAGTGCTAGAGTACTATACAGTGAGTGAGTATAGAAGATGTTTGCCATGCTCTGTGCTTATGAGGATGGTAAGTACTACAGGGAAAAGAAAGAGTTACAAATTTCAAGATTGAACTTGAATGGGGAAGGGCAAATGAATTCAATTTTTAGGTGTTAACATTGAGGTGGTAACACATAAATGGAAGTTAATAAGATTTGAGTTCAACAAGATGCTGTTTATCTATTGCTGCATAACAAACCACCCTAAAATTAATGGCTTAAAACAACAATCATTGTATTTGCTCACAATGCTGCAACCTAGGCTAGGCCCATCTGTATAGCTTTTGATTGTTCTTGAGGTTCTCATTCATGTGGCTGAAGTCATCTGGAGTTGGCTGAGGGCTGGGCTTAGTGGGGATGCTGGATGGCTGGGTTTTTTCTCCCTCTTTCGGTGTAGTCTCAGAACCTTTTCCCTTCCACCTGACCTTTCCACGTGGTGTCTCCTGTAGGGCAGACAGACTTTTTACATGGCAGCCCATGGTTCCCAATAGTGCAAAAGTCAAACCTGCTAGGACTCCTGAAAATGTGGGTTCAGAATGGGTCTAGTGTAATTTTTGTTCTGTTTTTTATTATTTCAAAATTGTATGGGGTACAAATGGTTTTGGTTACGTGGATCTCTTTTGTTATGCTTGAATCAGGGTTATAAGTGTGCCCATCACCCAGCTAGTGTTCATTGTACCCTTTAGGTAGGTTTTCACCCATCTCCTCCTTCCCTCTACCACCTACTTGATTTCCACTGAGTTTTACTTCCCTCTGTGCACATGTGTGCTCATTGGTTACTTCTGATTTAATAGTGAGTACATGTGGTATTTGTTTTTCCATTCTTTAGATACTTCACTTCGGATAATGGTCTCTAGTTCCATCCAAATTGTTGCAAAGGGCCTTAATTTATCATTTTTCATGGCTGTGTAATATTCCATAGTATATATACACCATATTTTGTTAATCCACTCATGAATTGATGGTCACTTGGATTGATTCCACATCTTTACAATTGTGAATTGTGCTACTATAAACACTCGAGTTCAGGTATCTTTTTGATCAAATGACTTCTTTTCCTTTGGGTAAATACCCAGTAATGGGATTGCTGGATCAAATGGTAGGTCTACTTTTAGTTCTTTGAGGAATCTCCATATTGTTTTCCATAGAGGTTGCACTAGTTTGCAGTCCCACCAACAGTGTATAAATATTCTTTTCTCTCTGCATCCATGCCAGCATCTATTGTTTTTGGGGTTTTTAATAAAAGCCATTCTAACTGGGGTAAGGTGATATCTCATTGTTGTTTTAATCTGTATTTCCCTGATGATTAGTGATGGGCATTTTTCATATGTTTATTGGCCATTTGTCTGTCTTCTTTTGAAAAGCTTCTGTTCCTGTCTTTTGCCCACTTTTTTATGGGGTTGTTTTTTTCTTGCTGATTTTCTTGAGTTTTTTGTAGATTCTGGTAATTAGCCCTTTATTGGATGTAGAGCTTGTGAATATTTTCTCCCATTCTATAGGTCATCTATTTGCTCTCTTGATTATTTCCTTAGCTGTGCAGAAGCTTTTTAATTTAATAAAGTCCCATTTACTTATTTTTGTTGTTGTAGTAATTACTGTTGTGGTCTTCATCATAAATTCTTTGCCAAGTTGATATCTAGAAGGGTTTTTCCAACATTTTCTTCTAGAATTCTTATGGTTTCATGCCTTACATTTAAGTCTGTTATCCATCTTGAATTAATTTTTGTGAGTGGTGAGAGATATGGATCCTGTTTTATTCTAATGCATGTGGCTATCCAATTCTCCCAGCACCATTTATTGAATAGGGCTTCTTTCCCCCAGGCTATATTGTTATCTGCTTTGTCAAAGATCATTTGGCTATATGTAGATGGTTTCATGTCTGGGTTCTGTGTTCTGTTCCATTGGTCTGTCTCTATTTTTGTGCCAATACCATCCTATTTTGGTTACTATAGCCTTGTAGTATAGTTTGAAGTCTGGTAATGTGATGCCTCCAGATTTGTTCCTTTTATTTAAGATTACTTTTTCTATTCAGGCCCCTTTCTAGTTCTATGTGAAGTGTAGAATCATTTTTTCTTGATCTGTGAAATATGAAATTGGTCTTTTGATGGGGATTGCATTGAATCTCTGAATGACTTTCTGTAGTATGGATGTTTTAACAATGTTGATTCTACCAATCAATGAGCATAGTATGTTTTTCATTTGTTTGTGGCATATGAAATTTCTTTCCTCACTGTTTCGTAGTTCTCTTTGTAGAGATCTTTCACCTACTTGTATAAGTATATTCTTAGGTATTTTTTTTTTTTTGTGGCTGTTGTGAATGGTACTGAGTCTTTGATTTGACTCTCAGCTTGACTGTTATTGGTACATAGAAATGCTACTGATTTGTGTACATTAATTTTGTAATCTGAGACTTTGCTAAATTTATTGATGAATTCTGGGAGTCTCTTGGTGTAGTCTTTCGAGTTTTCTAGATATAAGATCATATTATCAGCAAAAAGTGATAGTTTGACCTCCTCTTTCCTGATGTGGAAATCCTTTATTTCTTTCTCTTGCCTGATTGCTCTGGCTAGGACTTCCAGTACAATGTTGAATAGGAGTGGTGACAGTGGGCACCTTTGTCTTGTTCCAGTTCTCAGTGGGAATGCTTTCAACTTTACCCCATTTAGTATGATGTTGGCTGTGGGTTGTTTATACTTGACTTTTCTAATTTTGACATACATTCCTTCTATGCCTACTTTGTTGAGGGTTTTTATCATTAAAGGGTGCAGAATTTTGTCAAATGCTTTTTCTACATCTGTTTAGATGATCATATGATCTTTGGTTTTGCTTCTGTTTATGTGGTGAATCACATTTATTGAGTTATGTATGTTGAAGCATCCTTGCATCTCTGGGATGAAGCCCATTTGGTCCTGGTAGATTATGTTTTTGATGTGCTGCTGAATTCATTTTGCTAGACTTTTATTGAGGATTTTTGCATCTATATTCATAAGGGATATCAGTCTGTAGTTTTCTTTTTTTTATTATATCCTTTCCTGGCCTTGATATTAAGGTGATACTGGCTTCATGGAAGGAGTTGGGGAGTATTCCCTCTTTCTCGATGTTCTAGAAAAATTTCTACATTATGAGTACCAGGACTTTTTTGCAAGTCTGGTAATATTTGGCTGTGAATTCATCTAGTCTGGGGCTTTTTTTGTTGTTGTTGTTGGAAGCTTTTTTATTACGGCTTCAATCTCATTACTCATTATTGGTCTGTTCAGGAGTTTAATTTCCTCCTAATTGAGTCTTGTGAGGCTGTGTGTTTCCAGGAATTTGTCCATTTCCTCTATGTTTTCAAGTTTATGTGCATAATGGTTTTCATAGTATTCACAGTTTATATTTTGTATTTCTGTGGTATGAATTTTAATATCTCCTTTTTCATTTTCTAATTGAGCTTATTTGAGTCCTTTCTCTTCTGGTTAATTTGAGTCCTTTCTATTTCTGGTTAATCTAGCAAGAAGTCTATGGATTTTATTTATCTTTTCAAAGAACCAACTTTTTGTCTCATTGATATTTTGTATTGTTTTATTTGTTTCCCATTTTGTTTAGTTCTACTTGGACCTTCATTATTTCTTCCTTCTGCTGGCTTTGGGTTTGGTTTGATCTTCCTTTTCTAGTTCCTTGAGATGTGTGATTAGATTATTGATTTGTGATCATTCTGCTTTTTGATGTAGGCATTTAAGGCTATGAATATTCCTCTTAGGACTGTTCTTGCTGAATTTCATAGATTTCGATGGCTTATATCCCCTTTGTTGTACAGTTCGCGGAATCTTTTGATTTGCATCTTAATTTCATTACTGATCCAAAAATTATACAAGGGCAGGTTGTTTAATTTCCATGACTTTGTGTAGAAATGAGTGTTTCTCTTGGAGTTGATTTCTAGTTGTATTCCACTGTACTCTGAGAAGATACATGGCATGTTTTCTATTTTTTGAGTTTGTTGAGCCATATTTTGTGGCCTAAGATATGATCAATATTGGAGAACGTTCCATGTGCTGATGAAAAGAATATATATTCAGTAGTTTTTTAGTAAAATGTTCTGTAAATGTTTGTTAGGCCCATTTGTTCTAGAGTCCCATTTAAGTTCAGTGTGTCTTTATTTTTTTTGGGTGTTCTGTCTAATTTTGTCAGTGGAGTGTTGAAGTCCCTGACAATTACAATGCTGCTGTTTATCTCTTTTCTTTGATCTAATAGGATTTGCTTTATGAATCTTGGTGCTCCTGTGTTAGGTACATAAATATTTAGGATTTTTATGTCTTCTTTTTGAATTGCTCCCTTTATCATTATATGGTGACCATCTTTGTCTTTTTGTGCTATTGTTGATTTACAGTCAATCTTATCTGATATGAGAATGGCTACACCTGCTTTCTTTAGTTTCTATTTGCATGGAATATTTTTTTCATCCCTTCATTTTTGGTCTGTATGAGTGTGTGTGGGTTAGATGTGTTTCCTGGAGACAGCAGATACTCGAGTTATATTTTTTCATCCTTTCAGCCAGCCTATGTTTCTTGAGTGGGGCATTCAGATGGTTCAAATTGATTGATGGAAGTGGTATATGGGATGCTATTCTGTTCAGCCTGTTGGGTAGTACCTTATTTGTTTTACCTCTTGTGCTTATTTTATAAGAGCTCTGAGCTTTAGTGTTTGGGTGGTTTTATACTGTTGGTGTCTATTGTGCTGATCCATGTATAATGCGGTTCTGATTATTTCAGGTATGGTCTTAACAAATCCCCTCAGTGTTTGCTTGTCTGGAAAAGTCTTTCTTTCTTCATCATACATGAAACTTAGTTCTCCAGGATACAAAATTCTAGGCTGGCAGTTGTTCTGTTTAAGAAGTCTGAACATGGGGCTCCAATCCCTTCTGGCTTGTAAGGTCTTAGTTGAGAAGTCTGCAATTAGCTTGGTGGGTTTTGCTTTGTAAGTTACTTGATATTTTTGCCTCATGGGTTGCAGGAGTTCCTCCTTCATGTTGACTTGGCCAGTCTTTTGACTACATGTCTTGGTGATGGATTCTTTGCAGTGACTCTTCAAGGTGTTTATCGAGCTTCTTGTACCTAGATGTTAAAATCTCTAGCAAGACTGGGGAAGTTTTCCTCAATTATTTCTTCAGGTTTTCCAGCCCTTGTTCATTTTCTTCTTCACCCTCAGGGATTCCTATGATTCTTATATTTGGCTGTTTAACATAATCCCATATTTTTTATAGGCTTTATTCATTCCTCTTAATTCTCTGTTATTTATTTTATAAAATCACTGACTGATTTTATTCAATAGAGTTGTCTTCAAGTTCTGAGATTCTTTCTTGTGCCTGGTCTAGTCTATTCTTAAAACTTTCCACTGTGTTTTGCATATCCTTAAATGAATTTTTCATTTCCAGAAGTTCTATTTGTGTTTTTTTAGTATGTTGATCTCTTTAGTGAAGTTTTCATTCATTTCCTGAATTTTTTTCTGGTTTCTTTTGTTGGTTTTCCATTTTCTTTAGGATTTCATTGAGTTTCCTTACAATCCATATTTGGAATTCTTTATCTATCATTTCAGTATTTTCATTTTGTTTGGTATCCATTGCTAGAAAGCTGGTGTTTCCTTTTAGGTTGTCCTTTCACTCTGTTTTTTCATACTTCCAGAGTTCTTTCACTGATTCCTTCTCACCTGGGGCAGCTGTTACTTCTTATATTTGGATTTCTTTTGTTTAGATTGGGCTTATTCCCTGCCCTCCTACACATATACCTTGTAAAGGAGTGTCTGTAGCATAAGAACCTTTGGCTTTGCTTATGGGTGCTTTGAGGGTGATCTAGGTTCTGGATGAATGCCTTTGTTATAGATATCCTTAGTGTGTGGTTTTCTCAGTTTCTAGTTGTTTGTAGACTGTAGCAGTGATGAGTATGTGTGTGGGCAGATTCCTTTGTCTTGTTGATGAAGGAGGGTGGAATTCTTTGAAATTCTTTCTCTTTCCCCAGCCTTTTGGTCTTCTTAACAGTCTGAATTGTATTGGCATGCCCAGTTTCATCTCTGAGACAGTAGGTGGTGCTTGTGGGTGAGAATCATCCACACCTTGTATGATTGAGTTAGTAGATGCTGTAAGGGGCAGTGCAAATTGACATCCCTGTCAGTAGGTAGCACTTGCTGGAAGAAAAAAGCTGTAGTGTTATTTTTGGGACCTGTGACTGGCTCTAGCCCTTCAGGAGAAGTACTTGAATGCTCCAGGTGGTGGGTGGGACCCTGGAACTTCCAGGTGAGTCCTTATTTTCTACCACAGCAGAGGGGGGTGGGGGAGTGAGGCTGGTTGCAGCTGGGTTGGGTGAGGGTGCCCTCAGGCTCCATGAAAGCTGGTAAGGTAGCTGTTTTGGCAGGGGTCAAAGGTCTCCTAGCTTCTGGGGAATGCTGCCAGGGAGGGGCTGACATGTCCCCCACTCTCAAAGCCAGAAAATCTGCTTGTGGAGGCAGGGCTGTCTGAGACTCACAGTCTGGCTGTCAGGAGCAAGTTTCACTCTTCTCCCCCTTCCCTTGCTCTACGATCTCCATGTGGTGTCTTCCAGCAGGCAGAAGCTCAAACTAACTGAGCTCCCGCACTATGGCACTGTGGGCTGGGAGTTTCCCTGTCCAGGATCCCACTCTGGGCTGAGAGCACAGCCTAGTATAATTTATAATAAATTTATTATATATAAATGTCATAAAATTTATATGTAATATATAATTTATATATATATAATATAAACATTTATAATATAAAGATAAATTTATAATAAAATATTGCTTTTTTTTTTGCTTAAAGCAAGCCACAGGTCTAGTTGAGATTCAAGTGAGGGAACTATAGAAGGGTGTGAATATAGGGTACATGTTTGATTGGGGGCCACCATGCAGCAGATTACCACAGATGCCATATGGCAAATAGAATAGAAAGTACATTGGCTTGAGGAGGAGTTTTAAAATTTCCTATTTAGTTGTCTGTTTCCCACACTAGAACATTGAAGCAAAGACTGTATTTGGTTTATATTATATTCATAGTCTTTAGCACAGTACGAGGTACTTAGGAGGAATTCAGTAAACTTTTGTTGAACAAATGAATATATATAAAGAGAAGAACAGAGGGTTTAAGTACCTAAACTTCCTTCAGAAATAATTCACAGAGAGGGTACTTAGGCAACAGTCAGAGAACCAGCCAAAGGGTGAGTTTCAAAGGTAAGAATGGCGGATGATAGTGTTTATTGTAGCAGAAAAGTCAAGGAGAATAGGATAGGAAAAAAGCCTAAAGGCTTTTATTAGCATTCTTTGAAGTTGCAAATGTCATTCTTTATTCTCTCTTCTTTTGTTGGATGGTTGAAATATTCAGAGATTTCTCAGGTTTAAAATCTCTAGCCAAATGTTATGCTTTTAGGCACTTTGAAGTATAATGGCCCCATGAATCTGTTTTATGGTAATTAGACTGAAAGAGGAATAGTTTGACTTATAACTTTTAAACATTTCAGTAAAATGTTACCATTTTATAAAATCTTTAACAATATTGGGGAATACTAGGGAAAATAAAAATAAAACAATCCCAATACTTTGGGAGTCTGAGGTTGATTGCTTGAGGTGAGGAGTTTGAGACCAGCCTGGGCAACACAGTGAGACCTCTTCTCTAACAACAACAAACCTAGTAAATGCTGGAAAAGACTATAGACCCCCAAGTTATGATCATAAGTAGAACTGGAACTCAATTTTTTTATTGTAGTAAAATATACATATGGTAAAATTTACCATTATAAACTTTTCTGAGTGTATAATTCTGTGGCATTAGGTATATGCACATTGTTGTGCAACCATCACCACCCTTCATCTCCAGAACTTTTCCATCATCCCATACTAAAATTCTATACCTATTAAATTATAACTCCCATTCCCTTTTCCACCAGGCTCTGGCAATCACCATTCTTCTTTCTTTCTGTATGAATTTCACTAATCAGGTACCTAATATAAGTGGAATCATACAGTATTTATCCTTTTTTTATGACTTATTTGACTTAGCATAATGTTTTCAAGTTTTATCCATGTTATAGCATGTATCAGAATTTCATTCTTTTTACAGGCTGAATGATATTCCATTGTATGAATATACCACATTTTGTTTTTTCATTCATCTATTGATAGACAGACATTTGGGTTGTTTCTACCTTTTTGTTATTATGATAATTTTTTTCTGCATGATCTTAGTAATTTTGCATTTTTCTCTCCTTGTAGTCTATTTAAATTCTCTGTATTCCTTTTTCTAGTTTTGCTCATTCAGGAAATTTCTGGCACTGGAGAAATCAAAGATATTCCCAGGTATAGGTAGAAAGTAGGGCCATGTTCTTTTAATAGTTGGAAAAGGGCTTGTACAGGGACTTGGAAGAAGAGGACAGTATTTGTCTGGGGATAAAGTATTATAAAAAGAAAGGGAAAGAATTCTGTCATTTAAGTAGCTATGTGACTTTGGGAAATTCATTTGATCTGTTTGTTTCTTAGTTTTTTCAACTGTAAAACGTAGAAATAGTATCCATCTTACAGGTTTTTTGCAGGGATTAAATGTGCTTGGTTCACAGGAGGCTAATAGATAAAACTAAGTTTCTGTTTGTGTGTTCTTGTTCTCACATCATGGAAAAATGGCTGGTAGATTTTCACAAATTTAGGCCGAATGCGTGGTATGACATAACTTAAAATACCGGTTGTATCATAATCATTCAGGGGACTGAGGATAGCAGAGCCAGAAACAAATAGTCATCTTCCAGTGTTGCTGATTCTGAGGTACAAAAAGAGACCAGGTGGGGGATCACATGATACACAAGTTAAAATGCTGTGAGAAGTGAAGATAAACACCAGGTTTGCATATGGACCCCATGGAGAGGCATCAGGCCAGAAGCCTAATTGCAGGCATTGATTTGCAATTGAGCTGCTTATCACCCGGGCAACTCACTTTTGCTAGATTCAGAGTGATTGCCAGCAGGGATTTATTTATTCAGTTATGGTTAATGATTCTTATGAACAATACTGGGTAGGTCAGTAAAAAACTAAGGAGAGTTACCACTTAGTGAATATTTACTATGTTCCAGATTCTAGGCTAAGCTCATTACATATGTCATCTTATATAATCCTCCCAATCATTCTGTGAGATATGTGCATGAAGAAATTGAGGTTTAGTGAGATTAAACAATTTGTCGAAGATTGCACAGCTAGTAAGTGGCGAAGTTGGAATTTGAGCTCAAGCACTTTTAACTGTGCTTTAACATCTACAAAGTTGTTAATACAAAGATTAATTTTCTGCCTTCTTTTTATGTCCTGGTACCTATCACCAAAGATTATTTGACTTAATTATATTATATTTACACAGAATTTAATAAGAAATTTCTCAATTACTAAGATGTAAAAAGTATAATCGGAAAGGTTAAAATGAGAAAAGGACCACTATTTTAGTTAACGTTGATTTTCTCTTAGATCGGGAAAACTATAAAACTTGCCAAATTTCTACAAAGAGAGATACTATACCTCAAAATGACTCAAGGTCAAAGACGTTGAAGTTAAGCCTGTGGAGGATGTAATAAAGTCACTTAATATTATATTTTCAAGTAATATCATTAATAAGAAGTTGCCCTCTGAAAATTTCACCAGAACAAAGGCATATTCCTTCATTTAATTCATCTAGTAAATATTAGACATCTACTGGAGATTATGTACTATAAAGGTTTGCGGTATTAAAAAAGGCATAGTCCCTGCCCTTAAGGAGGTCATAGTCTGGTGATAAAAATGGTCCAGTAAGTGGTATTATAAAGCACAAGGTCCTGGGGCCAGAAGATTTACCCCCAACAGGAAAGTGGAGAAAAGAAAGCTAAGGGAGAGAGACTCAGGTTGAAGCTGAGTTGTCTAAGGTTCAAGGGGAAATCATAGAAAATAGAATAAATAAAATTAAAAACCAAATGAAAAACATGGAAAAAGATTTGTAGCATATATGATACTCCTCAAAGGGTTGATATTTTTACTATATAAACCACTTTTATAAACCAATAATCTTAAAATCAAATCCCTTGGAAAGAGATTTGAGAGAGGGAATTTTCAAAGCACATTGTTAATGTTACGAGTGAAGAAAGGAAACAAGCAATTCTCAAAAGCATTACAATAGCCTCAGCAGTAATAGAAATTAGTACAAAATTGAGATATATTTTTTCAAATATCAATTTGTTAAATATTAAAAAGATCGATAATAATCAGTATTGATGAAGCAAAGATAAGGGAAAGGACACTATCATTCACTTGCAAATACAGATTAAACAGTTTCATCCTTCTTAGAGGACAGTTTGACAATATATATTGGAAGCATTAATTTATGCTACCAAATAAATTTTACTTTCAGTGATTCATTCAAAGGAAATGAATAATCAGAAGTCTGGGCAAGTGTATATGTAGGGGCTATATGACAGCACTGTTTACAATAGAAAAGTAGCAGAAATCATGTCAGCTAATTACTTCTGTGATGTCATGCCATTAGTGTTGTAGAAGACTTCTAAAGAAGATGTCAGAAAACATGCATGATGAATTGCTAAGTGGAAAAGGAAGGTTAAAAAAATATTAATATTTACATTATGATTCTGTATGTATTTAAATATTGGAGGGACATACATTAAAATATATGCAGTGGCTTTATAAATATAGTAAAACTTCAGGTAAGGTTTTCCTCTCTGTCCTGTTTGTGTTTTCCATACTCTCTGCAATAAACAAGTATTATTTTAGGAATTAGAAAAAATATATAATAATGTCTTGTTTTTATAATATAGAACGATCATATGAGTCGATTCACCAAGTGTTTTTCATTTTAATTGATGTAATTAAGTGAATTATAACAGTTTAAAACTTTAATACAGCCTTTCCTGATTTTACTTGTTTTTCTTTGTAATTTATACTGTTTCCAAAGAAAATATCTTGCAGACATTTGTTAAACAATGTCTACATATTAAGACACGTGGCAAACAATGGTGATCTTTTGACCAATGTAATTTTTTTATTGTTCATATCTAAATAACAGTATAATTGTATTTTATTCAGAGATAAGAATAAAAGGAAATGGGCTTAAATTATAGTAACGGAGTTACTTAGAACATTACTTAGAATTTTTTTGCAAATTTCAAAGAGAACACTAAATAGTGTTACCAAAGAAAAGCTTTCCATTCTCTATCTTGTCTAAAAATAAGATGGAGGAAAAAAAATCTGTTTTAGGAGGGTTAGGTGTTAAATCTTCACTGAGACAGTATGGTTTGACTTAATGACCTCTTGCTATCTCTTCTAATGTAATTTTATAGACTTGAAAAAAGAATTTTTTTCATTTTTTTTTTTTGTATAGAATAATAAAAAAATTTTTCTTGGTCAATGGTTATAAAGTATTGACCCAGATGGGGTCTCTAAATGTATCTCTTATGTAGAGTATGAGATGCATTCATAGCTACTGAGGTAAGAGCACAACTAATTTAGTTCTCTAAATTTATTAGCTAAAACTGTTTTATAATTAAAATTGTATTTTAAAGAATTGAGTTTTAGAATTTTTTTAATGCTAAGGAAAATAACTTTTTATTTGGTAAGAATCAATTGAAATATTTTTTGATGCTTTTATGTCCTTTCTTTAGTCTTCCACTTATAACTAAAGAATAACTTATATTCACAATTTTGTTAATGTAATTTAGTGGTTGGCTTTCATTAATGAAAAAATTATGAAAATAGGTAAAGTGGTTGTCCTACCACAGATTTTCAAGTACACTCATGTGCCACATAAGGATGTTTTGTTCAGTGAAGGATCACATATACCATAGTGTTCCATACTATTGTAATGGAGCTGAAAAATTCCTGTCACCTAGTGATGTCTTGATGATCCTAACCCTGTGTAGGCTTGGGCTAATGTGTGTGTTTGTGTCTTAGTTTATAACAAAAAAGTTTACAAAGCAAAAAAAAATTAAAATTTTTTTAAAATAGAAAAAAGCTTATAGAATAAAGATATAATGAAAGAAAATATTTTTGTACAGCTATAAAATATCTTTGTCTTTTAAGCTAAGTGTTATTACAAGAGAGTCAAAAAGTTAAAAAAATTAAAACATTAATAAAGTAAAAAATTAGTAAGCTAAGGTTAACTTATTATTGCAGAAAGATTTTTTTTTAATAAATTTAGTGTAGCCTGTGTACTGTTCAGTGTTTATAAAATCTACAGTAATGTGCAGTATGTCCTAGGCCTTCACATTCACTCACTACTCACTGATTCAACCAGAGCAGCTTCCAGTGCTACAAGCTCCATTCATGGTAAGTGCCCTATACAGGTGTATCATTTTTTATCTTTCATACCATATTTTTACTGTACCCTTTCTATGATTAGATAAATTTAGGTACACAAATACTACCATTGTATTACAACTGCCTACAGTATTCATTACAGTAACACGCTGAATGGATTTTTAGCCTTAGGTGTGTAGTAGGCTATACCATCTAGATTTGTGTAAGCATACTCCATGATGTTTGCACTACAAAAAAAAAAAAAAATCACCTAACAAAGCATTTCTCAGTGTGTGATACCATCAAAAATTTAGAAATTGTAGTCTAAAAAATAAGATCTTTCCAGACATTATATTTTCTATCAATGCTTTTGGTCACCCAGGTTTTCTATTAGTTAAGTCAACATTTTAGTGGGCAAGACAACTATGCAGTTAGCACAGCAGGCTCTTGGCAAAATCATGAAGTAAAATAAATATATCTTTGGACCTTTCACCTTTTCTTTTGGTGCATTTCCATTCAGATTCTTTATTCAGATTCTTTTTTTGGCATGTTCTGCCCTCAGCACACCAGGCTTCCAGAATCCTTAAAACTTTCCTATTCTTTAAAGAAAGTAATAGATTCATGGCATACACTAATCTTCAAAATGAATTTAAAAGTTCCATCTAAGAAACATAATTTTTTAATCCAGTAAAATAATTTAAGGCCCTTATAGAATGACAGCTGGTGCTGAAAATTTCAGACACTGCTGGTGCCTCTCTTGGGTCTTCTCAAATCACATTGCATGATTGCCCAATCTGTCTACTCTGTCCCCAATTCCAATAATACAGAGCCTTGTTTGTTTATTTGGTGTCCTTTTATACTATAGCAGGTGCCATTTGTATACTAAAAGATCTGGGATCAGTATCATAGAATAAAATTTCTTAAACTGGAATTTGAAATAGGTGATGACCAAATTATGTCTCCAATAGATGTTAATTTCGTGTACATATGAATATAGAGACTATATGTATACAGATGTATCTTTTAAATTGTGCATTAATTTCTACAATCAGACATGATGCAGTGAGATAGAACTATAAACTTTCATTATACATCGAGAAAATATAAGCACATTTATATGGATTAACCTAACAGTTTTATTCCCTTAAAAATAGTTTTGAATTTAATTAAAAAAATTAGAGACTATGTTCCTATGGTTATAAAATTAATATTGCCATTATTAAGAAGAAGTAAATAAATATTACTGAACACTTATTATGCACTCAATTCTATGATTTTAAAGAATCATAAAATATGGTTCCTTCCCTCGGGCAGTTTGAAATATCATTAAAGAGATAAGCCTTTCATTCTTTTGCTCAGCAAACATTTGTTGAATGTTTACATATGTAAATTAAAAATCCTTTCTCTTGAGGAGTTTACAGGCTAAGGAAGAGATAAAATATGTACATGAATATTATGAAACAAGTTTGTAAATGGTGAACTGGTATAATAGAAGTTTAAATAAAATGTTATGTTTGGAGGCCACATGCATAAAAAGAAAGGTGTTCATGTGAAGTAGCAGAGGCTGATGTCAAATGACTGAGGTTAATAACACAGAGGAAGGATTAGTTACCTAGCCTGAGGGCAGTTGGGGGATTTCATTTGGGAAATAAGACAAATTCTCCAAAGAAAAGAAAAGAAAACAAAAGAGTGAGTAGAGCCTGTGAGAGGAGACTCCAGAAGAGAGGGGCTTGTGAACATGTGGATTCACACACTGGAATGGTTATACAATCCATTTTATAAATTAGCATTTTCCAGAGATTTAAAAAAAGTTTATGTATGTATACAGAAATATAAAATAGATAATGATTCAAACTAAAATATACAGGAATAATTAAATGTTGTAATACAATTTTCTATAGGCTTAAATTTTGATTGTTGAACATATTTGATTCATTTCATTGTGAAAATATTTCTTGTTTGAATTATTATAGAACTTTGTTACAGAGAGTTGCACCCTCAGTATTTGAATATAGGTAGTAAGAATGCATTATGAGTATTAAACTTTAAAGTCAGGCTGAGCACGGTGGCTCACGCCTGTACTCCTACCACTCTGGGAGGCCGAGGCAGGAGGATCGCTTGAGGTCAGGAGTTCAAGACCACCCTGAACAAGAGCAAGACCCGTCTCTACTAAAAATTGAAAAATTAGGCGGAAGTGGTGGTGCACACCTTAGTCCCAGCTACTTGGGAGGCTGAGGCAGGAGAATCACTTGAGCCCAGGAGTTTGAGGTTGCTGTGAGCTAGGCTGACGCCATGGCACTCTAGCCCGGGCAACAGAGTGAGACCCTGTCTCAAAAAATAAAAAATAAAATAAAATAAAAAATAAACTTTAAAGTCAATACATAATAGATAACATGAAACATTGTTTTAAAGAGATCAAATGACTCCCAAGCCTAAAAAAGTTTATTAAAACCATTTGAATATTATAATTGCTAAGGAAAGACCGTTCAGTCAGAAGGAGGAATAGTTGGCAGCCTGGAGAACATGGACAAAAGAAGGTCACTGGGGCAAATGATACTATAGTATCCATCGAGTCCAGTGTAGGGAGTTGAGCACTCCATCCAACACGTCTAATGACCTATCTACATACAGATGCAATGTCTTTACCTTACACAATCAAATATTTCAATCCTAATCTTAAGTGCAGATATCAAAATTGTATCTCTAAGCATATATATTTAAGAGAAATACTCAAAACTTGGCACATTCACAAAAGTAGTGCCAATCAGTGAAGTCCCTTAAGAGACAACTGACTTTTCCAGGTGACAGTTCCTTTTCTTTTATTACTCACTTTACCTGAATTTTCCAATAATTTTGTGGAGAACATGTGACTTTGAGACACATTATTTGCTACCTTCAACTTGATATCATAATTGCTTACTGTAAAGAAATCAAAATTATGGGGTAGGAGGGACAAATTATTTTAATTTAGAAATTAATCATCAAAAACCTCCTCAAAGGTTCAGACCCCTTAATTCCCATAAAACTTGTTTGTACAACTCATATATTTGTGCTATTATTTGTGCACAGTTATTTTTTCCCCAAATATATTTTTTGTGGCCTAAGGCCAAGACCATATCTTACTTCTTTTAGACCTCATAGTGTTAAACCAGAAACATGATAAAATTGTTTAATGAATGAAATTCAGAAACTACAGCAGATTGTTAAAAAAAAAAATTAAAAAAAGGAATAGAGCCCTTCTGTTTCTGTGAATACTGTACTTTTTTAAAGAAAGAAATTTACATTGGAAGTAACAGAAAAAAACCCAACTTGGTAAGGATCAAGGTTTTAGTGGAGAAACATGGAGATATAACAAACTATTTTGTTTGAAACTAATGGCCAGAATAATTCAGATTCTTGTTAGATTTATGTTCTGTGATGAGTTTGCTCATTCACCTAATTAATTTATAACAGTTTAAACCTTCTTAACCCAATTTTAAATTTAAAAGTTAGCCATCAACAAAAGATAAAATTGCAGAATTCTCTTCAAAAGAAATATTAACACATCTCCTTCTGTCATTATTATTTTAGTTTAAAATTACTGCTAGACATAAATCATAATGACATAGATTATTTAAAAAATATTAGTATGTCAACATTGAATAATTTTTTATATCTTTGTGTCCTGTAGTCAAAGTTATTATGATCTTAGGCTATATTTTAATAATCCATTTAGTTCTCCGTGTACCTACACACAAAAGACTGAATGTGAAATTGTAACTAAGCAAAAATATTTGTATATGTGAATATGATGTAGTAATTACTTTTTGTCCTCAAAGTAATAACAGTAAGATATCTGGAGTTCAGTAAAATAGAGACTGGATAAATATTATAACTTTAAATACAAAGAAATTAAGAATCCTAAGGTCAGTTGGATAGAGAAGAGATTGCTTTTCTTCCTTCCCTTATTTCTGTGTTTCTGAAGTTCTCTGCCCTATGCCATGGACTGCAACAGATTTTTAGCACACCTGTAATCAGCATTTATTTTGAATATTATTTACAAATTTACTCTTACTGCTGACATTTCATTTATACAATTTAATTTGCTCTTATATACCCAATACTGGTTGTTATTAGAGGGAAAGAGGGTAGTGTTGGTGATTTTAAAAATTTCATTTTCTTGATGTCTTGTTGCTAGTTCCATTTTCATCCTTCAGGAGGTACAATTTTGGAGACGACTCCTCCTTTGGCCATCCCCTTAATCTAAAATCCCACTGATATCAACTGTCATCTGTGGTTTCTTCAAGACTTTTATCTGCACATTTATAATAATTTATGCTTAACAAAACATTTATTGATTGACATTTAGAGGTTTTCCAATATTTTGCCATGACAAATACTGTTGTCATTAACATCATTGCACTTTCATCTTTGTGTTCTCATTCCTTACGCTAATTTTATAGAATACATTCCCAATAGTTAAAATGTTTAAAATTATTATAGATCTATTTAAAGTCAGGCTTAAGAAGCACTCTTTCATTAAATTTAAGAGCTTCTTAGTGGGGTAATTCCTGCATTCTAGATTCATGAGCGCTAATGAGCACAAAAATTCAGTGAAACAAATATTTGGTGGTAGCAATTATATGGCTACCTGCCACTTATCACATTTCCCTTATTTGAGTCATCTTTGAGACTGCTCTTGTATTTGCCATGAATAATGTACCAGTTTTGCAATAACTATTCCAGCATATGTATTTTAGTGGCCTGAAAAGTGAATTCATCCTTTTATTGATTCGCTACATATTTTCAAGCACATTTTAAGTTCAGGGAACTGTATTTATTAGGTGTGATGGGGGGATATGAAAATGAATCATGCATAGATTTTATATTAAGGATCTTAATAATTGCAAATGAGAGGTAAGATGAAGTTTAAAAGAAAGTACAAATGTTTCATCAAAGTAGGAAGTTGAAGTTAAGGATTAAAGAGCTTTGAGAGAAGGAGGTGCGGGGAGTTAGCTACGCTCCCCGCAAAGAGGTTTTTTCTTCCGATCAGGTCTCTCAGGCAGGGGTCATCGCAAAGGATGAAAAATATAGTAGGAAACAGAAATAAATAAAAAATAAAGTAATGGACATAATAATACACAGAGCCAAAGATATAGTTTATAAAGTAAAAGTTTATGAAAATAGATATAGGAGGGTATCCGGATGGGTATATTTTACCCGCATAAAATATATCCCCAACTGAAACTCCACACAGGTATTTTAAAGGGTACATACAGGCTCCCTGTTGCCAAGGGCAATGGGATTTGCATGCTAACAGGCAGTTTGCTTTAGGGTCAAAGTCTCCTGAAAGGCTACTACAGATCCTTTAACTCTAACTAGAGGAACAATGAGTTATAAAATCGTCTTGGGGCAAACTTCTAAGTTTTATGATAAGGCTATTACTTTAGCAACAAACAGAGACATCTTGGCTCCGGTGATTGTGTTCTTGGAGACAGAGATGATCCCAGAAGTCAACATGGGCTGTGCTTTGTGTTAATTACTGTAACCGCATGGTTCCATCTGGGCCCGGCTTGGACATTAGCATATCTAGTTGATTAGCTCTCATCTCCGGGGGTCTACCTGTCAGCTCCGGCAACCTTTTGGTTCTAAGGGAAAGGCCTGCCTTGTCTTTCAAAACAGGTGAAAACCAAAGGCCCAGTTTACAGCTGTCTCTTTGAAGTGCAGCTTCTACTGACCAGCAAGACGTCCTCCTGAGACTAGGCAGCTTTTGAACTAACACATTTATTTTTTCTTTAAGGCAAAGCCTTATTTGACTTCTGAAATCAAATCTTGTCTCCACAAATACAGGTGGCATTTCTATAACTCAGTATTCTTAGGCTCAACAAGGAGGCAAGATCAAAGAATGTGATCAGGGAGCGTTTCATGGAAGATGTGTTTTGTTTAACTTTGATGGACAGGTTTAGAACTATGAAGATGAGGGAGAAAGGCATGCAGTCTCACAACAACAACAACACTTGTTAAGTACTTCTTATTTTCTAGATAGAAGCCACTTTGTAAATTAAGCACTTTATATTTTTAACTCATCTAATCCTCAAAAATCACTACGTAGATAGATATTGTCATTTCTACTGATAGAAAAACTAAGATCCACAGAAGTTTCATAACTTGTAACATGTCCCACAGTTAATAAATGGTAACACCAAGATCTGAACCAAGATCCAGCTGCAATAGCATGAATGAAGCTAGAGGCCTTACAACACAGAATGGTTATTAGGAATAGTGAGCTATTGAGGTTAGGTGGAGTATCAGAAAAATAAGAGAGTAGTGGTTAATGAAATTGGAAAGGTCTGTCAGAGTCAGCCACAGAGGTCATCAAATAGAATACTACAGTAGGACATCTGTAGAGAGTTTTTGACTAGGTAGTGAAACAATTTCAGATAGCTTGAAAATAAAACTAAAGGTTGCTGGATTTGATAACTAGCTGGCAATTAATATAGCAACCACATTTATTCAGTAATTTCTCTATAACAGAATTGTAAGGCAAATGTTGCTAGTGTTGAGAATAATGAGGGCAGAGAAATGACCACTATATGTTGAAAGGAGAAGGAACTGGTTCCATTACATACTTTCTCCCCGTCCTTTAGCTTATCAATTTTTTAAATGATCCATTGATTCTTGTCTCAATAGTGGAGATGATAATAGCAGTAATAATAACAAATATCATTTATTGAGCTTATACATGTTAGACTGTGCTGATTGCCTTATATATATTATCTTATTTAGCCTTCAAAATAACTTTACAAGGTAGATAACATTATTAACTGTATTTTACAAGTGAGGAAACAGGTTAGAAGCTTAAGCAACTTGCTCATGGTTAGCTAATAAAAGAGTTATTCAATGTTTGTCTCCAAAGCCATTAAAATGTAAAAGTTTGTATTTTAGCCCTGATTTTTTTTTTAACATGTTCTGCTCTACTAGGTCTGAAGTATCTGCATTGCCATCCTCACAGCTTGGACACTACTGCTTAGTTATATATTTCTGATTATTTTTTAATTTTATTTTATATAGTTGGTTTTTCCTTTTTTGATATTATAAGTCAATCTATCTTAGAATGATAATAGCAAAACATTTATTTAACAATTATTCTGTGCCAGTCACTGATTTACCTGCTTGTATTAATCATATTTAATCTGTGCAACAACCCTACTAGGGTTATCATTATTTTATACTGAGGAAACAGGCAGAAAGACTATATCCAATGCTAAGGTAAAAACCAGGATTTGAACTCAGTAGTCTGCCTATCACCTACACTTTTATCCATAGACCTATGAGTCCTTTTGACAAATAGATAAAGGGTGGGTTTTGAGGGGTTTTTACTTTTTTCTTTTCAGTGTTTTATACTGTTAAAAATCATATTTATTTGTGATTTGTGAAGCTCGCTGCATTACAGACAAACTTGTCTTCAGCTTTTCATAAGTATCACTTTACAATCTTAGTGTTGCCAAGATTGCATTTTTTCCACTGTACACTAATTTTATTTTTTTATTAAAAAAATTTAATAAAGTTTTTTATTGATATATAATAGTTGTACATATTTTTGGTATACATGTGATATTTTGATACATGTATACAATATGTAATGATCAAGTCAGGGTAACTGGGATATCCATCACCTCAAACGGTTATCTTTTCTTTGTGTTGGGAACATTTTATTTTTTTCTTCTAGCTATTTTTTTTTTATTATTTTTTGCATACGGAGTCTTGCTCTATTGCCTGGGCTGGAGTGCAGTGTCATCATCATAGCTCACTGCAACCTTAAACTCCTGGGCTCAAGTGGTCCTCCCACCTTAGCCTCCGAAAGTGCTAGGATTATAGGAGTGAGCCACCATGCCTGGTCTCTTCTAGCTATTTTGAAATATAGAATAAATTATTGTTAACTATAATCTCCATACTGTACTAGAATACTAGAACTTATTCCTTCCATCTATTTTTGTATACATTAACCAATTTCTCCTTATCCCCCCTCTTCTTTACCTTTCCCAGCCTCTACTAGCCACCATTCTACCCTCTACTTCCATGAGATCCCCTCTTTTAGCTCCCACATATGAGGGAGAAATCATCGGGGATACGCAAATCAAAATCACAATGAGATACCATCTCACTCCAGTTAAAATGATTACTGAGACAAAAAATAACGGATGCCAGGTGAGGACACTGAGAAAGGGGAACACTTGTATGCTGTTGATGGGAATATAAATTACTGTAGCCACTATGGGAAACAGTATGGAGGTTCCTCAAAAACTAAAAATAGATCTACCATATGACCCAGCAATCCCACTGCTGAATAAATATCCCAAGAAAGGAATTCAGTATATTGAAGAGATATCTGCACTCCTGTGTTTATTGCAGCACTATTCTAATGGCAAAGATATGAAATCAACCTAAGTGTCCATCAACAGATAAATGGATAAAGAAATTGTGGTACATATACACAATGGAATATTATTCAGCAGTTACAAGCAATAAAAGAAAGTCCTGTCATTTGCAGCAACATAAATGGGACTGGAGGTCATTATGTTAAGTGAAATAGTCAAGATTGCATTTTAATGATAGCTGTTTATCAAAAAATTTCACTGAAAAGATCATTATTTTATTGTTTTTTTCTAACAAGGAAAACTTTTAAAAAAGAAACACATTATGAATTTTTGTTTATATTTTACCCTCATTAGCACTGGAATGGTGCTGGAGGGAATAAGTTGACACATTAAAAAATATTGCCTTTACATGTGATATTTTGGAGGCTCATTGGTCTCCCTGAGGAGTTTCTTGGCTAAAGGTATACCTGATAGTCATTTGAAAGGTTTCCTGAGGCTACAAATTTCTGTCTTTCTGTTTCAATGAGTAAAATAACATTGTTGTGGTTAAACAACTGCCTCTTCAGAGGTTCATTCATTCCACAGATGTCACAGAGAAGAACTAAAGACTAAGTGTACATTTATCATTGCATTGGTTTTTAATTAGTCTCTTTTGCCCTTTTTTAATAACTTGTATTCGAACAGTTGTTGGTTAGCTTTAGAATCCTATGTACACTCCCTAGGGATCATCATTATATCTTTATCTATAAGCATAGAAACAAGGAAGGTTTATTTATCCCAAATTTTTGTTGTTATTTTTAGAAAACTTATAAAGATAACTCTATTTGGTTTAGTTATCTTTAATT
Organism: Eulemur rufifrons; assembly: GCF_041146395.1. Taxonomy (NCBI): domain Eukaryota; kingdom Metazoa; phylum Chordata; class Mammalia; order Primates; family Lemuridae; genus Eulemur; species Eulemur rufifrons. The sequence goes on along the minus strand of NC_090983.1, from coordinate 63,415,973 downwards.
TAAGCCTTTATGTTAATGTATGCCCAGTTTTCCTTTGTTATTTTCATATTAACTTATTGAGACTATCATTCTACATACAGACTGTGTGACAACCCAGTTTTGACAAGACAGGGAAGAAACAAGATATTTCTGTTGGATAATGTAAATAGACACAGCCCTTCTGAAGGGAAATTTGGCAGTTTTTATCTAAAGGCTCAAAAATGTTTACATCGTTTGATGCAGTACATTTACTTATTGGAGTTTAATCTAAGGAAATACAGGTTATGTGTAAAGCTGTGCACATAAAGATATTTATTACACTGTTATTTATAATACTGAAGAATGGAAAAAACTGAAATACTCAGAGTTGGGAATTGGTTAAATAAAGTATGGTACCTCTATGTGATAGAATAGCATTTAGCCACTAAACATTATGTTGTAGAAAAATAATTACTGATTTAGGGAAATGTTCATAATATAATACTTGGTCAAGATGAATGGTTTAATATAATTTTAAATGTATAGTAAAATACTACAAGTAAAAATCAATAAGGTTATTTCTGCATAATGGACTTTGATGAGTGATTCTCCCCACCTTTTTGATCTTCTGATTTTTTTGTCTATATAGATATGAAGTGTGTTTGTAACTGATATAAAAAGTTAGTCAAAACAAAGACAATATTATCCAGCAAATTGTTACATCTTTTATTTTCCTCTATTGTGTGACCTGCTATACAGTTTTACTAAGGGAACTAGTAGAATGATGATGAAATTAGAAAAAATGGCATCTGTTTAATAATACATCATGTCTTTTTAATTCTAGTTATAAACAGATGTTTTCATTAGTATATTGAAAAGATACCATTTCTTTACCGGTTTACACATGTAAAGGCTTTTTGTGTGTTTGTTTCTTTTGCTTGTTTAGAGACAGGCTCTCACTCTATCACCCAGGCTGGAATGCAGTGGCACCATCATAGCTCACTATAGTCTTGAACTCCTGACCTCAAGCAATCCTCCCACCTCAGCTTTCCAAAGTGCTGTGATTACAGGCATAAGCCACCACACCAGCCCTGGCTTCTTCTTCTTCTTTTTTTTTTTAAGGTACAAATCCATCATCTGACACCTGTGTCAGGTGTTGTGGCACCTGACAACATCTTCCCATTAGGCAGCAGTGATTATTTATCATAATAATTAGGATTTCAACAGAAATGTTCACTTTCCTCACAATTTATATAGATGATATTCTTGTCTACTAGTTTTGCGTACACTATATATACTTGGTGACCTATGCCCCCATGTTCAACCATATTCCTTGTAAAAGGGAAAATAAGACAATTTTTCCACTTCTTAAAAAAGAGAAGTAGGTACTCTGCAGTACTCTCAGTGCTTCTCATTGTCCTGCTGTTTATGAAAATCACTTTAGATCAAACTACAGTTAGTTAGACAAATAGTGACACAAAGTCATGCCACACAAATTTTTCCCATTTTTTTTATATAACACTAAAACTGTTGTGAGAGCTAATTTGTCAAAAACAGTCTGTACCAGCTTTAGCCCAATATAAATAAAGTGTGAAAATAAACAATCAATCATACACACATAAGAAATGATATGCAAGGCTCATAAAGAATTATTTTTAAAAGTACATTATCTAATAGAAGTGTATTTGAATATTTTCATGAAATTGGAACAGAAATATGAGTAAAACATTAGACTGAAATTTTAGATAGAATTTTTAGTGAAAAGAGGAAGCACATGAGAAATAGGGGCATTTGTCCCACTATTAAAAAACTCCTCAAAAACTAGTTCCTATTTTTGTAAGAAAAACATGAAGTCTTCAGGTATATATTTATAAGATGAGTCATACTGGGAGGCCATCTTTTAGAAATTCTATATTTTGTCTCTTTTTTTCAGTATATTTTACATTGTTGAGATTGTACCCTATAAATACATTGGGATCTTGTTTTCCATTTAATATTCTGTTATGATGTATATTTTCCTTTGTCATTAACATCTCTTGTTCATAATATTCAATGGTTACATTGCATTATACTTTTGGTGTATCATAATTTAATCTTTTTATTATTTCTACCTTTTCTAAATAGTGTCACATCAAACATCTTTGAGCATAAATCTTAATCGGCACTGTTGCCTTCAGACAGATTTTCCAAACTGGAAATAGGATTGAATATTTTTAAGAATCTTAATACATTTTACCAACTTATTTGGTAGAAATAAGAAACAGAAAAGTTGAACTAATTTATACTTTTTAAAACAGTAGAATATAAAATAAAATTACTTACTTGTATTTTCAGAGGTATTCTTTGAAGTAAGTCAATTTTAATACAAATAAAATGTAAATGCTTTGATTAAAAAAAACCTTAATGTAGAAAACTTGTGACTCTTATAGAATTTTTTTCTGAAGTATTTACTATGTTTCCCAACCTAACAGAAATATAGAAAACAATAAGATGAATGTTATTTTAATTACTGAAGATAGCTTATTTTTACAAAAATATAATTAAAAGACAGTGATCTATATAGAGGAAAAGGAGGAGACAGGAATTCTGAATTCTGGCTTTGGCTCTGCTGATCTTGAGCTTATATCACTTAACTTCTCTAAATTTTGGTTACTTCATCTGTAAAACGAGGGCATTGGATCACATAGTCCCTGAGAGATGAAAAGTGAGCACTAAATATGTAGTAATTATTATTAAAGTTCTTACTCTTTTTAAAATGCAATCCTTAATTATTTGGGATGTTATGATGTTCCACAAATTATTAAATACATAAAATTGCCCTCAATTTTTGCTTTTTGCCTTGCTATGGTCTGAATGTTTTTGTCCCCCCAAAGTTCATACGTTGAAAACCGATCACTAATCTACTCAGTTGGGGCATTTGGGAGGTGATTAGATCACAAGGGCAGAGCGCTCATGAATGGAATTAGTGCTGTTATAAGAGAGGCCCCAAAGAGTAGCCTTGCCCTTTTTTTCTGCCGTATGAGTTATAGTGAGAAAATAACCCTCCCCAGACACCGAATCTGCTGGCACCTGGAACTTGGACTTCTCAGCCTCCAGAGATGTGAGAAATAAATTCCTGTTGTTTATAAGCTACCCAGTCTGTGGCATTTTCTCATAGCAGCCTGAACGGACTAAGACACACCCTTTTGTCTCTCTCTCTCTCTCTCTCTCTCCATTCAATCCAAGGATGTTCTTCTGCTAGGTTTTGGCTGCTCTCCATCGCTTTTATCAAGCATTTGTTAGACAGACTTGTTAGAAAAAGTGTAGAGACATTCTGCTTTGCTATTATGAACAAACCTTAATAACACTGGCCTGAGTAGACTATTGTTTGAATAAATAATTTTTTTACAGAGCAATAGTTATCTGAAAAATAGGTATCTTATAGTTGTAATTGGTTATTCATGTTAAGTTACTATGAAGTGGGTCAAGTAGTAGATTGTAAATAAATAATTTTTTGATTTAAATAGATTTTATCAACTACATCAACGATCCCTAACCTTCTTGGCACCAGGGAACGGTTTCATGGAAGATAATTTTTCCACAGACTGGGGATGAGGGGTGGGAGGTGGTTTCAGGATGATTCAAATGCGTTACATTTATTGTGCAGTCGAACCTCTCTGCTAATGATCATCTGTATTCACAGCCACTCCCCAGCATTAGCATCACCACCTCAGCTCCACCTCAGATCACTAGGCATTAGATTCTCATAAGGAGCACTCAGCCTAGATCCTTCGCATGCACAGTTTACAGTAGGGTTCACGCTCCTATGAGAATCTAATGCCACCACTGATCTGACAGGAGGTGGAGCTTATGCGGTGATGCCAGCAATTTGCCCACTGCTCACCTCCTGCTGTGTGGCCCAGTTACTAACAGGCCATGACTGGTACTAGTCCACAGCCTGGGGGTTGGGGACTGCAGGACTAGATAATAGAGACATTAAGAGTTTCTTTGCACTTTTGGTTTGTTGTTTTTATTGCAAAAATCAATTAAATGTGTTTGCAAGAAAACACTGGGGAAAATTATATTATATATGCTAATTAATAATATCCAGAGAATAAAAGCAAAGTTTGTATCCATGCTGTGACAAAGTATCTGAAAGAAAATTCAATTTTCTTATTTCCCATTTATTTATTCATTTAATAACTTTTATTGTTCATAATATATACATTATGAGAAACACAGAAAGAATGTAAACCAAATATTCTTTTGTAAGATTTTGTAGCTAGTTTATAAAAAGGGAACATATGCACATGAAATGGACAAATAACAAAAAACAGAGCATGTGATGAAAGTATATTGCTTGTAAAATGAGATCTGTAATAGTATAGGAGATTAGGAATTAACTGTGACATTTCTCACACTCAATCCCCAAATTCTATCCATTCCTACTGCCTCCTCTTTGGGTCAAGCCATCATCCTCTCATCAAAATTATATAACATCCTCCTAACTTGTCTCTCTTCCTCTAGTTTTGGTTTACTCAATTGCTGTCCAATTGCTTTAACCAGGACAATCTAAAACAACAAAACTGGTTATCTTTATGGCTTCTTATTCCACTAAGGATAAAGCTCAAACTCTTTAAATGGCTCCCGAGGTTTACCATAATTGGGCCTTGGCTTCTCATCTCTCCCCTAGGTTCTTACACTTTATGGTCTAACCGTGCTGTATTTACTATTCCTTGAATGTGACCTGCTCAGGATCTTCTTAGTTTTACCATACTTTTCTAGGGAGATCTTCTCCGATATCTAGGTTAGGGTAGGATGCTCTGCTATTTCTTTCATATCTCCTTTTTAATTTTTCAATCATAACAAAACATACTTGTTTAATTATGTACTTTCTGTGATGGCAAGTTTTGTGGTGTTTGTCATGGAGTCCCTAGCACCTATACAGTACCTGACACATAGTAGATGCTCAATATTTTCCACACGAAAGAATGAATATATAAAGAGAGATGGTGTGGCTTATGAAAGTCTCATTGAGAGAGAGGTCTTGAAGAATGAGTACCTATTTTGATTACAATAAGAGGATAAATATTGCATAGCTAAATCATATTTGTCTACATGTGATTTTTCATCCAGGTATGTCATTGTATGCATACAGCCAAAATACCAAGCCCTATGTCTGAACCTGTGCAGTTAGAGGCAGTAATTTCTGTAAAAGGGTAGTGCAGATCTGTCTACTAAAGAAGCCCAGTTTCTTAAGATTCATTGTGACTAGTCTCCAGGACAATACATATCATACTCATCAAATATTGTGAGTGGGAGAAGGGAAATTATATTGATTTATTATTGTTATTTATCTAAAACATTTTCTATATAGCACTTTATTATCAAATATCAATTAGTTTATTTCACAAGGATATAAAGAAAGTGTTTTTAGTATCATTAATTCGGATTATATATAACGTGTTTTTAGTGTCATTAATTCAGACTGTTTTAGGGTAGTATGTTGTACTTGATGTCCTAATTTTGAATTACTAAGTTAAATTGACTAAGACTAAATCTTAGTCTTTTTTTGGTTTTTGTTTTCTTTATTTCTAAAATACAGCCTTTTGCCACATGATAAAGAGACAGCATTTCCAATGATAATTTTACAGAATATTGATTCTCTATCATCAGACTGCTAATCAATCTTAAAATTTTCTGATTCTGTTATATTGTGATAAAAGGAAGCATTGCTAGAACCTTGATGAATAAGAGTGAAAATTCATAATAAAAATGCCAATAACTTACATAGATTTCTTTCCTAGGTTTAACTATGCAGTCTTGGAATTTGATAATAGCACATTATCTTTTGCATGTTAAACTCTTTAGAAGAATATATTAAGTACAAATAAAAAAGGTATGTTGGTCTGAAGAAACTTAAATACAAATGAAGTTCCTGAAAATTAAAAAGTGAATGTCCATTTACCTATCTATTTACTATAATACATAATTATCAAAGATTGACAGAATAAAAATCCTTCATTTTTAGGCACTTGTAATTATGATGGGTTGGATAAGTGATGATACGTAGTTTAGAAGGAAGATTCCTTTAAGAGAGTATAATTTTGCTTGTTAAATCATAAAGCTTAAAGCTTAGTCATATATTGAGAAAGCTGGCTAATAATTAAGAATTGACATTTTAACATGGTATTTGCAACAGACACACTGAATACTTAATTAAATAGAGCACTGTTTATTTTTAAAGAACTGAAAAAAACATCAAACTCGCCATGGCAAGTGAAATCTTTATAGTAGCAGAAATGGAAAACCTGAAGGATGTGTCTTATTTTCTGTTTGGATGATGCAGAATTGCTCTAAGCAGTAAGCTTACTGTTTTCAGACAGCATTAGCAGCATCAGCAAATACAACTGTGTCAGTCTCTCTTAGTACGGGGTGTTTGTAACTGCATGGGGAGATGATAAACAGTATGTGAGATTTGATATCTTGATGATGGCTTAAACAGATACTGATGGACAGATCTGCTGTTTGATATTTTCTTCACTAGCCCTGAAGATGCTGAGAGATAGAGATGGCTGTGATTACCTTTTCTTAAGACAGGAAATGCAATCTTTAGGGGTTTCTGGAAATAGAAAGGTCATGCAGTCTGGAACGTGTGAGTCTTTTCAATCTCTAAGTCATCAGGTATGACCTCGTGAATTATGATGATACTATTAGAATGCAGAGTTGTTGTCTTTTCTAGTTCTTACTCATTTAGAATATATTCATTATTGTAAATGTTTATTGTCAGATTTTCCTTAGGATCTTTGAACAAGTAATATTTATAGTAATGGACAGCAGCTAAATAATCTGAATTTTAGAAATGTGTGTATGTGTGTGTGTGCCTGTATGTGTACGGCTGTGTTTGTGTTTACTTTAGCTTTTTTTGGGAAGTGAGGAGTAAAGGAAGAGATTTCTTGGATGTGAATAAAAGCAAGGTTTGGGGCTCTTCAGATTTTTCCAGATTCAGCCTGAATAGGGTCACTCTTCATCTTTTATTTCAAGTGATAAAAACAGCATAAATTGATCAAACTGATAAGGCTATATAATAACTATCTGCATACAAATAGTGATATATTACAAATATTTTTTATTATCTGGAATTTTTTAAGCATACAGATCAATGCTGCTACCATTGCAGTATGCCACACAGCAATAAAAGTTTGGTGAGTAGATTCATGTTTATCAGCATCTGGACTATAAGCTAATTTCCTGAAATTTATATTGCAATATCTGAACTGTTTTAAAAGGCATTGATTTTAATCATTTTTCAGATCTATTGAAACACTTATGTTCTTAGTGCTTTTGCTGTAGATAGCTGCTAAAGCATTGCTCATAGGTGAACGCAGATTATAAGTCTGTTTTTCACAAAGCAGATTATAAATCTGTTTTTCACAAAGAAAGCTTGTAGCATTTAAGGTTGTTGAAGATTTTTTGACCCGGAGAGCTTTGGCATTTGCTTACTTTCATTTTCAAACTGAAAAGACTTGGCTATCTTAACATGTTAACTACAAAGAATAGAGAATCATCACGGCAAAGGACTTGAATTTTGTCCTGACATCTATTTTGTCCTGTAACTCTGGTATTTATTTTAAACTATTTTTACCTATCAAGTTACGATGCATTTAACTTTGGTTTATTATAGGATGTCCTCAGAATTACATACTTGAGTAGAAACTACCTATGTTTGACATTCAGATTTTGAAGGAAATATGTATTTTTTTGGTGTTACACATATTTCTGCCTCAATTTTAGAGCACTTGTCAGATACTTCATATTAAATGATCAAAAAGAGACAAAAATGATGTAGCATTCCTCAACAGAAAGAGTTTTTTCTTTATGATTCTGTAGCATGATTATGATTTAATGCCTCATCAGGGTGAAATGACATAGATTTAAAAAAGAATGGTTTTAAGGAAGTCTGAAACTGAATTGATTCAGTTAAGGGGTTTCTCCTTTTTAATTAAAAACACATTGAAAAAATTCTACCTACTGATATTGGCTATAATTTTTATGTTATTCAGGCTACTTAACCAGCTTATATTCTTATTAGTAGGGAAGATTGCCATATTCTTAAGCTTGATTAATTTTGGAATGATTTGAATATACCTTTTAGTTGCTACAAAACCTGTTTAATCTGTTAGAATTTATTTCCAGTATTTGCATGTATTAGTCACCATGAGTACATTCTGTTTCTTGGCATTGCTTTGGGATTCCTCTAGGTATTGGTTTCACAGCATTCTACTATTTTTCACTGTATTTGTGACCTTTCAAAAGAACCAACCAAAAAGATTTTTGGTTACTTTCCTTTAGTGGCACTTAAATGAGACTATCTCATTAATTTTGTAAGGTGAAAGAATTAGTGTCTTAGAATTGTTCTTTCTTTTACAAATCCGAGAGAAATTTCTCTGTTACTGTGTCAAAATACATTACATTAAAAAGTAAAGACTAGTTAAATGCAGCAGACTTTTAAATATAATGTCAACTCTTCTTCCTATGTGGCAAGATGATCTTGACCTTTTGAATGATAAAATTGATTGTAAACCTGCCCAGTAATGATTGGTCAGCTTCTTTTTACAGAGGTTGCCTGTCTGTACTATTTTACACATGCATTTCATTATACATCATAAAGGTTTCTAAAGGTAGGCTGTCCGTAAACAACTATTTGAGTAATTCTTCAATTCTGTAAACATTATGTGAAAGCTGATCATTTGCACATTACTATATTTGCTGTTGTAAGGAATAGAAAAAAGAAAAAGACATTTCTTGCTTTCTAGGAGATTATAAGAAAATGTATACAATGAACTGTGTGCACATTTTGAACTGACTTTTCATAAGTGGCATGCTACAGTTTTAATTTAATCTATAAACTGATGAATCCTAGGATGAGTTACATATAACTCTTTTTTCTCTCATGTAAATTTCTTAGTATTAGAGAAATAAAAGTTTGGGTCAAACTGTAGCATTATGCATTCCATAAATTTATTGACAACTCTTTTAGAATGCATAATTTGTTATATCAGGGCTTTATAAACTGAATCAATAGAATAGTTAGAAGCCATCATTGTCGGTGTCTGTACAGCCTCTTACTGCAGACAGAATGAAGGTGGACCTAGCCCATTTGTAGGAGGCAGGAGCAGGGACCCCAAGAATGAGCTCAAAATAGAGATGTAACCAATCCAGTTTAATTCCAGGCTAGGCTTGATAATTAAATAGTATAGAAGGGGGTCTTGACCTCCTTCCATAATACTTAACTTTATTCAATATTAATGGGGATTAAACTTTGGAAATAAAGAGTAGCAAGTGTGGAAGTGTCTCATGGTAACTAGGTCATTTAGAGAGTCCTTTGAATAAAATGGGGAGAATAGTATTCACCTCAGGCTCTAAGAAACAGGATTGGGAGTAACCAGTGTGGAAGTAGACATTAGCCACTTACTGGAGGACAGTCAGGCATTTTTCTCTTCTCTTTCACACTAGTGTGCTCGCTGCAAGTGGCAGGGAGGAAGGCAGAGCAGATGCAAAACCCTTGTTTCTCCAGAATCCCAGACTGGGACACGCTGCCTAATAGTGCCTCCAAAGTGCCTGTTTTCTTGTACTAGAGCAATAGAAAGTTGGTTTGCAAATTCTTCTGGTTTGTAAGAGCTGGATGTAGTAAGAGGTTGTATAGTAGTTCCGTGGTTCCATGTCTGGATTGCCATGTTCACTGAGTTCAAATCTTAGCTATACTACTTACGGGCTGTATGATCTTGGGTTGTTTCCTCACATGTAATATAGGCATAATAATGGCACATACTTCAAAGAGTTGTTGTGAAGATTAAATGAGTTAATGTATAAAAAGCACTTATAATAGTAGCTGTCATATAACAAGCACATTATTGTCAACATCATTTGTTGACAGACTTTATCGTATACATTCTAAGAGGTAGGATGGGCTATTGGTAGGCCTTTGTAACAATAGTCATGCAGTTTATTTTTGTTCCCTCTCCCTCACTCCCCTTCTCAAATAAGAAATTCATCCAAAAACATATGCTACACTGAAATAAAGATGGTTATAAAAATGCAAAGAACATTCTACATCCGATTAAATTCTAACATTTACTGACAATAAGAATTGTGACTTGATGAAAATTTTGTATTTAAAGCTTTTTTTGCATTTGCTTACTAGGCTGATTTAAACTGTTAGGACTCTATGTGTGTAGATTCTTTGCTTTCCTATATTATTAATATAACAACTATGTAATTCATGACAGAAAGATAACTAGGCCTGTGGGCAAATTCAAAGTGATTTCAGGTCTTTCTTGGTTATACCTTAAGATTAAAATTAAGGGGTAAAAATTGATTTAAAGAAAATAATAGGGCCAAGTTTACATAGTTTAATGATCTGAGTTATTATTAGTCCTCAAAAATGTCCAGGACAAAAAATTTCACTGAATATTAAATGCAACTTGTTTTAGTAATTTTATTTATTAGTGAGTATTTTTTTATTCTAAATGAAAGATTAAAATTAAATATGTTATAAATAGAGTACCATATATATGAATAGAACAATTCAATTTCCTATTTGAGAGAGTACAATATTTTGAATTGCTGGTGATTATTTAATGTAAAAACATCTATCTGCTTAAAAATTGTCAATAAGCTCCTAAGTACAAGTGAGTAATTTGTTTTTTGGATGAAATTCAAATGCTTAAATGTTACATTTTGTTACATCTCTTAATTTCTCTTCTCTTGAGCAATTTCCTCAACGTGCAGCTATTTCCCAAAAATTGGCAGAGAGTCAATTAAATCTCAGAATAATACAATTTGTTAAAACAAATGAACCAACCAACGATACAAAGCCCTGCAATGTTCTAGTAAGCACTGTGCTGGGCAAGGATATAAAGATCAATAGGTCCATGCCTTCAGTAGGTCGCAAATAGTGAGTTATAAACACTAAATAGTATACAAATAATTATAACAGAATGTACAAAGTAGCAACTGCCTTAGAGATTTGAAAGAGAGATGAAACGGGTACAAATTGGCAGTGTGCAGAACGCTTCGGGCTAAGTGGGGAAGGGAGAGGAGAGACTATGGGGAGTTAGAGATACATGAAAAAGATAGCATCTGAGGTTGACCTTGAAGACTGGCCAAGATAGGGAAAAAGGTCATTTCAGGCAGAGGAAACAACATGATTAAAGGTAAGGAGGTAGAAAGCAAAAAATGTGCTTGAGTACTAAAGAATAGCCCATTTTGGCTGTAGTCCAGTGGGGGTAATTCAGACTATATCACAGGAAAGGTTTTTCAGGACCATATAGTGTAGAGTCTTGAATGTTAGATTATGATATCTAAACTGAGAACATTTCTTTGCTGATCTACTTATTCCCAGGGAAAAATAAAAAACAAAAGAGCAGTACCTATATTTTGAAGTCATTTTGAGAGCTCTAACCCTCTTGAGACTTTGAAAATGAAAATTAAATTCCTGAGTAGATTTAGTAGTTAGTAGACAAGGTAGGGGGTAGAAGCAAAATGAAGGATTTTAATAAAATTCTCTATCAGAATTGCACGTGAGAGCATTTCTCAGCCTATCCACAAGCACTAAAAAGTCCTAGATTTCAGATCCTAAGAGACCTCCTGCTTGTCCCTGATGTAAACGCTATTTTATTGGTAGGTAATCTGATTTAGCTTTGGCTTTGTTTTTGACATTTCCTAGAGCAAGGACAATCTAGTAGAATCACTTTAATACAATGAATACTCGTGTTACTATGGTGAATATTTGGATAAAAAGGACTCTTGTTTTAGGGAATATTGGAAATAGAAGTTGCTATTTCTAATCATGAAGTCACTGAATATTTTAGTTTTGCTCTTTGTTCATTTAGAAAGGATAAATTAAACCATCATTGCTAATACTTTTAATATTACCTTCTTCTACTCCATACACAAGAGGCATTTCAGTATTGCTCAAGGTTAGAAAAAAAGCTGGGTAATATCCAAGACCAGATTTCTTTTAGATGTGACAGCTGGGATATGACTTTTGGTATCAGACCCAGGAAGATGTCATCTGTAAGTGGTAATTGTGAAGAAATTGGAATCTAATACTCTCACTTAGTACATCATCCATAAAGAATATGTCAGAAGTAAAACTCCTGGAATTCCAGAAGGGTGAATTGAAATAAAACCAGACACAGGTGCTCTTCTGACTCTATTTTTATAACAAAAGGAGACCCATATACTTGAGAATACTCTGTTTCTTCCGGTAGAAATCTGCATTATTTGAAAATCCTATTTTCTAAAAGTTTTTATGAAGTTGTTCTTGTTAATCCTTGTGGCTTCATATTGCCTGGGAAAAAGCCATACATATGTTAGGGGATCAATAAATTTTTAGTACTTGTTTTAGAATCATAGAATCATTTCTGGAAGACACCTTGGGTATCACTGGGCTTTGAGTTGCTTTAAAACATTTAAATAGTGTTTTCTTCCTCAAAAAGCAGATAAAAGACATTTAGGGAAAAAGAACCCTTTCTTTACCCCAAGCCTTTTAAAAATGATGATAAAAGAATATCAAAAAGAAGAATAAATTAAAATAGAATTGAATATTCCTTCATCAAACTCCTCTTTCTAAAAGGCAATAGAAATAGGTTCTAATGAAGTATATTGCTAAATGTGTTACATATAAATGTATACCATGATTCCTACCCATTTCTTTTATTTTTCCAAATTTAATTCAATCTCTTAAGAATCTATTAAGTTTATTGTACAGTATGGAGGGAGGCAGTATAGCACAGGAATTAAGAGCTGGGGTTCTAGCGCTGGACTCCTGTGTTTGGATCCTGTATCTTCCACTTCCATAAAAATTCCACTGGCAATTTTTACCTTAGGAAAGTTACTTAATCTCTCTTTTCCTCAGTGCTGTCATCTGTAAAATGAGTGTTAATCTCAGAGTTCTAATAAGAATCAAATGAATTAGTGAATTCATACTTTAAACAGTGCCTAGTTTAATAAATATTGTCCATTATAATTATCCCCACTGAACTAGGTGAAGTCAAGGAGAAAGCTACAAATATGTGTACACAACCCCCACACAAATATGTGTATGTGTATATATATATATATATATATATATGTACACACACACACATACATATTTAAAGCATACTATATATACACATATTTAGTACATATGTGTGCATGCATACACAACACATTCTACTTTAAGTGTATATAGTATACTAAAAAAGAAATTTGGTAACTTTCCTATGGTCAAAATTGCCAGTAAAGGATAGGGAGATATGGGATTTAAACCAAGAAGTGTAGCTTTAGAGCTGTTGCTGTCAACCACTGCATTATACTGCTTCAGGTTATAGACACCTAAATTACATATGTATAAATTAGTCTATTCTAGAAGCCAAACTGAGATAAGAGACATCAAGGTAAATTGAAACTACTGTGGAAGACTTGATGGAAGAGGTGTCACTTGACTTTCATTGATTTCATTGTACCTCATTCTGGTTTCCCTTCCACTAGAAATAATATAAAGTCATTAGCATGGTTCCTGCCATAGGTGCTTAATAAATTATAGTTGTTATTACCATAATTTTTCAGATAATTTCATCTCAATCTTTCTTACTGGGTGCAACCTACTGTTGGAAAAACATGAATCTAATCTATAATCATGACTTAAAATACTCATCAGTGGTTCCTAATTGTTCTTAAATGCATCAGAATCAAATTAATAACAATGATGCCTCAAGCTTATCTCAGAATTACTAAATAAATTCTATGGAGATAGAAATCAAGATTCAGATTTTCAAAAAGCTTTCCAGGTGATCTAATGAACAGCCAAGATTCAGAACTGCTGCTTTCCATGCTGATGACTTCCAAATCTATAGCTCAAACCTATGCCTTAACCTCTGTCTATTGTTCCAGACGTTGCATCCTGTTAGACATTTCTGCTCATTTGTCTTATAAATATATCAAACTTGGTATGACCCAAATTAAGTGTACTATTTTCTCTTCAAAACTTCTTTGTCTTTCATAGTAAAATGACTTGACAATCACCATCAACTTCTTTATCCCAGCCTTATATCCAATTAATCAGCAAGTTAAGTAGATTCTTTCTCCTAACAAGTCCAAAATCTTCCCTTTCTTTCCGTTTCCCGCTCTCTTGGCCTTGGTGTGAGTTCCCACTCATTCCTCATGAGGACTATTGTAACCACTTCTTAACCAGTTTTTCTTTTTCTTCTCCTCAACCATCCCCAAACCAATCTACTCATCACTCAGCTGCCAGAGTACTCCTTTAAAATGTAAACCAGGAACAAGCATTTGCCTACTTAAACTCATTCAAGGGCTCCCTGTTACCTTCAAGATATAACAATTTTCAGAATCCTTTGCATGGCATATAAGGCCCTTAGTGCTTCTTGTTCATCTCCTGCCACATCCTAGCATACGCCTTCCATTTACTCAGTCTGTACTGAGATATTTATCGTTTCCCCACATGTTTATTCTCCACTTCTTTGCTTACTAAACAGGTACTTAGTGCACATCCATTATGTGCTAAATGCTAGAGGATCCCTAGTGAACAGGATGGATACGATCTTTTCATCTAGTAGGGAAGAGAATCAGTGAAAAATTAATCAAAGTGTGATGAGTTTCACAATAAGAATGAAAGTAAAGTTTGTTATAGGAGTCTGCAATAGTCAATTTACGAAATCTGAGGGTTGTCAAGAAAAGCCTCACTGAGAAAGTGATTTTTAAACATCTTCAGTTAAACTTAGTCTTAAATTCTACTAGTTAGAAAGATACAGGCCCCCTCAAGCCTGTTAAAATGCCGTTCCTTCTGTCTACAATCCTTTGGCCCCTTATTTCTTTTTGTTTTTATCTGGTTGACTTTTTCTTATTCATTAAGATTTATTTAGATTAAGCATAACCTCCCTTTGAAACATTCCTTCATCCCTTCAGAGTGAATTAGGTATTTTTTCCTTATGCTCTTCTGGCTTCCAGGATTTACCTTAACTGAAGCACAATACATGCTACATTATAGTCATTAGTTTTCTTCTGTCTTGACTATGAACTGTTTAAAGGCAAAGGCAGTATCTTTTATTTCTTTAAAGCCAATACTAGTACAGTACCTAGTAGCTGGTAACTGATTAAAATATTTTTGTTGTTGTTGTTGAATAACAAAATGGGAAATGAGAATGCAATGTTCGTGGAAAAATATGGTCTAGATCACTTTGAACACTAATAGGAATTCATTTTAGCTAAAGTGTGTAAGGATGATTGGGCCAGACTGTGGAGTGTTTTAAAGTTAAGTAGAGGAATTTTAGATTTTGTGCTTAACTGATATAACACCTTTATAGTATAACATATTAGCTAAGAGCCTTGACCTGCCTTGAAACCCAGTATCCACCTCTTGTAGCTGAGTGTTATGGGGAAGTTTCTTAGCCTCCTTAAGTCTCAGAATAGTCTTCTGTTTTGAAGATTTTTAATGAGATAATGTGTGCAAAGTTCCAGCACTTTGCCTGGCATATTGTGAGCCTTAGAATCAATGTTAATTATTATTATTACTGCAATTATATACAACACTGAGAAAAATCAGACAGCTAAGGGACTAACAGCTTCAGAATGTGGAGTTAGAATTATCTAATGATTGACCATTCAGATGACAATCAGAAAACCAAAATTTTAGTTCTAATTCTAGCTCTGCTATCAGCTTGAATGTATCATAATTTTCTCCTACAAAGAATTTACAGTGAAAATACTGGTGTTATGCTTTCCTCACCAGGATGGTGCAATCCCATTTGAGATATCTAAAGAAAAAAACTGTCAAATTAAAAAGAGTGGGGATTTATAGCCTTTAAAGTCACTGATACCACCATGCTTTTGCCCAAGCTGTGCTATCCATCTGGAATCCCCTATTCACCATGATAATCCTGTTTGTCCTTTAACACATTAACTGCCATGTGAGTTGTACTTAACTCATGCTAGCTTTGAGCCCAGGGCCTCGTGAAGCATATGTAACTCCCATGTCTCTTCACCTTGGGAGCCACGTGAACTATTTTTCAAGTTGCATATAACTCATGCAAAGAAAACAATAAAAAATAACAAATTTGTCATTAAATTGGGAAGGATAATTTTGTTTTTGAAGTTTTTATTCTGTTCTCTTAATAAAACACTGTGGCTCCAAGGTAAAAAAAAAAATTTTCTAGTGTGGCAGTCAATGTGTTAAGTCTTCATTTTAGCATAAATTTGTGGGATTAGGTGCTCATTTATGTATCTCTTAGAATACTAAGCCTACTTCTGGTATAACTCTTACCACATACAACATTTAAAAGAATACATACTTGGATGTCTTCTCCCTTAGAATGTGAAATCCTAGAAGGCAAGTCTGTCTTTTAATTCAGTATCCCCACTACCTAGTACAGATTCTGGCACATGTTAAATGATTACTAAATATTGACTCAATACATAGATTATGTTTTATAAAATTTCAGAATACTGAAAAATGCTTTAGGGCAACAAAAAGAAAATTTCTTAAGCTCATGTCAGGGGTTGTTTACTGTGAAGTGAAGATTAGAAAAATGTGCTAACAATTATAGTAAATAATAATAGCAGAATAAATATTAGACTAGAATATTAAATATAGAATAATAGTGATAAGAATAAATATTACCCTGGTTGATATGTTTTTCTGAAAACAAAGTAGAGTTAAAGATGAAGTAAAATCAGGAGCCTTTAGGTAAAACTAGCAGATACAACACACTCAGCTACTTTTTCTGTTCTCCAAAAATCACATTAAAAAGATAACTAAAGTATTTTTTAACCTTCTGTCTCTCCCAAAACTAAATGAGGGTGGGGAGAACGGGAAAGGAAAAAATCAGTGACAAAATTTTATGAGCAGAAAAGCAGAATGAAAATGGTAAGTGTCTACTGAGAAAGCATAATTATAAACTGGCAGTGACAAAAACTGAGAACCAATCAAATTTACACTGAAACATCCTGAAAAGGCACCAAGTACTTCTATAAGAGAGAATCAAGTTGTTAAAGTAAAGAGTATTGGTTTAAAAGCCAATCACATTTCTAGATCTTTCTCTCTCATTTTAGACAGCCAGGCAAACCTCCCAACCCTTCTCTAGCAGAAGACTGGAATTTTACTCTTTGGAGAGGTTTACACAGAGTCTCTTTGGACTAGGTAACCCAGGTACAGGAGAGGGCAGAAAGCACCGTATTGAAAATTGCTGGATTCAGTGAGAATGCTGCAGTCCCAACTCTATTCCTTCATTTTGCTCCCAGAGGCTGGCAGCCAGGCTTTCAACTACCAGGCAGGATATTGGAAGATTTGTCTCTATGGAATCTAGCCAGTTAAGTTGAAAGCCCCAAATTTATTGACATCAGAGTTCCCCAAAGAAACAGCCAAACCAAATCACTTTACAGAATGCTTAAGTTGACAAGACTCATCCACACACTCAGAGCTTCTAAATAGCTTTTTAGTTTCATACTCTTAAATATGAGCAGAAAACCAAAGGTTGTGAGAACCTCTGAAGAAAACTTATAAAAGATAGAAGCCAAAAGAAATAGAAAAAAGAGATCTTTTGAGGAGTAGATTAAGATGGGAGAAGAAAACTTTGCAAATTCTGTCATTAATACTTTTAGATAAAACACAATTTTTAATCCATTAAACAAAAAGGGGGTACTATTATGCAGGAACATTGAGAGAACAAATAATTATTGGAAATTAAAAGTATGAGAGCTGAAATGAAAAACTAAACATAATGTAAGGATAATAAAGATGAGGTAATCTTTAAGAAAATTGAGAAGGAAGTAGAAAATATGACAGAAAGAATAAGAAAATTAGAAGACACAAGGTCCAATATGTGACATAGCATTTACAGAAAAAAAGAGGAAAAGAAATAATCCAACATAATTTAAAAATATGATTAGAACAGAAGGACATGTGTGTTAAGATTTAAAGAACTCACCAAGTGCCCAGCACACTAAATAAAAAGACTGAGATTAAAGAGATCCTGAAAGCTTTCAGAAAAAGAATTGACAAACTTCTATCAAGCCTGAAAAATAAAAATAGAAGACACAAATTACCAATATCAGGAATGAAAGAGGGAGTATTACTGTAGGTCCTGTGGACATTAGAAGGTTAATAAGGGAATACTAGGAAAAACTCTACATGCATAAATGTGTCAACTTAGATGAATGGATTAATTTCTTAAAAATCACATACTACCAAAACTCACCCAAAATGAAATAAATTGAATAGCCTGATAGCTATTAAATAAACTGAATGCACAGTTAAAAACAGTTCAAAATAGAAATATATAGGCCCAGATGGTTTCACTGGAGAATTCTACAAAAAAATTAATGAAGAAATAATACCAATTCTATACAATTTCTTCTAGAATATAGAAGAGGAGGAAACATTTCCCAAATCATTTTATGAAGCCAAAATTAGCCATTATACCAAAATCACACAAGTCACATAAGAAAAGAATATGCATAAACCAGTATCCCTCATGAACACAGATGCTGTTATTCTCATCAAAGTATTAGCAAATTAAGTCCATCAGTTTATGAAAAGAATAATACATTGTGACCAAATGGGTTTTATCTTGGTAATGTAAGGCTGGTTAAATATTTTCAAACCAATCAAAGCAATCCACAACATTAACTGAATAAGAAAACCACAGCTTCAGAATGGGGAAAAAAAAAAATAAAACAAAGGGGTTGAAATCATGGACAGATTTTGGTCTTATCCGTTCATTCATTTGTTCACTTACAAAATTATCTATCTATCTATCAATCATTTATCATCTAGCCATCTTTATTGGATAAATACTGAGAATACAAAAGTCCTGTTACAATCTAACAATATTTCTAAACATAACTTTCCAAAAATGGAGTGGGCTTACTTATGCAGTAGTTAGCTATCACTAGACTTGTTCAAGCAAAGGTCAGATATATATCTTTTTTCTTTTTTATTTCAGCATATTATGGGGGTACAAATGTTTAGATCAGATATGTTGTGGATGATGAGACATTGGACTAGATGACCTCTAAGAGTACATCTGGAAAGCAAAAAATTGGAATTTCCCACTGAAAAATATGGGAAGAGCTAGTGTTAGCAAAATAGAATCAGAACCACATTTCAAGGGACATTTTTGTTTTTCATGGGTAATCTATTATACTATTTTTCCTGATTGTAAACTATATTCATAACAACTGGTAAAGAACAGTGAAGGTTGCCTCATGAGAAGTAGCTGAAACTATTTTTATTTCTCTTTTGTATTTTAACATATAGTATTTGCAATTAGATAACAATAATGGAATCCTAAATCCCATAACAGCTGACAAATCATGAAGATGTCATATAATAAATACTACTATGAATTGAAATTGTATTTTAATTAGTTTGCTTATTTAGTCAATCCAACAAAAACTTCATGAAAATAAAAAGTATTATTTTTCTTTTTTAAAGAATTTTGAGTGCCTGGCAAATGGTAGGTATCCTATAAATAAATGTTGATGCATGAATTTTCTGTAAATTAATTAAGAATCTGTTTTCTAAAAAAAAATATTTAGCTGATTTTGTGGGTTCATTATACCACTGGTCTTTTGAATATTTTTCTTTCTTTTTTAGAATGTTTACTAAAATGTTATATTTAGGAAAAAAACTTTTGGGATGCTGCTAAAGCTATGCTTAGTGGAAAATTTAGAGCTTAAAATCTATATGTTAGAAGATAAATAGCAATAAATACATATTATTTCATGCACTGAGGAGGTAAATAAAAAATCAATTACAAAAATTGGGAGTAGTTACTTCTAGGGAGGAAGAGTTGTGGGGGCAAGTTTCTTCATAGCAAACCTGTATAACTATTTGACTTTTAAATTTATCTACATGTATAACTTTGACAAAAATAAACATAGAAAGATAAGATCAGAAATGGATGTTTACAGCTTTAATTTAAATTAAATACAGTTTAAATTATTAGCCAGAAAGTGAATTTTAGTGAATAGGAGTCAGGAAATCTAATATAGTGAATGCAATGAATCAGGCTTATAATTTGTTTCTCTTATAATCTGTGTGTTTTTCAATGGGTTACATGCTTAGCCCATGAAACTATTCATGGTGTAAAATTTGCATCCTGTTTTTTAATTGTGTACTCTTTCTAGACTTTTTTTCTGTCAACATTCCTTGAAAATAGTTCTAACTCAGAATTAGATATATATCAAATCAGTAGTGCAGAAAGTATTCAAAAAGTTATCCATATTCTCTGATTTCTCATTCACTCATTCATTTGCTATTAATTTATTATTGTATATACTTAAGGTGTATAACATGATTTTGAAAACATTTAATCAGCTTATTACAAAGGATGTTATAAAGGATACAGGTGAAGAGATGCTTAAGGCAAGATATGGAAAGGGGCATGGAGCTTCCATGCCCTCTCTAGGCACCCTACCCTCCAGGAACCTCGAAGTGTTCAGCTATCTGGAAGCTTTCTGAACCCAGTCTTTTTGGGTTTTTATGGAGGTTTCATTACCAGGCATGATTAATTAAATCGTTGGCCACTGGTGATCAACTTAACCTTCGGCCTCTCTCTCCTCCCCAGAGATTGAGAGGTGGGACAACCCTCTAATCATGCCTTGGTCTTTCCTGTGACCAGCTCTCATCATTGAAGCTACCTAGTGGCTGCCAGCCATCAGTCAGCTCATTAGCATGCAAAAAGACACATCATTTAGGAGATTCCAAGGATTTTAGGAGTTGTATGCCAGGGGACAAAGACTAAATATATATCTCATCATATCACAATCTACTCTCAGTCTTCAAACACAAATCCCTTACAGCAAAAGGATGTATAACTCAAAAGATACTGACATATTTCTAGAATCCCACTCAGTCATCAGTAGTCCAGTTCATCATCATATTGTATGAATATGTCTCCGAGGGTGAGGCCACTCAAGTTTGCAGGCTTCCATTTATCTTGTCAGCTCCCCAAAGCAGGAGTGGTCTCTGGAAACATATAGTTCCACCCTTTCAGACATCTGGTATAATTAAGAGACAATATCATCTCTTGCTGTGACCCTTTTTCAAGGTGTTAATGTAATATTGTATTTCCTTAATTCATTATTCAGTTATTCATTCCTTTACCCCAAGCTACTATTCTTCCTCTTCATTTATACCTAAACTTTTCCACCTTTGGAAGGGACATTAGGTTCAGACACTGTGCTTGTCTAGACTACAGGCAGTAATACTACTCTAGCAAGTGCCTCCCCCTCAGTCCACTCACATCTAGATAGGGTAAGGTTACAGAGGTGCAGAACTAGTGGGCCATCTTTACCACCAGGCTATATATAGCTGCATTCATTCTTATCCCCAGTTTTGCCAAATGGAGTAAAGGTAAAACTCACCCCCATCAGGCCCTTAGGTATTATGGCATAACGTTTAAAAACATAATTACAGTTTCTTGCTAAGGAATCATCCCTGCTTCTAGCACTTGTAGTTGTAGCCTTGGTCTTAGGACCACTGCATTAGGTATGGGAAAAATGTTGAGGTGATATGGGGAAGAAAAAAAAGAAGTGTAATCATTATACTAGCATATACCTCCCCCCCTTGGCAAGAATTGCTTTTTCATACTTGCATCTTTCCCCACCCCCTCTTCTCCAGATTTCAACCAGAAAAAATGGAGGAAAATATAATGGGGACACCCCTTTAGTCCCACTTACGTTGAGTGTAAGCAAACACTCATGAAGCATGTAAGCTAGTCCTTCATGCTTTTATATCCCCCAGTTTTAGACCATCAATGTGTTAATTGCCCATTCCACTTCTCTATCAAACGATTCCTCTGAGGAGGACACCTCCCTGCCCACTATTGGACATGATGAGCTATGCAGTGCATTCCTTGGTCTGAAGAAATGATGGTTGGCTGTCCAAATTCATGCAATGTATTTTGTTATGGTTTGTTTTTTAGAGCACTCTGCAGCTTCCATCATGTCAGCAAAGCCTAGTCTAGATTCAGTGTCTATCCTTGCAAAGACCCATTTGTAACCTTCTCCCCTCCAAGGCCTACCAGCATCAGTCTCACTTGCAAGCAATGTTCAGGACTTCCTCACCAGGGAATCTGCCCCATAGCCATCGGCAGTCTCTGTCTCTTTGCTGGCAGGAAGAATAGTTCTTATTGGCATTATGTGTCTGAGAGGGTGCAAAAGGAACAGGCTTAGATTCAGCCCATCTCAGCACTGTTGCAGTGCCTCCATATCTATTCATTTCATGGGCCCAGGTGGCCACCTTAAATGAGCACATGGGGCTCCCTGCTTGATGATTCAAATCACCTTCCAAACCTGGAAAGGGGTTGTTTAAATGGGCATCAACATGTCCTACTTTAATGAACCCCTCAAATTTCCATAGGGCCATGCCCCATACGGACATTTCATTAATAGGCCAGGTTTTCATTGCCCTCTTGCCTGAGTGCGTGGCCAGGCCTTCGGCTACAGCCCACATGTCAGTAAAAACCCCAATACAGGCTTTTACCACTGTTCAATTCTTCCATCACTGCTAGGAAAATTGCACTTCAGCTCACTGAGCTGATTTCTTTTTACCTTCTTTGATCAGCCCTTCCGGTTTGGCGAGCCCATTTGAAGCCTCATACCAATGGCTCCCCTAGTGACTGGAGAAGCATTTTCTAAGCGAGACTTGCAGAGGCTCTGCAAAGTTAGCCTCCTGCATCTTGGCCATGAACTGCCTTGCTCCTCGCTCTACCTCAGTGGTGCTGGAGATCAAGCAACCTCCAGAGAACTTTGGGGTCTCTCCTAAAGCTTGGGACACTCAAGTATTCTGCCTGGGGGACCAGAGTTTGCCACAGGCACAAAATAACATCTCGACAGCTGGCTCTTTCATACAAACATCAACCAATGACACGGTGAACAACTCTTTAGTGCATCCTAGCATCACCCAACTCAAGCAAACAGGGTGTGACTGACTCATATTCACAAATGTCATGCCCCATATCAGAGATTAAGCTGGGGGACCCAACACAATTTACACTGCTGGGAAGAGGTGAAGACAACAGGACAAAGGCAACCTGAGAAAATCATCAAACCTGCTTGAATGCCCCATAGGCCACTTGAGACCAGCACTCTTCTCCCTGGCATGGTCAGGGATTGATCTTTGGGGACCCAGGGACAGGAGTGCAAGCCAGGCCTCATGCACCCAGAACTTGATCGAAAGGCCAGGTGAGAAGGAGTCAGTGAAAGAATTCCTGAAGTATGAAAAATCAAAGCAAAAGGTCACCTCCAAAAGGAAACAACAACTCTTTACCAACGAATACCAACCAAAATGAAAATATCAAAATGACAGATAAAGAATTCCAAATTTGGACTATAAGGAAGATCAACAAAATACAAGAGAAAATGGAAAACCAACACAAAGAAACCACAAGAATAATACAGGAAATGAATGAAAAATTCATAAAGGAATCAAATTATTTTAAAAAATAGAACTTCTTGGAATGAAAAATTCATTCAAGGAAACACAGTGGAAAGTTTTAAAAATAGACTAGACCAGGAAGAAGAAAAGATCTCAGAGCTTAAGACAACACATTTGAATTTAAAAAGTCAGTCAAAGATTAAGAACAGAGAAATAAGAGGAATGAACAAAATCTACAAGAAATATGAGATGTAGAGGCCAAATATAAAAAGTATCCCTGACGGTGAAGAAGGAAACACACAAGGGTTAGAAAACCTATTTGAGGGAATAATTGAGGAAAACTTCCCCAGTGTTGCCAGAAATTTAGATATCTAGGTACAAGAAGTTCAACGGACTCCTGGGAGATTAATTGCAAAGAGGCAATCACAATGACATATGCCCATCATCAGACTGTCCAAAGTTAATACTAAGGAGGAACTCCTATGAGTGTAAGGTGAAAACATCAGGCAACTTACAAAGGAAAACCCCTGAGTCTAACTACAGACTTCTCAACTGAGACCTTACAAGCCAGAAGGGATTGGGGCCGCATTCTTAGTCTTCTTAAACAGAATAATGGCCAGCCTAGAAATTTGTATGCTGCAAAACTAAGTTTCTCATATGAGGGTGAAATGAAGACCTTTGGAGACAAACAAACACTGAGGGAATTTGTCAAGACCAGACTGGTCCTGCAGGAAGTACTCAGATCTGCATTATATATCGATCACGTTGGACACCCACAAGTATAAAATCAACTTGATGAACTATTATGTAGCAACCGGAAAGTATAATTTTGAGAAGTATTAATATGGAAGTGTATGTTTTCTTATTAGTCAGGATATGCTAATTTGGACTGCAGTGACAACTCCAAATTCTCAGTGGCTCAATACAATAAGTTTATTTCTTGCTCACGCTACATTTCCAGGGTAAGATTGAAGACTTCTGATCCACACAGTCATGCAGGAATTCAGGCTGACTTTATAGCTGAACCATCTGGACTACCTGATCTTCTTGATCACTGCACATGGGAAGAGAGGATCATGAAGTCACATCTGCTATTCTGTACTTTGGCCCAGATGTGACAAAATACGTCACTTTTGCTTATACCCCTTTGGCCATCAGTAGTTACTACAAGGGCCTAGGAAATGTATAATTCTCTTCCTGCAGTACAGGAAGAGAAAGAGGACAACATGATATTGACTTCTTATTACATTTAATAGCAATTTTAAGCAAAGTTATTCTCTTAATTATCTAAAAATATCTCAAAATTCAAGATACAAAGAAAGAAAATAAAAAATACTCTAAACATGGAAAAAATAGAATTAGATTTGAAATAGGACATGAAGAAAAAGGACAAGGATGAGTAAAAATGTATATTGCACTCAATGTAAAATGACCTTTACACTGAAGTAGAAACAACTTAATGAAATTAAAGTACTAATAATATCAACCACAGTTAAAAATCAAAATAATCAAAATATGTAACTGTATGTACATATATTTTCTTTATAGACATAGATTAGAGGAAAATGTGGAAGATTATAATATTTCAGAAAGAGGGCTTGAACTTCATTTAATTTTTTTCTATTTAGAATTTTTATTATTGTTGCCATTAATGTTACTTATGTGACATGTAAAAATTGAAGAAAAATGGCTAAGCTTTTGAGAAAATGAGGCAGTATGTGTCACAAGAGAAACAACATGAATTTTAAAGTTAGATAAAGTTTGATTCAAATCTTAACTATACTTCCTATTAGTTGGGCAAATTATACTCTTGGACAAGTCATTTAACCTTTTTATACTAAGCTTCAAATTCCTCATTTTTGAAGGGATAAAAATACCTACCTTCTAGTGCTCTTGGGAGGATTAAACAATGTAATGTATGTTTATTTAACTAACACTAATGCAGAACTCCCAGATACTGTTATAACCAGTTCAGCACCGTGTAACTCATTTAATTATTTTTTATTTTTTATTTTTTTTGAGATAGAGTCTCTCTGTTGCCGGGGCTAGAGTGCCATGGCTTCAGCCTAGCTCACAGCAACCTCAAACTCCTGGGCTCAAGCAATCCTACTGCCTCAGCCTCCCAAGTAGCTGGGACTACAGGCATGTACCAGCATGCCTGGCTAATTTTTTCTATATGTTTTTATTGTCCAGCTAATTTCTTTCTATTTTTTTAGTAGAGATGGAGGTCTCGCTCTTGCTCAGGCTAGTCTTGAACTCCTAAGCTCAAACAATCCTCCCGCCTTGGCCTCCCAGAGTGTTAGGATTATAGGCGTGAGCCATCACGCCCAACCTCATTTAATCTTCATAATAACTGTATGAGGTAACTAACATAATTCCCATTTTGCATAAGAAGAAATTGAGGCACAAAGAACTTGCTCAAAGTCACATGACTAAGTAAGTCAATATGAACCCTGGTGGTCTGGTTAGAACCTTTCTTATGACCACTCAGCTGCCTCTTATAGATCTTAGATTAGTGCCAATTAATAGTATGAGTTTAATAAATGGGAATTATTTACAGCTATAATGCTAATTATAAATTAGTTTTGGCTGTTTCTATTATATGCTAAGTAGAGAACCAGATTAATCACATATATTTCCAATAACTGAAGTTCTTCTGAATAGTAGAAGAAATTCTCACATCTCAATTATACACAAATTTAACTCAAATAATAGACAGTTTTTGGTTTTGTGAAGAGAATAAATAATTTAGGAAATTACATTTTTACTCATCCTTTTCCTTTTTCCTCATGTCCCATTTCAAGTCTAATTCTATTTTTTCCATGTTTAGAATATTTTTATTTTCTTTCTCTATATCTTGAATTTTGAGATTTTTTGACGTTTGTATAATTAAGAAAATCAATTTGCTTAAAATTGCTATTAACTGTAATAAGAAGTCAATTATTAGTAAATCACATGGCTACTCATATTTCCACTGCTTTTTTAAGTTATATGATAAAACATATCACTAATAAACAATCATTGAGGTTAAAGAACAATGACTGAACTGGTTAGAGCTTTTTACTTAATTATTTAAGCACTACACTTTTCATAACTTATGCTCATAACTGAAGTACAGTATCTTTTCCCACAGCTTGTTTACTTATCATTGAAGTTGATCTTTTTATGTTTTATCTCCCTCCTCAGTACTATTTCTAAAAATATTTTGAAATTTTCTCATTTATTTACTCTTTAATGCCTCGCAAATATTATTTCATCATTTTTACTGTTTTTGATTTGTTATTTTACTTATATTAGGAAACTTCTTTCCATCTTCAGTTTGCAAATTATTGACTGTTAAAATCTAATTCACCTGTAAATCATTAAAAGTGCAGACACTCTGTGCTTATTTCAGTGTAAATAATTCACATCATTGACTATCACGTATGTAGGCCAACTCAGAACTGTCCTAATTAATGAGAAGGCTGAATACTGCGCAGTACTCTGATTTTGTAGATTCTTACAAAGTTATAAAAAACAAGCCTTTATTCATGATGGAGAAGCTAGAAAATGCTAATTGCATTTTAAAATGTATATGTCTACCTTTATCCACTTCCATAGTTGATCCTTAAGTCTCCTACAAGTCCATAGTATATGATAAAAATATCAGGATTTTGGGTGGCAGGAATGGAGAAGGGTATTGATATTTGGGATCATTATAAATGTTATCTTGGGCTAAATCATGGATAGGTCCCTGAATACAGACAAAAAATGACTTCTACATTGAAGTAGAAAACAATTTAATGAAAAAATTTCAAGAATTTTACTACTAAAAATTATATGGAGATCATTTGGTTTTTAAACTCATTTTTATTTTATTTATATTTATGCTCATCAATTTATCTGCTCATCATTTCCTCTTCCATCATAGACATGCCTCTGGGATCATTTTATTTTCTTCCTGAAGTATATACTTAGAAATTCCTTTAGCAAGGGTGTCTTGGTGAGAAATTCTTTGTTTCTGTTTGCCTAAAGTTTCTTTCTTTTTCCTCCAGCTTTATTGAGGTATAATTGACAAATAAAAATTGTATAAATTCAAAGTGTACAATGTGGTGATTTGATATATGTATATATCTTATAACAATTATCACAATCAAATTAACACATTCATCAGCACACATAATTATCCTTTGTATGCATGTGCACATGTATGTGTGTAGGTATAAGATCTACTCTTTTGGCCAATTTCAAGTAAATGGTACAATATTATTAAGTATAGTCACCATGCTCTACATTAGATCCCCAGAACTTACTTATCTTATAATTGAAAGTTTGCACCTTTTGCCCAACATCTCCCCATGTTCTCATTCCCTCAGCCCCTTATAACCACCGTTCTACTCTTTGCTTTTATGAGTTTGACTTCTTAAGATTCCACATATAAGTGAGATCGTACAGTATTTGTCTTTCTGTTTCTGGCTTATTTCACTTAGCAGAATGTTCTCCAGGTTCATCCAAATTGTTACATATTCTAGGATTTCCTTCTTTTTTTTGTAGTTTATTTTATTTTTTATTTTTACTTATTTATTTTTTATTTCTGAAAGCTGTAGTTTAGAGAGAGAGTTGGGATATGAGAAAATAAAAATATAGAGCAGAATTTACTAAGCTTCTTTTACTAGGCTGAGGAATATTCCAGTGTGTGTATGTGCCACATTTTTATTCACTTATCCATTGATGGACACTTAGGTTGTTTCCATATCTTGGCTATTGTGAATAACGTTACAATGAACATGGAATGTAGATATCTCTTTGAGATACTGATTTCATTTCCTTTGAATATATACATAGAAGTGTGATTGCCAGATCATATGGTAGTTCTATTTTTAATTTTTGAGAAACTTCCATACTATTTTCCATAACGGGTGTACCAATTTATATTCCATCAACAGTGTATAAGGGCTCCCTTTTCTCCACATCCTCATGAACACTTGTTATCTATCTCTCGTATTTTTGATAATAGCCATCCTAATAGGTATGAGTTGATATCTCATCGTGCTTTTGATTTGCATTTCCCTGATGATTAGTGATGGTGCGGATCTTTTCATATATTTGTTGACCATTTTTATGTCTTCTTTGGAAAAATGTCTACTCAGATCCTCTGCCCATTTTTTTTTTTTTTTTTTTGAGACAGAGTCTCACTCTGTTGCCCGGGCTAGAGTGAGTGCCGTGGCATCAGCCTAGCTCACAGCAACCTCAAACTCCTGGGCTTAAGCGATCCTACTGCCTCAGCCTCCCGAGTAGCTGGGACTACAGGCATGCGCCACCATGCCCGGCTAATTTTTTGTATATATATATTTTAGTTGTCCATATAATTTCTTTCTATTTTTTAGTAGAGACAGGGTCTCACTCTTGCTCAGGCTGGTCTTGAACTCCTGACCTCGAGTAATCCACCCGCCTCGGCCTCCCAGAGTGCTAGGATTACAGGCGTGAGCCACCACGCCCGGCCCCTCTGCCCATTTTTAAATTAGGTTTTTTGGTTTCTTTTCCTATAGAGTTGTGTGAATTCTTTATATATTTTAGATATTAACCCCTTATCAGATACATGTTTCACAAATATATTATTTCATTCTATAGGTTGCCTTTCATTTTGCTGTTTCCTTTGATGTACAGATGAAGTGTCTTTCTTCAATAATGGCTTAGCTAAGTATATACTTCTAGAGTAATAGAAATTTTCCTTAGGTATCTTGAAGATATTATTTTATGGTCTGTGGCTTCTATTTTTATTAGTTTGTCATTCCTTTGTAGGTGATCCTTTTTTTCTTACTGCTTTAAAAATGTGTCATTCTAAATTTTCACATGATATGTGTAGATGTGAATTTTCTTTTAATTATCCTGTTTGTTATTCATTGTGATTCCTAAATTTGAGGATTCATGTGTTCTACCAATTCTGGAAATTTTTCACCTATTATTTAAAAATGGTACTTCTCCCTCATTCTCTCTACTCTTATCTTCTAGAACTCCAATTAGGCATATGTTAGACTTTCTCATATTATCCTCCATATTTTTAGTTATTTATTTTGAATTTTTTTATATTTTTTTCATTCTGTGCTATGTTCTGCACAATTTCTTCAGATTTTTTTCCTGGTTCCCTAATTCTTAGATTATCTGTCCACTTAACTGTTTTACCCATACATGGAGTTTTTAATTTTTTTAAATTTTATGAATTATACACACACACATACACACACACACACACACACACACATAATTTCTTAAAGTTAAACTTTTTCCATATCAGGATTTTCAGTCCTGTCTCAGGTTTTAGGAAAAGTTTTCTTTCCAGCCATTGAGTTTATAAGAACAAGGACATCAGTAGCTTGGTAGTTTGGTAGCAACCAGTCTTGCTCTGGATCCCCCTCATGTCTTTCATCCTCACTCTAATAACAAGGCTCTTGTTTTGATACTTATGACCAAACTACCACTTTTACCCCTTGTCAGCCTGACAAAGATCCATTTGTCTTTTAAAAATCAGCTCAAGTATCTCTTACGATAGAGTCTTTACTGACTTTCTCAGGGAGAAATAGTAACCTTTATGGCTGAGTGTCACCTGTATGTATTTCTTTTTTTTTTTTTTTTGAGACAGAGTCTCACTCTGTTGCCCGGGCTAGAGTGCCGTGGTGTCAACCTAGCTCACAGCAACCTCAAACTCCTGGGCTCAAGAGATTCTTCTGCCTCAGCCTCCCGAGGAGCGGAGACTAGTGCCACCATGCTTGGTTAATTTTTTCTATATATTTTTAGTTGTCTGGCTAATTTCTTTCTATTTTTAGTAGAGACGGGGGTCTCACTCTTGCTCAGGCTGGTCTTGAACTCCTGAACTCAAACGATCCTCCCACCTCAGCCTCCCAGAGTGTTAGGATTACAGGCGTGAGCCACCGTGCCCAGCCCAACCTGTATGTATTTTTTTTACAATACCATTGTACTGTTATACTTACCTGAAGTCTGTAATCTCTTCAAGGGAAAGAACCATATTTTATTGATTTTTGTGGCCCTAACGGTACAAATAATAATATAAGTAACAATAATAAATAAAATTTGTTGAGAACTTACCGTATGCCAGGAAAATTTATGAACTTTATATGTATTAATAAGTCACTGAAGACACAGAGAGATAACATAAAATGCCCAAAGTCACACATCTAGGAATTCATTGAAACCAGATTTGTATCCAGACATTATGTGCCCCTGCTTACAAACTCTTAGTGTGTATCCAACATTGCCTTTCTGATACCCTTCAGAATGGGAGAATCAGAAGCAGATGAATAGGTCATCAGCAAGAACTTGGACTTGGGCACTAAACAAACTCATGGGGATGTGGCAGATGCTTAGGGAAGGACAAGGCAGGACAAATACAGGAAGACCCGCAAGACAGATGGAGCCTTGTGGTGGGGCATTTATGAGCAAGCAACATGAAGAGAGTAAAGACAGCAAGGGGCATCAATAAGGAAATCTAACAGTAGTTAATATCATGTTCTGGGTACAAAATTGGATTCCTAGGCAGAACTGAGGCTCTAGAAGGACTCTTAAGAACAAGTGAGGAATCACATCCACAATTAAAAATAAACAAACCTCATAGGCAAATAATGCCAGTATCACTACCCTTAAAATACTTTTGTCTAGTTAAAACTGTTATTAACTTCTCAAACACCTTTTATCCTTAAGCTACCAGATGTCAGGCACACTAGGAGAGATAGTGTTCTTTAGGTCCCCATAGCAGTCATAAATGTAATAGTCTATGTTGTGATGAAATTAATCCTGAGCCAGAAGTAGCTCCAGCATTAGAAGATTTTCAAACCTGAAACTTTCAACCCTGAACCTGACACTGGACTATTTCATTTCAACAGACCACAGCCTTCCTGCCCTAACTGTGTGGTCCCCCAACTCATTTTTCAGTTTTGCATGGGTGGAGTTTTCCAAGTAAATGAGATAAGAAAAAATGAGATTTTTACATGATGATTTAGTTCATGCCTTCTTAACACTATTCCTACAATAGCAGATTTTACTCTCCAATTCTTATTCTCAGTTCTATTTTTTTCTTGTATGTGTAAGATGAAATAGAACTTTTACTTTGCATAAGTAAATGAAACCTAATTTGGTTGGTATGCCAACTTCCCAATTAGATACTTTAGAAGGAAACTCAAGTGTTTCTTTAATAAAAATACATAGGAAAGAGAAAGTGATTTATTGGACTACCTTAGAAGAAATATAGACTTAACTCATTTTATCATGAGATGGTATACTCTATATCATAGAATAGATGCCAGATTCTAAGAACCTAATTTCAAAGTAATATGCTAATAAAATGAGATGAGTTCATTTATTTTATGGAACTGTAATATATTCAGTGAAACTGAAATTTAGGCTTGACTTATGCTTAGATTTCAGTTCAGCTAGTATTTATTGAAATCTTATAACATGCCAATGTCTGAGCTGATTTTTTTTCACATATATTCCTACTTAAAACAGCATAATACAATTAGAGGTTAAGTGGTTGAGCCTTTTATATTTGTATTTTACTTTAACTTACATGGTAATGAAAAAGATAGAATGACTCTAGAGTAAATAATGGATGCATATGCTGAATATTAATATTGAATTTAAATGTTAATGTTCAATTTTCTTAATCTCATAATTTAAAATAAAAGAAATGAGATGGATAAGAAAACCAAGAAGTTAAAATCCTGCATCTGTTATTTAATGAAACAGTAGCAAAACATTACTAAAGCTGAGTGTGAAAATAATGTAGTGTGTGAGATGTTAAAGTCTGGAAAATACGTGTTTTAACACACAGTGAAATGAGTAAAATCAGCCATAATCTTCTATGAAGTATTTTAACATTAATGAGAATTGAAAAATCTGAAGCCTTTGGAAATAATAAACACTTAAAAAACTAGTTCTTAGGTCATGTTTATAAAAATATATGTGTCTACATATTTCTACTGCTCCTTAAATTAATATTAGAAAATGTTTTATTCATAGTAACTAATATACTAATCCATAGGTTGAGAGATACCATACATGCCTTAAGTTTTGGGATATCTTCTTTGAAAGTGTTCCGTACTTTTATTAATTACTGTTGTTCACTTTCTTCCACACATCCAGAAGTTTATTCTATGTTCTTTTTTTCATTTCTGACAGAAATTAAAACCTTTATGAGTTAATTGAGTTAATTATGCTGTTGATAGTTCTTTGATGATCCAGAGTCTCTTCCCCACCATTTTTTCTTCTACCCTTCATTCAGCAAAGTCATGTACGTGGGTTGCCATTTTAATTGTGTGTCCATTTCCACACAATTTGAAGTCATGGATTTTTTGTCATTAAAATAAATGTGACACATATGTATATAGGTCAGAGTCACAGGAAGAAAGAGATGATCACTCAAAAGGGATGATAAAAAGAGTTTAATGAAGGGACTATTTATAAAGGTGTAGGCAGGATGAAGGGAATCAACTAGGGATAGTGAAATCCTGAAGATCCACAGCAGCGGGAATCTGTTACTACCCCCAGGCCTAAAGGAGCAAGATATGGGAGCAGTTACGATAACTGGCAAGAGCCATAGCTGTAAAAGTCATATGCCAAGAGCTTTGATCTTGGATAGAGGACATAGCCATTGACAAACTATAGCCCAGCAGGGCACATGTCTCTCTCCTCCCACCCTCGTCTCTCTCATTGGCTGAATTCAGTCGGAAGCTAGAAGGCAAGGAGCCTGGTGATTGCAGTCCATAAAGACAGAGCATGATGAAGAATGGAAAGTGGATCTGTAAATGTTAGTAGAGAATATACAGCACACCATACTATCCTAATATCTAATAAAAAGGCAGAAAAAGTGGTTGCTTTTAAAAATTGATATGATAAATAATGCAGGAGGTAAAACACTTATAGAGGGGAATTTAGACCATCTGGCAGAATTGCAAATTTATCCAGTCTTCGACACGGCAATCCCACTTCTAGGAATCTATCTCAAAAAATAAACTGGCAAAAATACAACATGATATATGTTCAAGGATATCCATTGCCAATAATTGAGGAGAATGGAGGCAATTCACATGTCTGTCAATAGGGGACTTGAATGAATTATGGTGCATCTATACAATGGAGTATTATACAGCTATAAAAATGAATAAAAATGATCTCAATATACTCATGTAAAATAATTTCCAAGACATATTATTAAGAAAAGGAAGATACAGAAAAGTGTTTCTAGTATGCTGTCTTTTGTTTAAGAAAGGGGAGTATATGAATATATAAACATAATTGCTTGGATTACTAAGTGGTAATAATGGAAGGATGAACCAACAATCAATAAAAATGGGGATTTATAAGGAGAGGGAAGGAACAGGGTAGAAGAGCAGGAATGCAAATAGTTGTAGGGAAGAAAATTCTGAATTGAAAATGAACTACAATGTCCTCTATTAATTCATTTTAGAATGTGAAGATAATTACTGACAGGATTACATAATGGACATGAAAAAAATCTGAATTTTCCTGCTCATGCATTCATTATTGTTAGATTTATTTTGTAAAACTGGAAAAAATTATATTCCATTGAAAATAATGAACAAGAGTTGTGGTAAATCAGAATAATGCATTTTTTTACATATTCATAAAGAGATTAATGATATTCACAAACAATTCTAGAAGAAATTGTTGCTATTTTTATGTGAACATTTTAACAATTAAATGTAGTGGCTCATATTAGTTACTCCTCCATGAGAGAATACACTGGTTTAAGAACACTACAGATGTGAGAACTAAGTTAGAAATCTCTTTCCTCTACTATTGCTCTCTAATATTTGTTCAGTAAAAAATAACAACAATAAAAATTCTTCCTTTTAAAGAAAGTTTTGGAGGTGGAGATGTTCCCACCTTAAAAATATATATTTGAATTCAAAACACAAATGTCTTACTGTTTAGAAGTCGTCAAATTGCAGAGAATCATAGGATGCTTTGGGTTATGCCACTTACATACAGTTTGTCTTTAAAATAGCTGAATACAAATTCTATTTACTTATAATCAGGGTTTAACTGGTGCAAGCAGGTAGATAATCTTTGTTCTTCCTTAAGAAGGCATAGGGGATATGTACGTTAGTGGGACTAGGAAGAAGAAACTATTATGTTCCTGATAAAAGGAAGAAAAAATTTAAAATAATTCAACAAAAGATATGACTTATGCAATTATAAGTTCTAAACTTAGTACAACTGAAACTTCAAAAATTGAAAAATATTAACTTGAAAAGTTACATATTATAGTTTGTTCATTTGGTTAGCAGACTATGTAAATAGACTCAGGATGTGATTTCTGTAGGGACTGGTTACTATTACTCTGTTCCAGGGCCATAGTCTTTACCAATGCTTTTCAAATTGCAGGTGACTACTCATTATTAAGTCCTGAAATAAATTTAATGGATAGTGACTAGTATTCTTAAATGAAATAGAATATCCTAGAATAGAAAATATCAGAGTGCATTGTTTATAGTAAGGATAAGTATTGGTTTATGAAACTTTTATTTTGATTATACATACATGAGTATGTGACTGTGTTGGGACATAAAATATATTTCTCACTGTAGGTCATAGTCAGAAAAAATTTTAAAACATTGTCCTGTACTACTTACTGGAATCAAACATCTCATAAATGTTGACCCAATGGTGTAGGAAGGGTAAATTATATTGAGGGACAATGTAATATATTTATGTGTTTTCTTCCCTACACAGTGTTAACGTGTGTTCCTAAATGAGTAAAACATGTGGAAATTAGGATGAATTAATATGTTTGATGTTCAACAGATCTAGAGAGGAATTCAGTACAAAATGAAATAAATATTTATCTCACTGGTGTACTTGGGGTAACCAAAATCTTGGGCACCCAAGGCTGTAGGTTCCTCTGCATTCCCTTCATCATACCCAAATGCTTACTTGCTGTTGGTAGCAAAGGGGAGGGAAAATGCTCCATTAAAAAGTCTGGAATAACATTGAAATGATCTTTTGAACCATAATCAAAATAGAGAACTTTTCTTATATGTTTGAGTATTAATTTGTATCTTGGGAATTTTCGGCCTACAATATCATACATTTAATGTTTCTATGGAACATCCAGTGAGTATTTAAAGGGGATAATGTATATAAAGCTGCAAAATGAGACATTTATATTTAGTTACATTCATATTCTTACTTTTATTTTTTTCCTTTCCAAGAAACATTAAAATTAAGTCATTTCTACTTGCAACTTGTATAGCAATTAAGTAATTAACTATGTCTTATTTAGATTTCACTTATACTTCTGCTGCAGAATTTCACTTTATTTCAGTATCTTTCCATTAGCAATGCAATGGAATTGTCTTCTGTTCAAGGATAGCAACATGCTTTGTATAAATAAAGAGAAAAACCATTTTGTATAAGTTTGAAAATTGATTCATGCCCTTGGAATAAAAATTAAATGTTTTATTGTATAGGAGAAAACATTTTCCCTATAAACCTTTCCATTTTGTAACTTTGCCATTATAAGATACAATAAAATATGCCCCTTCAGACCTATAAGCATAGAAGCATGACTTAGCTTGTGGCATTCTGCCTAACAACACCCCAGAGGGCAGAGACACATTCCAATGTGACATATATTTGAATATGTTTTGCACAAATAATTAATTTGATTTGTAAATACATCAAAAACATATTCTAAATAGGCTGAAACTTGCATTTGTTTCATTTATGAAAAGTATATAAATCCCATTTTAGTATTTTTGTCTTGCTTTTATTTCTCAAACCACATTAGATTTTTTTGTATTGCATTGTAGTTTATTTTACTCTATACTTTTTTTTAAATTTCAAAATATTAAGGGAGTACAAATGATTTGGTTACATGGGTCGCTTTTGTAATGCTTCAGTTACAGTTATAAGTGTGCCCATCACCGAAAAGGTGTTCACTGTACCCGTTAGGTAGGTTTTTATTCCTTCCCTCCTACCCCCTGCTCCTGCTTGATTTCCATTGAGTTTTACTTCCCTCTGTGCACATGTGTGCTCATTGATTAGTTCCAATTTAATAGTAAGCATATGTGGTGGTTGTTTTTCCATTATTTAGATACTTCACTTGAGATAAAGGTCTCCAGTTCCATCCAAATTGTTGCAAAGGGCATTAATTCATACTTTTTTATGGCTGAGTAGTATTCCATGGTAAACATATACCACATTTTGTTAATCCACTCAGAATTGATGGGCACTTGGGTTGATTCCACATCTTTGCAGTTGTGAATTGTGCTGTGATAAATGTTGAAGTGCAGGTGTCTTTTAGATAAAATGCCTTCTTTTCTTTTGAGTATATACACAGTAGTGGGATTGCTGGATCAAATGGTGGGTCTACTTTTAGTTCTTCAAGGAATCTCCATGCTGTTTTGCATAGAGGTTGTACTAATGTACAGTCCCACCAATAGTCTATAAACATTCCTTTCTCTCTGCATCCGCATATATTGTTTTTGGACTTTTTAATAAAAAACATTCTGACAGGCATAAGATGATAGCTCATGGTTTAAATTTGCATTTCTCTGATAATTAGTGATGTTGAGCATTTTTCATGAGCATTTGTCTACCTTCTTTTGAAAAGCTTCTGTTTATGTGTTTTGCCCACTTTTTAAAATTATTTATTTCAAAGTATTACAGGAGTACAAACACTTTGGTTACATGAATTGCCTTTGCACTACCCGACAAGCCTGCCCATCCCCTAGACAGTGCGCCCCACATCCATTAGGTGTGGATTTATCCATTGCCTCCTACCGTGTCTCACCTGCCTGCCACCCTATGACTGTTACTTCCTATATGTGCACATTAGTGTTGATCAGTTAGTACTAATTTAATGGTGATACATGTGGTGTTTGTTTTTTCATTCTTGTGGTACTTCACTTAGAAGAATGGGCTCTAGCTCCATCTAGGATAATACAATAGGTAGTTAATCATTTTTAATGGCTGAGTAGTACTCCATGGTATACACATACCACATTTTATTAACCCACTCATGTATTGATGGTGCCCACTTTTTAATGGGAGTTTGTTCTTGCTGATTTGTTTGAGTTCTTGGTAGATTCTGGATATCAGCCCTTTATCAGATGTAGTTTGCAAATATTTTCTCTGATTCTGTATGTTGTCTGTTTGCTATGTTGATTATTTCCTTAGCTGTGCAGAAGCTTTTTAAATTAATCAAGTCCCATTTATCTATTTTTGTTGTTGCTGTAATTGCCTTTGGGATCTTAGTCATAAATTCTTTGCCTAGGCTGATATTTAGAAGAGTTTTTCCTGCATTTTCTTCTAGAATTCTTATGGCTTCATGCCTTACATTTAATTCTTTTATCTATCTTGAATTAATTTTTGTGAGTGGTGAGAGAGATGGATCCTGTTTCATTCTTCGGCATGTGGCTATCAGATTTCCCTAGGACCATTTATTGAACAGGGCTTATTTTCCCCAGTGTATATTGTCTGCTTTGTCAAAGATCTGTTGGCTGCATATAGATAGTTTTATATATGGGTTCTCTGTTCTGTTCCATTGGTCTATGTCTCTATTTTTGTGCCAATACCAGGCTTTTTTTGGTTACTATAGCGTTGTAGTATAGTTTGAAGTCTGGTAATGTGATGCCTCCAGATTTGTTCACAGCCCAATTCTAGCAGATGTACAAAGAAGAGGTGGAACCCATACTGCAGAAATTATTTCATAACATCAAGAAGAAGAGAATCCTCCCCAACTCATTCTATGAAGTCAGTATCACCTTGATACCAAAGCCAGGAAAGGACACAACAGAAAAAGAAAACTACAGACCAATATCCCTTATGATGATAAATACAAAAGTCCTCAATAATATACTAACAAACTGAATTCAACAGCACATAAAAA
This sequence comes from Eulemur rufifrons, assembly GCF_041146395.1. NCBI lineage: Eukaryota > Metazoa > Chordata > Mammalia > Primates > Lemuridae > Eulemur > Eulemur rufifrons. The sequence continues at coordinate 63,377,682 of NC_090983.1, read as the reverse complement.
AAAATAATACACCATAATCAAGTGGGCTTCATCCCAGGGATACAAGGATGATTCAACATATGTAAATCAATAAATGTGATTCACCACATATACAGAAGCAAAAACAAAGACTATATTATCATCTCAATAGATGCAGAAAAAGCATTAGACAAAATTCAGCAACCTTTCATGATAAAAACTTTCAACAAACTAGGCATAGAAGGAATATATCTCAAAGTTAGAAAAGCCGTATATGACAAATCCACAGCCAACATCATATCGAATGGGGAAAAGTTTAAAGCCTTCCCCCTAAGAACTGGAACAAGACAAATGTGCCCACGTCACCACTTCTAGTCAACATTGTGCTGGAAGTCCTAGCCAGAGCAATCAGGCAAGAGAAAGAAATAAAGGACATCCAAATTGGGACAGAGGAGGTCAAACTATCACTTTTCACAGATGATATCATTTTGTATCTAGAAAACACCAAAGACTCCACCAAGAGACTCCTGAAATTCATAAATAAATTCAACAAAGTCTCTGATTACAAAATTAATGTACACAACTCAGTAGCATTTCTATGTACCAGTAACAGTCAAGCTGAGAGTCAAATCAAAGACATTCACAATAGCTACAAAGAAAATAAAATACCTAGGAATATACTTATCCAAGTAGGTGAAAGATCTCTACAAAGAGAACTAACTATGAAACACTGAGGAAAGAAATCATAGATCACACAAACAAATGGAAAACCATATCATGCTCATGGATCAGTAGAATCAGCATTATTAAAATGTCCATACTACTCAAAGTGATTTACAGATTCAATGCAATCCTCATCAAAATACCAATGTCATATTTCACAGATATAGAAAAAATAATTCTATGCTTTTTTCAGAACCAGAAAAGAGCCCAAATAGGCAAAGAAATTTTAACAACAACAAAAAAACAATTGTTATATTTTTAAAACTTTGCCCAAGAGCAGAGCAATGGCCTCTGAATCCTATTTTCATATCCATTTTTTCTTATTCGTAATTTATGTTTCTTTAACTCTGACCTGTTTCAGCACATATCAGAAAGACACAGGACCACAGGCTAATGAACATGTCCTTCCACTGTATACTTTGCCGTGTGTAAAGCACAGGAAAGCTGATCTTCCTAGGTTGAAATATGTCTATAATCCTTTACCTGAAAGTACTAATTTGTAAAACATGGGGCCAAATAATTATCAAGATTATGTCCAGGAATTATAAAACATTTATATATGTAAATAATACAGGCTTTTTCATAGACACAAGAATTTTTACATTTTACTTGGTATAAAACATCATGGGTGTTAGGTAAACTTTTCCCTGCTTTAGACACCTGACTGTAACATCTCTTCAGTGTTTTAACACTGCTGTTTATTACGTCCTTATAAACAGTTACAAAAACAATTAACCATATACCTCCCACCTCATTTAGTCCAGTATCTGTTTCCCTGAAGACTTTTCTACGAGATTAGTAAACTAATCAGAAAAGCTAATTGGAAACAGGTTATTAATATCCAAGAATGATGCAGCTTGCTATTGTCTGTTCTTACAGGGGTTTTAATTGTCTTTAATGCTCTATTCAAAGGAAGTTGAAAATATTGTGATATTTTTCTCTGAGAATCCTTTGCCGTGATCACCTCAAATTAGAGCATTTGGGAGTAATTATCTGTTCTGATTATCCATAAAAGGGTCCCAATAATGTCAAGTAAAATATCATTTTCAAAAGGATTTTGAATTTTTATTCTTCTCAATGACTCAATTTCTTCATGTACTCATTCTGTCACTGTTGGAAGATTGTATCACCTCTCAGTTGCTCCCCAAAAGAAGACCACTTAGATGCTTCCTCACATACCATTCTTTTTTTCTTCAGAATACCTCTGACTATATAACACCCTCCAAACATTTCTCCCAAATCTCAGAAAGAGGGGAGTCCCTATCTTTAATTCTAGTGGCTTAGACCTTAGATCAGTGTTATATTCTTTCCTGGCACCTGGGCCAGGGGGATTTTTTATTTACTTCTTTCCTAGCATCTCACTTCTCTTCTGTATTGACACTTTCCCTTTAGCATTCAGATAGGCAAAGATCTAACCAACTTGAAAAAGAAATCTCTACTCTAATTTTGAAGATTTTTCTAATGATAATATTTATTTCTCTTTCAATTATTCATTCTGGAACTGGGGGAATAACCACAGGATGTGTTCAGGAACCACTGGATCTACACTGAGATAGATTTGAGCTAATGCTCTATTGATTACCTAAAATCCATAAGCCCCTACTCTGGCTGGTGAATGATAGTGACATTTTCTGACTGGGATTAGTGTCAATTCACAGCCAGTGTCCAATAATCCCCCAAAGGTCTGATTATTTCCTTTTCTCCAGTGTACAGTCACCTGGTAAAAAATGTAATGTCCCTTTGGGAAGACTGTGAGAAAGACTACAAATTTTTGCAATGTAGCAGGATCCTTCCTCAAGTGGACCTGGCCTCTCTTTTATTCAAGGGATTCTGAGTGTGTAAATTGATTGAGAGGCCATCACTTTCTCTTTTTATGATTCAAGTTAGACTTCTGTTCCCCTGACATAGAACCTTTTTACTTCTATAGATCAAATAAGAATTTAGTAGACTGCCTATCTATTTCACTTCTGGGGTCACCTTGATCAACTAGCCAATTCCATAGATCTCTGTGAATCAGACTGTGCCAATTATTGTTTTGACTCTGCTGTCCCTATGGTAACCACACCCATCTTGTCTTTGGTGATTAAGTGCTGTCTCTTGGCCCCTGTCCCCCTGGGATCTAATTACCCCCATTGTGTTTTAGGATCCCAGTTTGATGGCAGCAGTTCAAATTATAATTCCTGACCTAAAGAGAAGAGAGACAACAGAGCTCTTCAAGTGTACTGGGCTTCTCATCATAAATTTATTTCTCACAATCATGATGTAAGGTGTGTCCTCTGGACCTTCCTGGCATGGGCAAGCAGGACTTAAATGATGAGCTCTAACATTTCAATCTCATTAAGCCTTCGTATGATTTCCTTTATGGTAATCAAAGCAGTTCTGGAATTTTAACTTCATTTAGTGTAGCCTACTTTTTGGTCCCTGTTTCAACCAACTAACTAAACAGAGCCCCTGAACTACAACATTAAATCTAGAATCTCTGCTTAGTGGGCACATATCAATAAATCGAGCCTGAGCCTATTTTATATTCCTTCCACTGTTATCCTATACCCTTAATATCCATTTTCACACATATTCCCCTGATTTCTATCTGTATAAATTATTAAAATTTTGCCATTATTTTGGAATGTAGCTCAACTCCTTGTGGGTCACATTTTATACCTCACCTTTTGAGGCCCATTAAAACTTAAGTCCAGCTATAGGTCTAAAAGCAAAGAGAGTTGGTGGGGCTAGTCTTAATGAAAATCAGCAGTGTCTTTCAAGGCAAGATCTGTAATCTTTCCTCATTTCTTCACTATAGATTACCTCATTTGTTTTGCCTGATTATATTTTGACTTTGGCATTTTCCTTATATGTTCCACCTCTCAAGGTTATCAATGTTCATATAGTATAAGTACAGCAACAATGGAAAATGATTTTGTGTCATCTCAAAAAATGTCTATGTATAGTTTGATATTGATTCTTTTTTTATTTCCCTTCTCCTTACTCTAATTCTTCATTATTTATAAGAATTCTCCAAGGTTGAGACATTCTCCAAGTTTGAGGTTTGTTTTCTCCCTCTCTCTATTCTCTCCGTGGTCTTGATTTCTTTTTTCTCTGGATTCCCATAATTCTGACTTTTCAGTACTACATATTACAGCATTTAGTCGAAGATTGTTTCCTTAATGAAACAAAGGCAGGTCCCCAGTGTCTGATATTCCAGTGTAGTTGATGGATAGAAGATTGGTTTATTTTTATTTCCTTCTTTAGCACACTCTCTGACTTTCAAAGAAGAAGCAAAAATCTTTTTTTTCCTACTAGTCATATACTAGAATAGATTTTGGAAACGTCATTCATCTATAGTCTATCTTTTCATTTCTCTTTTTGTGCTTGGTGTTCACTTTTAAGGCAATTTTTACATAGGTGTTTGCAACCAGATAAAAGTTGTAAATATAGTAGTTTATGTTTTACTTCATTCAATACTTTGTGTTTTGTCCATTCCTGCATGGTCAAAATGGATTATATTCAACCCTCCCCCATTATTTTAATGAGTATCAAATTAGTGAGTATATTGTTTTGAGCATGTTTACAATGTTGGGGAGACATAGTCTCTGCCCAGCCATTCTAAATTGGTAAAAATACATATGGAAACTAAATTAAGGTTTAATGCAAATGATTATAATTCACTGTTTAGTTTGAATAAAACACATTATACTGAAGCAAAGTAATTAGAGTTGTCATTTACTTAATAATTGCTATTAATTGCTTTTAAGGGATTATATATCCCAATTCCATTTTTAATGGCAGTGGAATTATTTCTCCTTGCCATAGCATTAGTGATGTTAATACTAATGATTTGCATATTTTTCTTATATAGTTCAAGATGTCATCTTTTTAATAAGAAAGAAGTCTTTATCAGGGATAAAAATGTATGTTACTAAATTGACAGGATAACCGTTTGTTTTCTATATTTTATCTCACTAACAAATGACGGCAACTGAGATGTTTGACTGCCTTCAATGTCAAGGAAATCAAATGACATTCCTTCTCTGAATATGTGGCCAAATTTATTTTACTTTTCTCTTTAAACCAACATTCGATAATCAGATTACTCATGGACAAGTGGATTTAAGTGACTGAATTAAACCCCAAAATATTAGATCACAGTAAGGTATATTTTTTGAAATTAAGAGAATATATGTATTATCATTTAATCTTTCTCCTTATTCTACAGAGAAATGATGAAGAGGCAGTTGTGGATAGAGGTGGAACTCGTTCTATTCTCAAAACACACTTTGAGAAAGAAGATTTAGAAGGTAAGACATTCTGTTTGTTGGGGTAGCTACTGGTGTGCTTTCTGAAAGTATTTCACAGAGAAATGTGAAGTTTGTCAAATTGTGGACAATTGCAAAAGTTGATTTAAGAGTAATAGTAGTACATTGGTGGTGGGGGGTGGGTAGATATGATTGTTTTGGTGCAGCTGGGGAAAGCCAATAGTCAGACCTGCAAACAATGAGAAGCCTTCATTCATCTAAAAGACATTTAATGAACCCCCACTATATTCCAGGCACTGTGTTGTATGCCAGTCTTTCAATAGTCCTTGCTTTAAGGAATTATAATCAATTGGGAAATGAAAAAAAAAGAAATCATGACAGATCAGCATATCAAGTGCTTTATGAGAGGTGAGTATAGGACAGGAGGAGTGTCTAACTTAGCCTATGTTGTCAGCATAGGCTGTCACTGGAAGAGAGTTAAGGACAACTGGAATTCTGGTTTTACTTGGCTATATATCACACACAGGTGGAGGCACCATTTATGTGGATTCTTTTCATTAGGAGGGGCAGCTCATCCAACAGGGAGGCATATGGTCGAGTGGTTAACTGTTAATTTGTCTATACCTCAGTTTTCTTAGCTGTTAAAATAAGGTTAACAATGGAATATATTTCCTAAAATTTTTATGAGAATTAAGGGAAAAGTACTTAGAATAGAGTTAGCATAAAAGTTAAGTATTGACAAGCATTGTTCCATCACAATTTAATGTTCTCAAAGCATTAGTTCATTTTTATTTTTTAACCAGAACTTATTACTGAGATACAAGGTACATAGCACTTGTCATCTTTTGATTGAAAATTGAAACTCAGGTGATCTTAAGAACAAATAATCAGAGAAAGCTCCTAATAAACCACTGAGCTGAGAGGTAAGGGTTTTTTCATTTACCTCTTTAATGTAATGTAACCATTTAAATTACAATTAAATTCATTGTTCTTGGATCTTATCTTTAGCCACAACAATTACACAGGAGTGTAATTAATAGGATTTAATATACACAGGAGTTAATATAATATTTAGAAACAACTTTCAACAACTATCCCTACTCTGTGCCTGACATTTTGCTTGGTACACAGAAAATACCCAGGTCCAAGAAAGTTATACTCATTGAGTTGGCCTAGTGATTTGCTATGCTATACACATTCATTACATAAATTGAAGTGAGCAAAACCTTGAAAAATCTAAACTCATAATGGATAATGTAAAAATAATTTCTCTTTGAGTGAAATGCCATTATATTACATTTTTTTCAATAGCATATTTGCCTTCCTATTTATGTCATGCCATGACAAGCTGTTTTTATATTCACTAAACACATACCAAAAAAAAATCTAACAAAGCAAGAAGTTAGTCTAGAAATATACTCAATTCCAGGGAAAAGCCATCTTATTTAAAGATTGTCATGCATAATCTACACACAGGTAATTGCAAGTTAACAATTACTAATTTATAAATAATTAAAGTAAAATGCTGAATGGTTCTTTTGAACAGAAAATACATAATACAAAAATAAGATTTAGTAAGATTAGCTTATTTATTATATCTACATGTATTACATACATTTTCCTTTGCTGAGCATGGTTAGCAAATATAGGTGATGGTGGGCAATGCTTATTAAAAGACATTTATGATTGATAGAACACAATTGGATTAACCAGATTTTGTTCATTTTACTTATTGATGTCAATAGTGGGTATTTTAACCCCAGAAGCTAATAATTGTGGCTAAGTCATTGATAATTGAAATTAACCACAGAATGCACAGGCAATATTGCATTTTAGAATTTTAAAGCAAAATAGGAATAAACCTTATTTATATTGACTTTCTATTATTTGTTCTGCTCCCACCCCACACTAAATAGATAAGCAATCTACCATTTGAGGATGCTATGGAGGGTTCAGCTGTGATGCACACGATGATTTAATAGATCTGTTAGTGGTTACGGATTGATTACTCAGAATTAGAAAATAATGCAAGAGTAATGTGATGGATGTCATGGTTCAGGACGAATCAACTGGCAACAGAATATCAAATGAGTAAGCGGGAGAGCACCAGTGAGAACGGTAGCATTACCAAGGTAACGGTGGTGGTAATTCCTCTTCTGTTTTGTGCTGCTATAACAGAATACCACAGACTGGGTAATTTATAAAGAAAAGAAATTTATTTCTCACAGTTTTGGAGACTGGGAAGTCCAAGATCGAGGGGCCCATATAAGGCAAGGGCCTTTGTGCTGTGTCGTCATCCCATGGTGGTAGGAGGAAGTGTGAGAGAGGTTGAGAGAGATGGAACGATGGAATGCAGAGCCTTGAGCCCTTCTATAATCCACATTAATCCATTCATGAGAGTGGGGCCCTCATGACCTAACCACTACCCATTAGGCCCCATCTCCCAACACTGTTGCATTGGGGATTAAGTTTCCAGCTCATGCTTTGTGGGAGACAAATTCAAACCATAACATTCTCCTTTTGTGCAATTAAAGAAAAGAACAGAACTACTTTCTAAGAGCTTCTTTAGTAATATAGATAATACACAATAAATATTTTAAATGAAATAGAGTTGGGAATTGCTATTGTAGACAAACACACTTTTAAAATATAAACTCTTCTTTCAATTAAGATTTTAATTTTGAAAATCTCAGGATTTTTGTGTATATACTTAGCTAATAAATTTACAGGTATGATTTAACATCCTGAGTACAGCTTGTAGAAATGGCAGGTGGTTAAAAATAGCTATAAAATCTCAGGTGCAATATATTTAATGGAAAATGATCACCTGCTCAATAACAACAGCTTGATTTAATATATTATTTAATTTATTCATATATATTATACATTCTGATGAATGATATGTGAAGTGTTTAATTTTCTCCCTCGAAACCTATTTTTTTGTTTTATGTATATTAATATCTTGTACCATTTTTATGTCTTCTACTACCTAAAATCAAAAGAATATGATTTTATTAGATTCTGTTCACTTCCTATGCATCATGCAGTCAGTAAATTCTTTGAATCTATCTCAGTGGTGTCTCTTCTCATCCCCTCCCTTCCGTTCCCACTGCCACTGCTCTAGTTCTTTCTCTCTTCTAGGTACTATGTACTGTGCCTTTCCCATAATCCAGCCTCCTTAATATTGCTACAGTATTCTTTCTAAGCCTACTTCTTCCTATGGTAAAACATAGTGAGAGCATTGAATCCCTATAATTAGATAACCACAGGATTCTGAATAGAGCAAAAATTGTTGAGGTTAACCATTTCCTATTTTTGATCTCCCATGTCAGTGTGAGATCAATACTATCTAAAGTATATGATTCCAAAAGGAGAAAGACATTAGTACCCTTAAAATTCTTTCTTTTACTTGCCCTTTAATACATGTGTTGTCGATAGTGTTGCCATATAAAACATAGGATGCCAAGCTAAATTTGAATTTTAGATAAACAATAAATAACTTTTTAGTAGAGGTATGTCCTGTGCAACATTTTGTTTATTATTTTTTATTTGCTAAATCTGGGAACCCTAGTAGTGGGTATTACAATGAACTACCAATATTTCCCCAAACGATTGAGGCATTATTTTCTCAGTTGCCAGAGGTATTACCTGCTGATGACTCACACCTATATCTTTTCCTGGGAATTACTGTCAGCTGAAAGGAGCTGCCCCTTGCCTGTGGGAGCTGCCTACCCTGTGGCATGCTAATACAATGAATTATCAATGAAGGAATACAAAAAAGCCTGGCCCCTTTGCCTCAGTATGAAATAACTCTGCAGAAATGTCCCAGCTTCAGAGTTCCCTGTGGAATTGACTGAGGCCACTATTGCAACTGCACCATAATTCAACTTCTCCCTTGTACCAAATCCTGCTTCCCATAATCCTTCACAGGTGTTAATGCTGACAGTTCTCTTCAACAAACTCCTTGAACACAAATTTCTAAGAGGCTGTTTCCTGGGGAATCCAACACCTCCATTGATCATTTCCCTGATCCCTAAATAGTACCACTAGACAAACTTGGTAGTCAGCAGGACCCTCACATTGTTTATTTCAACTGTGGCATTATGAACTAGTCGGTTAGAGGACTCTGAAACTGCTTGACTTGGCCATAATGGTAAATTAAAATCAGTGTTGCATCTGAAGGGGGATGGCAGGGATTAGTGCCACCTTTGAAGACTTAAAGCATTCATCAGTCTGGCCACAACAGAAAGTTGTCAAATCCTAGAGGTTGATAGTGGACTACCTCAAACTCAACCAAGTGGTAGCACCAGTTGCAGCTGCTGTCTCGGATGTAGAATCTTTGCTAGAACAGGTCAACATGGCCTCAGGACCATGGTATGCAGCTATTGATCTGGAGAATGCATTATTTTTGCTGTTACTATCAAGGAGTATCAGAAGTAGTTAACATTCCGTTGGGAGGTACAACAGTATACATTTATGGTTTTGCTCTGGGGCTGTGTTCACTCTCCTACTTTCCGTCATAATAGAGTCCAAACAGATTTGCACTGAGGGGATGTTCTGTAGAACCTCACATTTGTTCACTTTACTGACTGAATTGACAAGAAATGGCAAGTTTGTTTGAAGTCCTAGCAAGACCGACACATTTCAAAGCCTGGTTCCCAGTGAATCTGATTAAAAGACAACATGAAAGTTGGGCGGAGTGCCACACTGTATTGAGCCTGAAACTCCAGGGTGGATGGATAGATAGGTTTGGTCAGTTTCCACATGGATTCAATAAAAGTAACCCAGTGTCCATTTAGTTACTCTTATTCACCTCAATTCTCTCTTCATTGTTTACCCTGGTCTTGTCTAGTTTTTCTCAGAATGGATGACTGTATTTTTAAAAAATTTTAATGAATATTTTATTTTTTTCAGACATGACTATGGTTGTGTCTTCTGCAGGCATACTAGTAAATTAATGAAGCAAGTCCCTAAAAGGGACATACAACAGTATGTCCTATTAACTAATTAGGTGATCACAAAGAGAATAAAATTCAATAGCCAAATGTGATATGTTGTCATTTTAGTCATTTTGACTGAACTGATCAATTTTTAATGAAGGGAATATTGTCAAAAAACTAGATTACTTTTTAAAATTTTTTCTAAAAATGTTTTTTATGTTGGTCAAAAATGCACAATGTGAAATTTACCATCTTAACCATTCCTAAGTGTACAATTCAGCAATGTTAAGTGCATTCACATTGTTATACAACTAATCTCCAGAACTTTTCATCTTAGAAAACTGAAACTCTATATACAAACAACTCCCTTTTCCTCTCTCCCCCCAGGCCCTGGCAACCATCATTTTACCTTTAGTTTCTATGAATTTGGCTACTTTATATACCTAATATTATACAAGTAGAATCACATGGTATTCATCTTTTTGTGACTAATATGTTTTCCTTAGCATAATGGCCTCAAATTTCAGCCATGTTGTAGCATATGTCAGGATTTCCTTCCTTTTTGAAGCTGAATAATGGTTCATTGTATGTATCACATTTTGCTTGTCCATTTAACCATCAAGGGACTTTTTAGTTGCTTTTTTATCTTGGCTATTATGAATAGTGTTGCTATGAACATGGGTGTGCAAATATCTCTTTGAGATCTTGTTTTCAGTTCTTTTGAATATAACCCAGAAGTGAAATTGCTGCATCATATGGTAATTCTATTTTTTATTTTTGAGGAAGTGCCATATTATTAATATTTTCCATAACAGCTACATCATTTTACATTCTCACCAACAGTGTCCAATGGTTCCAGTTTCTCCATATCCTTACCAACATTTGTTATGTTCTGGTTGTGTGTGTGTGTGTTTTGATAGTAGTTATGTTAATGGATGTGAGATATCTCATTGCGGTTTCAACTTATATTTACCTAATAATTAGTGACACTACAAGCAACATAAATAATCAATTAAAAAATGACGACAAACTGACATCAGCAAGATGGTGGATTAGGAAGTCCTGGACCCTCCTTCCTCTCCCAAACATACCAATTCAGGAACAATTCATGGAAAAATTTCCTTTGTGAGAAGTCCAGCAACTAATTGAAAGACTCCTGCACCCCTAGTGAATGCAAAACCAGACTCATTGAAGCTGGTTAGCATATTCAGAATGCATGCTTGCCAGAATTCCTACCCTAAACACAATACCATACAAATGGGAAAAGACCCTCAACTCCCAGCTCCTCCCAGAGGAGGAAAAGAGTAGGTCTATGCATCCAATGCCCCAGGTTGTATGAGTGATACATAAAGGATTGGCTTCTGTCTTGCCTGTCTCAGAGTGATGATGGTATGGTGTAATCTAGCCAACTGGGGGAAAACAGAGATAGCAGCTTAGATCATTAGCCACCATAGTTACTCCACCTCAGCTCAACACAGAGCAAGCAGACAAAATCTCCATTTTCCACCTTCTCCCTGCAGACAGAAAGAGTTGGTCCACACATCAAGGATTGGCTTTTGATCCTTCTGGGGGTCGCCCAAAGGATTGGCTTCAGCCTCACTTTTCCTGGTGTAATGAGAGGATATGGCATACCCTAGATGCCTGGGGCTTCAAAGAACAACAGTAAAAAATTGATTGGACCAGTATGAGTATTAAGAGGCCCCACAGTCTTCCTGGGCTGATTTGTGGGGGTCTTTTCCTGTATAAGGCCAGTCTCTGAAGACTGAGGGAGAAGGCTACTTTGTCTAATGTGAATATACCAACACAGAGTGTTAAGGAAGATGATGAAACAGGAAAATATGCTCCACAAACAGGAGCATAAATCTCCAGAAATTGACCCCAATGAAATGGAGATATATAATTTATCTGACAGAAAACTTAAAATAACTGTAATAAAGATGCTCACTGAAGCTAGGATAGATAGTACATGAACAAAGTGAGAATTTCAACAAAGAGAAAGAAAATAGTTTTTAAAAGTACCAAATGGAAATCATGGAGTTGAATAATACAACTGAAAAATTCACAAGAGGAGTAAAACAGCAGACTATATCAAGCAAAAGAGAGGATTGGTGAATTCAAGGACAGATCATTGGAAATTATTCAGTCTTAGGAAGAAAAAGAAAAAGCAATGAAAAAGAGTGAAGAAAACTTAAGGGACTTTTGAGACACTACCAAGTGGATCAATATAAACATTATAGGAATTCCAGAAGGAGGAGGGTGAGGAAAAGGATAAGAAAGCTTATTTAAAGAAATAATTGCTGAAAACTTCCCAAGTCTGGGGATTTGAGATCCAAGAATCCCAAAGAACCCCAAAAAGATGAACTCAAGATGTACTCAAAACATATCCACATCAAGACCCATAGAATCAAATTGTCAAAAATCAAAGACAAAGGGAGAATTTTGAAAGCGGCAAAAGGGAATTGTTATGTAAAAGGGAAACTTCATAAGAGTATAAGCAGATTTCTCATCAGAAACATTATAGAGCAGAAGGGAATGAGATAATACATTCAAAGTGCTGAAAGAAAAAAATGTCAACCAAGAATGCTATACCCAATGAAACTATCCTTTAGTAATGATGGAGTGGTAAAGTGTTTCCCAGACAAACAAAAGCTGAGGAAGTTCATTACCACTAGACCTGCCTACAAGAAATGCTAAAAGAAGTTCTTCAACTTGAAGCAAAAGGATACTAAATAGCAGCATGATAGCATAAGAAAGCATAAAACTTGTTGTTAAAGGTAAATATATAGACAAATACAGAACTGTAATCCTATAATAGTGGTAGGTAAATCACTTTTAATTCTAATAAAAATATTGTAAAAATATTTTAATAAATAAAAGTATTTTATAAGTATTATATATATTTTATTTATTAAATATACAATATAAGTAGATGTAAATTGAGACAATAATGTATGTATGGGAGGGAAAATTAAAAGAGTTGTGTTTTTGTATGTGATTGAACTTAACTTGTTATCAGAATAAAATAGGTTGCTATAAGATCTATTATGTAAGCCCCATGGTAGCCACAAAGAACATACCTATATAAGATGCACAAAAGAAAAATAGAAAGGAATCAAAGATTATCAACAGAAAAACTCAACACCATGTAAAAGATGACAGCAAGAGAGGAAAAGATGGACAAAAGGACTACAAGACTAACAGAAAATGATTAACAAAATGGCTGCCATAAGTTCTTCCCTATTAAATAATTACTTTAAAGTTAAATGGATTAAATTCCCCAATTGAAAGACAGGATGGCTGAATGGATACAAAGATAAGACACAAATGTGTGCTGTATACAAGAAACTCACTTCACATTTAAGGAAACATAGGCTGAAAGTGAAAGAATAGAAAAGATATTTCATGAAAATGTTAAAAAATAAAAAAGAGAGAGCGGGATGGCTATACTTCTATCAGACAAAACAGACTTTAAGTCAAAAACTATCGCAAGAGGCAAAGAAGGCCATCTTATAATGATAGAAGGATCAATTCATCAGGAATATATAGCAATTTTAAATATTTATGCACCCAACATCAGAGCATCTAAATAAATAAAACAAACATTGACACAACTGAAGGGAGAAATAGTTAGCAATACAAAAACAGTAGGAGACTTTAGTACTCCACATTCAATAATGGGTAAAACAGCTAGACAGAAGATCAATAAGGAAACAGAAGACTTGAACAACACTACAGAAAAAATGAACCCAATTGACATACATCAGAATATCCCACTCAACAGCAGCGTAATACACATTCTTCTCAAGTGCACCCAGAATATTCTCTAGAATAGATATGTTAGGGTCACAAAATACATCATAAGATATTTAAAATGATGAAAATCATACCAAGTATCATTTCTGACTACAATGGGATGAAGCTAGAAGTCAAAGACAGTAGGAAAACTAAAAAATTGACAAATATGTCAATAGTAAACAAAACACTCTTGAACAACCAGTGGGAAAAAAATAAAGCAAAAAAGAAATTAGAAAATATCTTGAGAAGTACAAAAATTAAAATACAACATACCAAAACTTATGGGATGAAGCAAAAACAGTATTAAAAGAGAAGTGTATAGCAATAAAAGTCTACATTGGGCAAGAATCAAGATCTCAAATAAACAACCTAATTCTACATTTGAAGGAACTAGATAAAGAAGAACAAACTAGGCTCAAAGTTAGTAGAAGGAAAGAAATAATAAAGATAAGAGCAAAAATAAACAAAATAAAGACTAGAAAAACAATAGAAAAAAATCAATGACACAAGAGTTGGTTTTGAGAAGTTAAATAAAATTGACAAAACTTCAGTGAGATTTAATAAAAAAAAGAGAAGATTCAAATAAAAAAATCAGAAATGAAAGGTGAGATATCACAACTGACAGCACAGAAATAAAAAAGATCATACCAAATGTGGATATCTAGTCAATCCATAACTTCAAGTAGGAGGATTAAACCATTAGGAAATATTAATTTAATTGATATCAGGAATTGTTTATTAGCTATGGTGATCTAGATTTTATGTGTCTTTTTTATATCTCTACAGGGTACATGTGATTAAAATATGTCTTTAGGTAAACATATTGGGTGAGATTGTATGTATAGATATAAGCATAAATAAGATGCAACTTCTGCCCTCAAGATGCTTGTGTACAGGTAGAAGTTTGAGTATAGATCATTGTAATAAAGAAGTACAGTCATGCATCACTTAACAAGGATAGGTCCTGAGAAATGCATTGTTAGGCAATTTTATCATTATGAGAACATAATAGAGTGTACTTACACAAACCTAAATGGTATAGCCTACTAACCACCTAGCTATATGGCAGGTGTATCCTATTGCTCCTAGGCTACAAACCTGTACAGTATGTTACTGTACTGAATACTGTAGGCAATTGTAACACAATGGCAAGTATTTGTATAACTAAATATATGTAAACATAGAAAAGGTACAGTAAAAATATGATGAAAAAAGATAAAAAAAATAATATACCTATATAAGGCACTTACCATGAATGGAGCTTGCAGGACTGGAAGTTGCTCTGGTTGAGTCAGTGAGTGAGTGGTGAGGAAATCTGAAGGCCTAGGATGTTACTGTATACTACTGTAGATTTTATAAAACACTGTACACTTAGGCTACACTAAACTTGTAAAAATAAAAGTAATTGCACTATAACATTATGAAGGTTACATCACTAGATGATAGAAATTTTTCAGCTCCATTATAATCTTAAGGAACCACCATCCTATAAGCAGTCCATGATTGACTGAAATATCATTATTCACCTCCTGACTATATATACAAATTGCCAATAGAAGTAGAAAGTGGATTCTGCTGGGAGAAACTAATGTTGGCTTCACAGAGACAGAAGTAGGCATTGAAGGATGAATAGGAGTTCTGAAAGCAAAGAAGGAAGAATCTGTTACATGCTGGGAATGGCAAATATGATGTGACTAAAGCATTGGGACTGTTTGTGGGGCATAAAATGTGACTGGATATAAAGTTGCAGTCCTTACATGAAGTAGGTCAGAGAGGGGAGAAAGAATTAGTCTTTGAGTCACTCAGTGAGGTAAGTACTGTATCTCTGTTTTACAGGGAAGAAACCAAAGCACAGAAGATTAAACAACATGCCCAGGTCACATGACTAGTAAGTGGTAGAGCAAGGATTTCAATGCAAAAGACAGGCATGGGCATGATTATTCACTTTTTCATTTCAACTTTTAAAAGTTGATACTGTCCTATTATGAAGCAATAAGGAATTTAGTATTTAGTTAGTACCCATATCACAATAGTTTCCCAAATAGTATTGCAAAAATCTGAAAAGTTTTATAGTTAGCAAATAATCATTAGACTGGAATTCATTCACGTAAATAGGAAAGTCACTCTTCCATTGGAGACTGGTTTTATTATTCACAAAATGAATAATGTTATGGCCTTCTTATTTCAAATGTCTTTCTTTGAAAAACAATTTTTCCTGCCATTATTGGTTGATTAATTTTTGTGCAATTTAGTATTTTTGATTATAGGATCAATGTCAATTGATGGGGCAGTTCTAAGTGGTATTTGTTCCTTTGATAATAACTACTGTAGTTAATTATACAGGATTCATTTGAAATTGTAGGTTTTGCCTGCCAAACACTGATCTCTGAGGATGAGAACTAGGGAGATAGACTAAAACTGAACATTTCAGAAAAAATAACCAATAGTAAATTTCAGTCTCTCATTGAGGTATCTTTGACACCTGTGCACATTTTACAGTAAATTGTTCTGTTTTCCCACGAGTATCTTAGGAATAAGAACTAAATAAGAGAATATTCTTTTAAAGTCTTTAATAATGGAATTTACTTTCATTTCTAAATTAACTCTCAGATGTTTGATGTTTTATATTTCTTCATTTTAACTGTTTCACATAATTTGTGTGAATCACATCAATTCATTTTGAGATATAATTTATTTTTGCTATTTGTTTATTTGGAGTGAGAGGCAACTTGATAATTATCTATACTTAGCTTTTACAGTTTACTGTATTTCAAGGTAAATTTGGAAAATCTAAAGGATCTAAAAGATTTTTCTAAATTTGATCACCATTTATTAGATCATTTGCAAGTACTTGTAGACACATGTTTGCATGAGAATAGTAACATATGTGTATATGTGGCTAAGAAATTCTGCAAATTTATAGTTTCATAATTTGGGAATTTTAATTATAGACTTTACATCCCTAACTTAGATACCAGCTTTTAGGCAGCCAACTTTAGAACAAGAACCCATATTGTTAATCTCCCTTCATAGTTCCTTGTAAGTCAGGCTCTGTTTAGTACTATTCTCTATCTTTCAATGGCACAGTACGGTATTTGGGGTATTTGCTCTTTAATGTGACATGTGACATATTCTTTGTGAATCAGAACTGTGTGTTTGTGTGTGTATGTATATGTAACATTTTCAGTCAATCACTATTTCAGAGATACAATAGATGAAAAGAAATTCAATTTTAGTACATTAAATATAATCCTATAGATACTAAAAGAGATATTATACAGCAAGAAATGGTTCCTTTAATTCTTAAATATTTTTCTTGAAAAATATTTAATACTTTGAAGACAAACCACAAATGACCAAAGCTTCTTAATATTTACTACATAGGTTTATATTAACACTATACTTTTGTTGAGTTTTCCAGACATCTGAGACTTAAGTATGTTAATTATTTAGTTATAAAGTTTAATAGTGTTGGAGTAGTACTATGAAAGTGACATTTTGAAGGAGATCGACTTAGGCTACTTTTTTATTAAATTCTTAAATCTCTATTTCAGCTGCTAATTTTACTCCTACAGCTATGCTAAGAGTTCTTCAGCTGCATGCAATACATAGCCTTCACAGGTTATCTCCTTTCTACTCTCACAAAATAAGCAGGGGTAGCTACCAATTAAGACATTTCTCGGAAAGTCATCAGCGTTCACCACTATTAATTAAGTGCTAATGGGGTACTGAGCCACACACTGATGGCACTGAGCCAAGTTTCTGTTTCATGCTATTCATTCTCCAAGGAGGTTTAGATTGTGGTGCTGTCAAGAGGGCACTTGAATTCTAGACCCCAGTGGGGACAAAAAATTACTGTGTCCACTTTGCACATAGATGTTTACATTTAAAATATCAATTGATATAAATACTGATTAATAATGAACAAGTATTAAATAATAATTGAAAGTGGTGATGATCTTGATTTTTGGATAATACACATTCATAACTTTAGTAGCGCTAGAATCACTGGAACCCTAATAGAATTAATTCCATGTTGGCGTACCAGTATTCTAGATTACTATTCTGAAAGTTCTCTTTTATATTTTCTCCTAGTCAACTTGTTTGCTTCCCTACTCTTTTAAAAAATTTTATTATTTTTTAAATAGATAAAACTGTATATATTTATCATGTACAGCATGATGTTTTGAAGTATATATAAACATTATGGAATAACTAAATCTAGCTAATTAACATATGCAATACCTCACATAATTATCATTTTTTTGATGAGAGCATAACATTCACTCTCTTGGTATTTTTCCAGAATACAATATATTCTTTTTTTTTTTTTTTTTTACGTTCCTTCCACCTTTTATTTTTTTTTATTTATTTTTTTATTATTTTTTTATCATTAATAACAATTTAATTTTACAGAATCAAAGAGTCTAACAGTATATCTTGTTAGATACAGTATGTCCTCATAATGTATACATTATTTCTTGTACAATGATATGAAATAATATGGGAAATATTCATGATAAATTATTAAGTGAACAATGCAAGTTAAAAACAACAGTTTCATATTTTTTTTCCCCACCCACCCTTTCCCGAGTCAGCACCTTCAAGTGTTACCACTCCCCAAACGGTGCGCAAAGCACTCATTGTGTAGGCATATCCCCATCCCCTCCCCCACCCCCCACCTCAGTCTGATGTCCAATTGGTGTCGTTCCCAGATTTGTATTTAGGTGATGATCAGGGAAACCAATTTTCTGGTGAGTACATGTGATGCTTGTTTTTCCATTCTTGGGATAGTTCACTTAATATAATGGGTTCCAACTCTCTCCAGGAGAACCATAGAGATGTCATATCTTCATCATTCCTTATAGCTGAGTAATATTCCATGGTATACATATACCACAGCTTACTAATCCAATCATGTATTGATGGGCATTTGGGTTGTTTCCACATCTTTGCTATTGTGAATTGTGCTGCTATAAACATTCGGGTACATGTGTCTTTGTTACAGAATGACCTTTTTTCCTTTGGGTATATGCCCAGTAATGGGATTGCTGGGTCAAATGGCAAGTCTACTTGAATCTGTTTAAGATACCTCCATAATGCTTTCCACAGGGGTTGCACTAGTTTGCAGTCCCACCAGCAGTGTATGAGTGTTCCTGTCTCTCCACACCCACGCCAACATGTGTTGTTTTGGGTTTTTTTGATAAAGGCCATTCTCACTGGGGTTAAGTGATATCTCATTGTGGTTTTGATTTGCATTTCCCTGATGATTAGAGATGTTGAACACTTTTTCATATGTTTGTTAGCCATTTTTATATCTTCTTTTGAAAAATTTCTATTCATGTCCTTTGCCCACTTTTTGATAGGGTTGCTTGATTTTTTCTTGCTGATTTTCCTGAGTTCTAAATAGATTCTTGTTATCAGTCCTTTATCTGATGTGTAGTATGCAAAAATTTTTTCCCATTCTGTAGGTGGTCTGTTTATTCTCTGGACTGTTTCTTTGGCTGTGCAGAAGCTTTTTAATTTAATCATGTCCCATTCATTTATTTTTGTTGCTGCTGTGATTGCCTTGGGGGTCTTCTTCATAAATTCTTTGCCTAGGCCAATGTCTGTAAGAGTCTTTCCTACATTTTCTTCTAGAATTCTGATTGTATCACGCCTAAGGTTTAAGTCTGTTATCCACCGTGATTTGATTTTTGTGAGAGGTGAAAGCTGTGGGTCCTGTTTCAGTCTTCTACAAGTGGCTAACCAATTCTCCCAGCACCATTTATTGAATAGGGATTCTTGTCCCCAGAGTATATTCTTTCCCGCTTTGTCAAAAATTAGGTGACTATATGAGGATGGTTCTATATTTGGATTTTCTGTTGTGTTCCACTGGTCTGTGTCCCTGCACTTGTGCCAATACCAGGCTGTTTTAAGAACCACGGCCTTGTAGTATAGTTTGAGGTCTGGCAAATTAATACCTCCCATTTTGTTTTTGTTGCTTCAAATTGCTTTTGCTATACGGGGTCTTCTTTGATTCCATACAAAGTGTATAATTATTTTCTCTATGTCTGTAAAGAATGATGTTGGTAATTTAATAGGGATTGCATTGAATCTGTAGATCACTTTGGGTAGTATAGACATTTTAACAATGTTGATTCTTCCGATCCACGAGCATGGTATATTTTTCCATCTATTTGCAAGTTCTGCTATTTCTTTAGAATACAATATATTCTTATTAACTGTAATCACCATGTTGGACAACAGGTCTCTTGAATTTATTCCTCCTATCTAAATGGAATTTTGTATTCTTTGACTAACATCCCCCCAACATCCCTCATTCCCCCAAACACCTCAGTCCCTGGTAACCACCATTCTTCTCTCTAGTTCTATGTGTTTGCTTCCCTATTCTATCTTCCCTTTTTCCTGACTATCAGGTCATTCCTACCTCCCATGGTATGTCAGAGCTGCTGAAAACACAATGAAAAAAATCTGATTCTCTTTCCATCCCTTCTCTCTCATTTCTACCCCTTAATGAGTTTCAGGTGGGAAGATAATAAAGGAAACCAAAATGATTGAAATCATGATTAGAAGAAAGTAAAATTTCAATTTTCTGCTGGTAAAATAAGCTTTTGTCTGGTCTCTGGAGCAGGAAAATTAATGAATATTCTTTTTTATTACTTTCAAAGTGCTTCTAAATATCTCAGGTGCATTTGTAATAAAAATATTATAGCCTTATTAGCAAAAGAATTTCTAATTTTGAGCTAAATTATTTAAAATTATCCCTATATTTTTCCTTCGCATAACTGAGTTTGTTTCTTGTGATGGTAAATTGTCATGATTGAATTAGATGGCAATATAGAAAGAAAGCACTTTATGACGTCCCAGTGATTAATCCAAAACTGTAGCATCAGCAACAGGAGTGAAGTTAATAACAATATTGTTCATGAAAACAAAGGCATGTTTACAAAATTGAAACATTTATATGTGAATGCATCTCTCATGCTATCTCACTAATTTTCTCTTAAGGTTTATTAAAATACGTTATATCTAACTATTAAAATAGTGCTCTTAATTGCCAACTGTGGTGGCCCTCTGTCCTCAGCCCTTTTGAATTCTCTGTTGCTTTTAAAACTTTAATTTTCAAACTTATCTTCTCTCAACTTTCTTCCCTTAGCTGCTTCTGTTTTCAGACCATTTCTTCCTTGATATTTTTTCTATGTTATCCACTAGCCATTCTTACCCATCCTGAAGCTCCTGTATTGTTCCTAAAAATTAAAATAGTTTTATTGCTTTAAAAATTATTTAAATAATACTCAGAAAAATCCAAGAAATATGGAAAAGTGTAAAGAAGGCAAACAAAACAACAACCTGAAAATCCACCACCCAGAAGTAATTACTACTAATAATCTGAACAGAATACAGAATTGATATTATGAACAGAATATTAATTTAATTATGTATCATAAACAGACACACAATTATAACTAAATTATATATAAATGGAATTATGGCACATTTTATCTTTTAAGCTGCTCTCTTTTAATCAAAAAAAATCAACATCTTTCCATGTTAATAAATATAGCTATTATCCATTTTAATTGCGACTTATCATTTTATTGCACAGTTGTTCCTTGCTTCCTTTAAACAATTCCTTTTCAATGGACATTTTGAGTATTTCCTATTTTTCTCTTTTAAACAAGGCTGCTACAAACATTATTATGTATGCATCTCTTTACTTGATGATATTCCTGGTGTAAATTCTCAGATGGAGAATCAGTGGATCAAAATGTTATAAAGCTAAAATTTTGATACCATCTTCCAGAATGATTATACCTGTATACACTCTTACATATAATATCAGAGGTTCTATTTCTTTCAACCATTGACATCTCTCACTTATCTTTTAAATGTTGGTTTCTCTCCATATTTGTCTCTGATTTTTTAATTCTTATTCTTTTGTGCTTACACTGGATCACTTGCTTCTGGCAATGCTATTTCCACCTATAAGTGCTGTAGGAATCTATATGGGCATAACCAAAATGTTCTATGTGTGTCCTGTAACCTTTTATACATTGAATATACCTGAGGTAGACACACTGAAAAAGATGGATATAATTGCAGCACAGGTCTAATATACTCTCTTTATTAGGATAAATTGATCAGATTACTGTCTTGGATATAGAAAATTGTCAGTAACTAAAAAAAAGAAAATTAGGATGTTCCACCAGGCACCAGGTAGTGGTGTTCTAATAATCCTCCTGTTCTCCTCCTTTAGCCTCCTGCCTCCCCAGTAGCCTTCATTTGTAGCATTTGACAATCTCTGTGGTTAAATATTTTCTCTATGGCTGATTTCATGTCACTGAGGTGTTTCCACTGAACACAGAGTTAAGATGAGATGTGCACATCTAGTTCTAGTGAGCGGAGATAAGCCAGCTCCAACACACCACTGCTGCCAGGTTAAATAACCTCGTAGAGTGCAAGCCATTGTTTTTGTAAAAATATATCCTATAAAAAATCATTGAAAAATAAGAAACATAGTTTCTGTATGTCAGTATAAGTACATTTTTATTGCAACTAATGTTTAAGGAGACAAAAATTCTTTTTACTTCCTAATAAAAATTTATTCAAGGTATGCTATGTCCCTGGTCCCTCTGTGTTCCTGTGCCTCCCTTCACAAGGCATACTATCTATTTTTTACCTACCAATACAGATCCTATCTTCCTTAAAGTCCTCTTCTCTGTGAGCCATTTTTTTTTAATATTCCAGCATACTCCAGCATACAATGCTGTAAAAAGACTTAAGATTTGATGTCATTCATTTTTTTATTCAATAAACACTGAGCTTTTAATGTGCCAGGAACTGGGAATATCAACATGATTAGAAAGACCATGTTACAGCCTTTAGAACCTATCATAGGCATTATACACTTCATTATACTATGTTATTTCATTGAAATTTTGAAAAGTTTTATAAGGAAGTACAAGGTTATAAGAGAGTGTATACTGACAGTTACGTGTGATAAAATTAGACTGATTTGGTAGATCTGATTTTGACTTCATTCAGTCTCTGTGTGGTTTGGGGCAAATTGTTCCTTTTGTTTTTAACTTTATTGAGGTATGACTGGCAGGTAAAAAGCTGTAAATAGTTAGTGTATACAACTCACTGAGTTTGGGTAAGTATATAACCAAGAAATCATTACTAGCATCAAAGCCATAGATACTAATATTATTAAATCCATCATCTCCCAAAGTTTTCTTCTGCCCCTTTTATTATTGTTATTTGTGTGTGTGTGTGTGTGTGTGTGTGTGTGTGTGATAAGAACACAATGTAAGATTTATCCTCTTGGAAGATTTTAAGTATATAATACAATATTGTTAGCTATAGGCACTATGCTGTATGGTAGATCTCCAGAACTTACTTATAAGCAAGTTGCTTTTTTTGAACCTCATTTCCTTATCTGTAAATTAGGGGAAATAGTCCACAGTTTATAGGGATTATGTGAAGAGTAAATGAGAAAATATAAATGAAACACTTAGCATAGTAATGGCACATTATAGGTTCTCCATAAAAGTTAGTTTCTTTTTTTTTAGCTCTAAACTCTTACAGCTATCTCAAGTACCAAATGACTTGGCAATTATTTATATTCTGCCTTGAATTTTGTTTGCCTTTTCTAGTATTCTCAGCTTGTACACTTAAGCAGGTTCTTATATATAGTTTGTTATCCCTATCAATGTCAGTCACATTCTTGTTAATTTGTCTTTCCATTGAGATATCTGTCATTAGTTAACATTTCCAATTATTTTCCAATTTGAAGTACATTCCTCTGTTTCTTTCAACACTGGATTTTATATTCTGTCCATCCGTCTTTTGTAGTTTCTTAATTTTTCTTCCAAATAATTTTTATCTCTCAGCTATCGCATGTTAATGAACCATCTCCAAACTTGGTGGCTTCAAATAACAACCACATTATTTAGGTCATAATTTTATAGGTTGTCGATTTGAGTTGGACTCAGCTGGTTAGTTCTGATCTTAGTTAGCTGGCTCCTGCATCTATAATACGATCAGCTGATGGTTTGGCAGCTCAGGCTGGCTAATTTTTGAGGTCCTCAGCTGGATCCTATCAACTAGGGGTTCTCTCTATCTGATGTCTTATCATCCAGCTAGCTAGCCTAGGCATGTTTACATGCTGGTATTAGTTCCAGAAGCAACAGAGGGTAAGAACCAATGCATAAGTACCTTTCACGCATCTGTGTGTGTCACATTTGCTAATGTCCCATTGGTCAAAGCAAGTCACATACCAAGTCCAGATTCAAAGGTTGGAGGAATACATTCCACCTCTTGATGGAAAAAGCTGCTAAAATATTGTGGCCATTTAAAAAATATCTACCATATTATTTATTTATTTCTCATTTGTAAACATCTCTGCAGAAATGCCAAGTGTTTTTTATCTTCACTTTCAGATGTTTTGTTTTATCCCTTCAGTTTCACTGTTGAATTCCATCAACTTTTCTCATGGAAATCTCTTGTTTTTCTCCTCAGCAACTCTTCAGTTTTTCCAAGCAAGCCTTTCTGTTCTTAATTACTGGAATTTTCAGAACGACCCATTTTTACATGTGTATATGTCTTTTGAGTTAATATAATACAAAACTGAATATGGAAAATTTTACAATTTTATATTTTTTGTTCATTTTCTAACCTGTTTCCCTGAAGCAAAGTAGCAGGATTGCTCAGAAATTGTAATTTAATTAAAATGGGGTTGGGGAGGTAAGGAAGTACCACCTTCTCTTTTGCATTCATTTTTTTTTAAGTACCCCAGAACAGATGTTGATCTATTTTCACACTCTTCCTTGCAAAATAAAACAACAAAACATAAATATTTTAAAATAATAGTGAAATTTCAAACTTTTGTGATTATAAAAATGTATGCTCTATCTCACCTTGTCTCAATCCCCCTATTCTGACATGAACTTCACATTATCTCCCCAAATTGTTCTTCCGTTTTTGCTCACACTATCTCCTGTTTCTAGACTTATTACTCCTCTGCTGATTCAAAACCTACTTATTGTTTAAGACTAACTCAAGTCCCACCTTCTCCATGAAACTTTCACTGCTCATTATTCTTGATTTTACTCTAGCGTGGATGAATATTTGCTTTATTTGTGAAAGAACATTTGCTTTATTACAGATTGGAATTATTTAATGCTTTTTATATGCATTCTAATTTGTATTTTTTGCTGTTTTTTTTTTTCATTGCTGGACTTGTTTTTTTACTGATTTAAACTCTAGGCTCTCTGAGCACTGTAAACATTGAGCATTAAGCTGTTTTACAATCTATCAAGTTCTCATGTCTTTTTTTTCTTAGAAAATACATACTATTAGGATTCATTCACTTATTCCACAAATGTTGAGTACTTATCATATTCCAAGATTAAAAATAACACTGCTATCTCAAGTTAAAAAGTTAATTTAGTTGCTATGTTTTAGGTAAGACAGTGTTATAAACTTGTAAGAAATAGTATTTTTGAAAATATGCCACAGTACCTTCTAAACTAGTAAATCTCAGACTGTGGCTCTTTTGATGAGCAACTGTAGGACTTTCAAGATTTCTACTTTCTATCTGAAATATTCACCTTCATGAGTCCCTTTGCTTTGTGACAATTATAAATAGCATCCCAGGGTCAGGCAAACGTGACCAGCACTGGTGTAATACTTTCTTTTTCTTTTAGTGAAACAACATAAGGAACAACAGTGCAGTAGCCTAATAATGCCTCTTTGCTATACACACACACTCATACCTTCTTGGTCTCTTTCTTCTGTCTTTCTATTGTTCTCCCTTAGCAGAGAATTTCTGCTAGAGTTCTTTGATATATTATGATAAATGAAGCCCTGTTGTGTTTTCTGACTCTGTTAGAGTCTCCATGGAATTAAAGCTTATGTGCTTATTCAGCTTAAGGTACTTGACCTTTTCCCATGACTGACACATCTAAATTTCTGTAGCAAATCAGTAATTATGTACCAGCTGTGTTATATTCATTTCACCTAAAAAAAAAAAAATTATTCTTTTCAAAAGTAGATAGCTGGACTCCTTCCCTACCAGCTAAATGAAGGAGAGTAGTTTATTACTAGTATTGTTAATCCTAGTCTCCAAATGCATCTCTTTGCTCCATTGCATTCTGTATGCATTCAGTATACTATGACCACAGTCATATCAAGAATTGTTTCAGTACTGGTACTTACATAATTAAAATATTTTCAGTAATTCTGAATTTACTCAACACAATAATATCCACACAACTTATTTTAACAACTACTGTAAAAAATCCCATATTCGTTAGCAAGATTTGTGCTCAGAGAGCAATATTTATAAACCTTTTTTTCCTTTATGGGGAAATTGTATTTTCTCTCAACTGACATATGTATCTTTAACTTAAAGAGAAATATGGCACCTACACTTTCAACACTCTACTCCTCAACAAGAGGTAGCAACTGGTTACTTCCCAAAACTCCCTGTACTTTCTTGGTCTGGCTTAAACTCCAAAGGCAGTTGATTAGATTTGTTTAATTTTGGAACTTGACCTTTTTCAACCTTTTGTTTCATGAATGATAAAAAGCATTTTCTGAATGAGATAGATACTAATATTTTCATTTTATAGATGAAGTAATTGGCTTAAAGAGATAAAGTGATTTTTTTCAAGGTTACATAAATATAATGACAGAGATGAGATTTTAAATGCAAGCATTTGACTCTATCTCAGAGATCATGGTTTTAATTATTATACTACTCTATACTTTCCCATATAATATAACTTAATATTGTGGCAAGTATAATAATAAGTAAGATCAGATACACATAGATATTAATTCACTTTATTTTGTTTGTCCAAAATCAAGCCTTTTTTAATTATTAAGGGGCTTTTTGTGTACTTTAATTATCTACAATCAGTTAATTGAACCAATTACCATTTTCACTTGCCTACATGGATCTCTACAGGACAGAAAACCAAATATAGAAACTATTTTTCAGCTTGCAGTTTTCCAGAGGATTGAGCTATAATTATTTTTAGAATTATAAGAGATTAATATCCCTTACTGACCGAAATATATTAATATACAATATCAGATTTTCTTCCAGCAATAGAGGAATGACCTATTCTGTAATTTCCTGCCAATCCTGCTAGAATTTGGAGGTATTTTAACACTGTCTCACAAAAATAAGTATTTCATTTTTTATTCTTAATAAAAAAATTACATAATTTAATTAAAAATATAGCAAATAAAGTAGACAAATTCATTTAGTTATCCATTTCAAAGAACACTATCAGCCTAAATATATATTGAATATTTTAGAAATCTCACAACTTCAATTACTTGTCTTCTGAAACTTAATATTACTATAAGGATTTTGGTTTAGGCTTTTCTTGCTATGTTAGTCAACTGGAGCTGCCATAACAAAATACCACAGACTGGGTGGCTTAAACGACAGAAATTTATTTCTGATAGTTCTGAAGGTTGGGAAGTCCAAGATCAAGGTTGCTAGCAAGGTAGGTTTCATTCTGAGGACTCTTCTCTTGGCTAACCTTAATTACCTCCATAAAAGGCCTATATCCAAATACAATTGGGTTGGGGCTTCAACACATGAACTTTATGGGGACACTAACTTTCAGTCTACAGCATTGCCATTATAGCATTTTACTACTTGGCATTTGAGAAAGTAAGATTTTTTAAAACCTAGTATATGTTTTCTTAAAAGGTTTTTTTTTCCTTCCAATATAATACTCTCATATATAATCTAGTTGCTAAAACAAATATTCCCTTATTAGCTTATACTTTTGCTTCCTCATAAAGGAAATTTCTCTATAGTTACTCAGTGCTATGAGTAACTATTAACCTTGACTTTAAAAAAAATTTATGACTTTATCTTTTAAAGCAGTTTTAGATTTACAAAGAAATTGCACAAAAAGTAGAGAGTTCCCATAGTTCCCTCTCCCTGCTGCACACAGTTTCATCTATTATTAATATTTTGCATTAGTGCAGTACATTTGTTACCATTGATGAACTAGTATTAATAGGTTATCATAAGTCAAAGTCCATAGTTTACATTAGGATTCACTCTGTGTTGGACAGTTGTATGAGTTTTGACAGATGTATAATGGCATGTATCCTTCATTACAATATCATACAGGATAGTTTAACTTCCCTAAAAATGCCCTGTGCTCCACCTATTCATCCCTACATCAGCTCCCTGAACCCCCTGACAGCTACTGATATTTTTACTGTCTCTATAGTTTTAACTCTTCCAGAATGTCATATAGTTGGAATCATACAAATATACAGTTTTTTAAGACTGTCCTTTCACTTAACAATATGCATTTAAGGTTTTTCCATGTCTTTTTGTGGTTGATAGCTCATTTCTTTTTCCAGTAGTCCTTCCTTATATGTGGGGGATATGTTCCAAGACTTCCAGTGGATGCCTGAAACCTCAGATAGTACCAAACCCTATATATACTGTGTTTTTTCCTATACATACATACCTTTGATAAAGTTTAATTTATAAATTAGGCACAGTAAGAGATAAACAACAATAATAAATAATAATGAATAATAAAATTGAACAATTACAACATTATGTCAGCATCACTATTCTTGTGCTTTAGGGACATTATTAAATAAAATAAGGGCTACTCGAAGACAAGCACTGCAATATGTGACAGTTGATCTGATAACTGAGATGGCTACTAAGTGATTAATAGGCAGGTAGTATATAAAGTGTGGATATGGTAGACAAGGGGTGATTCATGTCCTGGGCAGGATAGGGAGGGACAAAGCAAGACAGTTCAAAATTTTATTTTGCTAGTGAGAATGGCACTCAATATAAAACTTATAAATTGTTTATTTCTGGAATTTTCCACTTAATAATTTTGACCTTGGTTGACAGCAGTAACTGAATCTGAGGAAAGCAAAACCACAGATAAGGGGGGACTATTGTATTGCTGAATAATACTCCATTGTATGGATGTACCATAGTTTGTTTATTCGCTCATCTGTTGAAGAACATCATGGTTGCTTCCCATTTTTGACAATTATGAAGAAAACTGCTATCAATATTTATGTGCAGGTTTTTGTGTGGACATAGGTTTTCAACTTATTTGGGTAAATATCTCGTGAACTAATTAGGTATTTAGATTAGAATCAGAACAGAAACCTTATGCCTTTTATAAAGATTAACTCAAAATAGATCATAGACCTAAATGTAAAACACAAAACTAAACCACTTCTAGAAGATAACAAGAGAAAATTTAGGTGACCTTGGGTTTGGCCAGGGATGAAATGCTATGGACTGAATGTTTATGTCCCTTCTAAAACTCATATGTTGAAACCCTAATCCTCAGTGCAATGATATTTGAAGGTGGGGCCTTTGGGACGTAATTAGGTTATGAAGGTAGAACATTCATGAATGGGCTTAGTGCCCTTATAAGAAGAGACATAAGAGAGATGATCTCTCTCTCTGCCATGTGAGGATACAGCGAGAAGGCATCTATCTGCAAACAAAGCCCTCACCAGAGATCAATTGGCCATCACATTGATCTTGAACTCCCCAGCCTCTGGAACTGTGAGAAATAAATTTTTGTTGTTTAAGATACCAGTCTATGGTATTTTTGTTATAGCAGCCTGAACTGACTGGGACAACTTATATCCGTAATATATGAAGAAGTCTCAAAACTCAATGATAAAAAACAAACAACTCAATTCCAAAATGGGAAAATATCTGAACAGACACCTCATCAAAGAAAATAGAAAGTTGGCAAATAATCATATCGAAAGATGCCTCTGTGTAGCAACCTGTTTGCACAAGCACATACCAGATCTTACCATTATCCAGAACAGCACCTCCTCTGAATTCTTAACAATTCCCCATGTGGACCCAGCTTCAATCCTACTTTTTCAATTCCTTTGAGTCTATTTCTCACTCCCGTTGGAACCTCCAACTCCTTGAAGTTTTCTGTCTTCTGGTTTATCAGGCTTCTCCTTCTTCATCCTGGATTCAGTGGTTAGCCATTCCAGCCCAAGTCTTGCCTTTGATACCCTGATTTTCTATCACATCATCTTTACTAATCTGCAACCCTATGTGAAAACAGCATTAAGTAACAGTAGAGAGACCTGAGAATACCTGTCTATTCAGGTAGGAGGGAGCACACACTGGCTTGTAGTGTGTGAGGCAGAGTGTATTTAAAAGTATGCCTGGAGAAATAGGCAGAGGATGGATATTGTTTGGAGTATTAAAATATGAAAATATTTAGAGACTTTATTAAAAACATCTAAAAATATATATTAAAATATTTAAAGTATTAAAAATTTTATCTCATAGACAACAGAAAACAATGAGTTTAAAGCAAGGGAATAATATAGTCAGATTTGCATTTTTTTTTAAAGGCATCAGCATTCAGGATGGATAAGAGGTGGGACAAGATTGGAGTTAGGAAAAAAATGGTAAGGAGAATGTTCTAATAGTCCTGATAAGATATGATAATGGTCTGAACTAAGACAAAACCAGTAGGTATATTGAAGAGGGCATGGTTTCAAGAGGTGTTTAGGAGTTGGGACCTGGTGATAAATTCATTGAGCTTTGAGATGATTGGATAAGTGGTACATTTCCTGAGATAGATGACAGTTGATACTTGTAGGACAAAGAAAAGGATGAATTCCATAGAAATGTTGAGTTTGATATGCCTGTGGAAGTATGTACAGGTGAATATGTCTGGTAGATGGTTGGATATGTAGATTTGCAGTCCAAGAGAAAGGACTGGCATCAACATGCAGGTCTCAGAGCCTGCAGCATATATGTTGTTGTTGAAATCATGAAGTCAAGGACAGAGTCCTGGGGTTCCCAGCCTTGAATGGAGAAGAAATAGAATCATCAAAGGAAGTAACATGGATGAAACAAAGGAAAAGGAGGAGGAGGACCAAGAGAAAGTATTATCATGGAGAAGAATGTTGTCACTGGTATCAAGTGCCACAGACAGAAACAGTAGGACTGAAAAAACTCCATGGGATTTGGCATTAGTAGGGACCTTGGTGAAATCTGTTTTATTAGAAGATAGTGACTTTTTCATACACTTAACTATGAAGGGAGGGGAATTGGTGAGTTAATACAGTTAGCTGAGGGTAGGGAGACAACAAAACAAATTATTTTCTAACAAGAAGAATATAATTAAAGTATGGGGAAAAGAGAAATTACAAAGACAGTAAATTAATGATGATTGCAAAATATGTAGCCAAATAATTAGTATTTTAAAAGTTTGTGGTAGACCTGTGGTATACTTAATTAGGAAATATGCTAAAATACAGTGCCAAGCCCCAAGCTTTATATAACATAAACACTCAAAAATAATTTGCTGGATTGAAGTAAATTGAGTTTCTGTTAACATGTAAATCATCTTCTGTGCCTTAGAATAATTCAGAGTTTAATTTGTGCATTTATTTCCTAATGAAGGTCATCGAACACTCTTTATTGGAGTTCATGTGCCCCTGGGAGGAAGGAAAAGCCATCGACGTCACAGGCATCGTGGTCACAAACACCGGAAGAGAGACAGAGAGAGAGATTCGGGATTAGAAGATGGAAGGGAGTCACCTTCTTTTGGTAAGAATATTTTTCCTTGTTTTTATGAAATTTATGATTATAATATACTTGCTTATACAATTTATAATTAGCAGTAATACCTCATACTCATAAAATTATTTTTACTTTTATAAAAGAGATGGGGAGAAGTGGGAGAGAGAAAGCTTGATCTTTGTTTTTCTCTTACGCATTTGCTTTGTGAAGGTGAGAATTGATTTAAATTTATGATATAGGAAATACAACTAAGTAGTAAAGCTTAGTTGTATAAACTCTTGATAATTTGTACAAATAATAGTCATTGCTCTTTGTAGTTTGAAAACCCAGGGGAACATGTCTTTATTCAGTTCTCACTTACACTATTGCTGATGCTGCCCAAATTTCATTCTTAGGATGTGAAGGTTTTACTACTAGTATTTTGAATGTTCT
Source organism: Eulemur rufifrons (assembly GCF_041146395.1). NCBI lineage: Eukaryota > Metazoa > Chordata > Mammalia > Primates > Lemuridae > Eulemur > Eulemur rufifrons. Next base: position 63,345,985 of record NC_090983.1, on the reverse strand, counting down.
TCCTTTCAAAGTATATTCAGAATACCACCATATGTGTTTTTGTAGTTGTTTACAATTTTTGAGTGTCACGAGAGCCCATGTACATCATATAACCAAGAAGCTAGCTTTCAACTCCTCGACCTTCCCACCTCCTGTGACCTTTGCCGTCACTGCACTGAGCGCACCTACTCCTCCGGAATTATTCCACCTCTGAAGCCACTCACTCGCTCACCTTGCTCCCTGACCACAGCTTGTCTCCTTCTTACTTGCTTGTGCAATTACTTCACCCTTCTACTTTTTTTCTATTCATAAGTTGTCTTTATTTCCTTATCTTACTCTGATTTTATAGCATGTATTTTTAGTAATACTTTAGTATCACCAGTATTCTATTAGTATTACTAGTAATCTATTTAGTAGTACTAGTATTCTAAATACCTTTGGTCCCCTGGTTTAGTTTTATTCATACATTTACCCCGTCTTTTAAAATCATACTTTTGTTGGGGTTCCTCTGTTTTCCTTTTTTCTCCCTTCCTCCCCAAGTAGACACACTGTGCTGGAAATAGTCATTCATCAGGGCGGATTGTAACCATCATAAATTCATGACTCAAGCAGACCTTCAACACCTCCTCCCAATTCTATTGTATTCCTTTGGCTTTTGAAAGGATTATTTTTCACACTTTTTCACCATTCTCCAACATCCTCTTTTTTTTTTTTTTTTTTTTTTTTAACCATCACTTACTAGATAATCTTGCTTTCTACTTCAAAGGAAAAACATCACTGGAAAGAACTCACTTAAGTTTCCTCCTATGAAACAGATAGACCTATGTGACTACATCTGCAACCATCCTCTCTTTTCTCTTAATCTAGTGAGGGGGTTTTCTTTTCCATTATGCTTAGTTCCTAGTCTCTCTCACCACTTCTGGAAACTGATACCATTTCTAATCTAATTGACCTCTTCCTCTTCAATTGGATTGTTCTTATTACCTTTTAAACATGATGGAGTCTCTCCCAATTTAAACAGTTCTCCAACCTCGTTCCAACACATATTTAGTCATTCAGATATGAAGTACGTTAACTACATATAAAAGTTTGGGGTAACAATTTTACTTTTAAAACTGTATAGATACTGCTTTATTCAATATCTGGCTTCACTAAGTGTTGCAGAGACATCTCTAGTCTATATTTTTTTCATTTTCTCTGTCTTTTACGCCTGAATGTTTATAAGCATTTTCCTTTGTCTTTTAATGAAGAAATTTGCTGATAGATCTAATGGTAGATGTATTAAAAAGGCTTCCTAGCCTGCATCCACTGATATTTTTCCACTTGGGGAATATTTTCTTACTATATCTGTTGCTGTTCCATTTTGTTTGATCTCTTTGTGAATATTAATTATGTGTTGGATTTCTGATGTTTATTCTTTGTCCTTTTCCTTTGTAGTTTAATATTAGTCTCTTATATTACCATTTGATTATCTGCAATATAAATTCTGCATTTTACTATTTCTGTGATGGGTTTTGATTTTGCTGTTGGATTTTTAGTTTTCTTGAATTTCTTTCTTATCTTATCCTATTTTATTTACATTTCCTCCTGCCCTTTCCTAATTAGTTTTTGTTTTTCTGCTTGATAGAGTCTATCCCCTAGCTATTTCTGGACATTTTCTTTTTATCCTGAAGTTGATAATTTTCAGAGCTATGATCTTCCTTTGGGCTGTCAAGATTAGTTTTACTCTTTATTGATTTTTAGTATTTTTACAGACTCCCAGTTTTTTTCTTTTTACTCATTGTTAAACAAGGCAAGGTATCCATGCAGTATCTACCTAGGTGTATCCTAAGATAGGTTAGCCCAGCTGCTGCCAGTACACTCCTTGTCTTCATCACTACGTATAGTTATAGGTGTTAAACTTCTCCAAATGCCATGTACTTCTGCCAGGGGTAGAATAGTCGTTGGTGGGGGAGTACATAAGTAAAACTACTCTGAGTATCCTGCACTAGTATGATAGAAAGATGATTGTCTCTGAGTCAGTGAACAGAGAGTAGAGGATGTACTGTTTCCCATATTTTCAGGTGTTTCCTGTTTCATGAGGTGGAGTCTTGGATTGTAATAAGGGGATGATTGCATATATTTTTTTCACTCAAGCTCCATCTGCTTATAGTTAGTAGAGACTCCCTCTTAGATGCTAGGAGTGGATTATCTGTTGGACTAAGTTTGATAGTGAGTTTTCATCATCTTGTGGTATTTGAAAAATTATATTTACATCATCTTGGAAATGTTTAGTAAACGAACAAAAATAAACTGTTTTTATCATCATTTGCTTGTTTCCTCTGCCTCTTTTTCTTCCATAGCTGTATGCATTATGTCAGTTTTTCTGTAACAGTGGTTCTCAGTATTGACCGCACTTGAGAGTTCCAAGCCCACACCATTCAGAATTTCTGTGCCTGAGGCCCAAGCATGGGTATTTTTTAAAAAGTACCACAGGTAATTCTACTGTGCATCCAGAGTTGAGATCTACACTTCTAGAAACTTTGTTATTCAAAGTAAGGTCCATGAGCCAGCAATATTGGCAACACATTTGAGCTTGTTAGAAATGCTGAATCTCAAGCCCTATTCCAGATCTCTTGAATCAGAATCTGTATATTAACAATATCCTTAAGTAACATATGCATGTTAAAGATTTGACAAGTGATACTCTAGAACATTGCATGTCAAACCTTTTTGCACATTAGAATCAACTGAGGAACTTTTAAAATCATTGATACTGGGCTCCACCCGCAAAGACTTTTATTTAATGAATCTTGGGAGTTTCCCTAGCCACTGGTATTTTTAAAAAGTACCCCAAGGGATTTAATATCTACCTAGGATCAAGAATCATTGACCCTAAGAAGCTTCTACTTCTCTATTTGGTGAAACTTGGAAATAAGTCAGGTGGCCCAGATTCTCTCTCTGATGTGTCAGCTGCTATTTTTGGATGCCACCTACCTCGTTCCTCCCCCAACCATCTGAGTATCTTTATTGACATTTAGACCTAAGATCTGTTTTATCGGGGACAAATGTTTGGCACCCTCCTGCTCTCTAAGCGGTGGAACTTCCTGGATTTCACTTTTTTCAGTTTTTCCAGGACTAATTGTTTGCCTTTATCCCTATTCCACAGTCAGTTCAGTTGCCTTGATAGTCAAGTACTCAGTCAAATGCCGAGACTTAAACCATGTCCTAAACACCATCTCACTTAATTTGGGCTTTGATATTCTGCGTGGTGAGACTATATGAGATTTATATGCTGAAAGCTTCAAAGGAAATTTCTGTCCACTTAAGAAATATTATTTTACTTGAAAGGTTTCAAAAAAAATATTTTGAAGTCATTCTTACAGGTGTCTGAAAATTCTTCAGACTCAACTTCCAAAGAGGTATTGGGTAGAGGAGAATTCAAAGACCCCAAGGGCAATCACAGCAGCAATAAAAATAAATAAATGGGACCCAATTAAATTAAAAAGCTTCTGCACAGCCAAGGAAACAATCAACAAGAGCCAACAGACAACCTACAGAATGGGAGAAAATATTCGCATGCTATACATCTGATAAAGGGATAATAACTAGAATCCACAAAGAACTCAAGCAAATCAGGAAGAAAAAAAATCAAACAACCCCATTAAAAAGTGGGCAAGAGACATGAACAGATGCTTTTCAAAAGAAGATAGATTAATGGCCAATAAACACATCAAAAAATGCTCAACATCACTAATCATCAGAGAAATACAAATCAAAACCATGGTGAGATATCAGCTAACTCCAGTGAGAATGGCTTTTATCAAAAAGTCCCAAAACAATAAATGCTGGCATGGATGTAGAGAGAAACGAACACTTATACACTGTAGGTGGGACTGCAAACTAGTGCAAACTCTATTGAAAATAGCACGGAGCTTCCTCAAAGAACTAAAAGTAGACCTACCATTTGATCCAGCAATCCTGTTATTGGGTTTTACCCAAAGGAGAAAAACATTTTATCAAAAGACACTTGCACTCAAATGTTTATTGCAACGCAATTCATAATTGCAAAGATGTGGAATCAACCCAACTGCTCATCAATTCATGAGTGCATTAACAAAATGTGGTATATGTATACTGTGGAGTACTACTCAGCCATAAAAATGAATTAATACCTTTTGCAACAATTTGGATGGAACTAGAGACCATCCTTCTAAGAGAAGTATCACAAGAACGGAAAAACAAACACCACATGTACTCAGTATTAAATTAAAACTAAATTATCAGCCCTCATGTGTACAGATGGAAGCAAAAGTCAATGGAAATCATACAGGTGGGAGGAGGGAGGAGAGGATGGGTGAAATTATACCTAACGAGTACAATGTACACTATCTGGGTGATGGGCACACCTGTAACTTTGACTCAAGCAGTATAAAAGCAATCCATGTAACCAAAATATTTGTACCCCTATAATATTCCAAAATAATAATTAAAAAAAAAAGAACACCAGGTCCATCTACTGGGAAGCTGAAGATTTTATGTTGTAAATTGCTGTATGGGTCTGTGAAGTCATAGGATAATTTGGGCCCAAATTCTGAAGCAAGCATCAATATAACAAAACGATTTTGGGGGAAATGTTTGAATTTTGGCACTCCTAAAAAGTTTTGTCACTCCAATATATGAGCAACATCAGCAGAATCTTACTTTGTAATAAGACCCAATAATGAGAATGCAGTGGTGTTAACAATCTGATTTTATTAGTGCTGCATTCAGGTAAAAGAATGGGCCTTTAATATAGTCAGGAGAGATTATGCTTATGTCACAGACAGACAATGACTGGTTCCAGCCCACCAGATCTGACAGTTAAGATGTGATTCCTAGGTGAATCCAAAGATATACTCAGCTTTTTGGCTGTGTGGTAGTGGTGGTGGTGATGTTTTGATTATACAAAAAACTTTTGATACCCATAAATAAGTTCAACCTACTTTTGCTACTGTACTTGATAAATATAATAATTTGCTTATGTGATAATCATTAACTAATTTTCCTTCTTATTGCAATCAATTCCCTAATAATAGAAAATTCCTAAAATTTTGCATCTTGTTAATTTTAATATTTTTTATTCACCTGGTATAAGTTGAAATTATATTTTCAACTGGGAACATGGATGAGCTGTTTTAAAATAATAAGTTTGAAGCATAAGCTTGAAGTCAGTGAAAATATAAAAGATGATGAGGGAAATTTGGAACATTTCAACATTGATTATTCTTTTTCTTCAGCCTCCCAGCAAAAAAATGTAATAGGAAAGATGATATAATTATGCCAATTACAATTAGCCAATCTATAAGAGGTAGAAATAAATCTAAAAAAACATAGACTCTTTTAAACACTTCCTTAAAATATGATACAAAAAGGTACTGAATAAATTGGCACAATCCTGAAATTAGACTAGGATTTTGCCAGTCTTGGATGGTAAATTGTGCATATACTTCAGGAGATATAAAGCAAATATAGAAAACCTGACTTCAATGAGCTATTTTTTGATAGGCAATGGCTTTCTGTTCCCATTTTAACTCCCAATTGGGTGATATATAAGAATATCAAGGTGTTTTTTAAAAAATTATTTTATTGTAAAATATAAGACAAGTATTCACAAGTGTTAAAGCACAGGGACACAAATGTACAACTCAGTGAATTATCCCACAGAAACATCTGTGTAACTACCACCTTGGCAAGCACTCCAGAGGCTCCTTTATGCTCACGTCCAGTCACTGCTTTCTCCTTCTCGGAATCTCTGGCCACCTTCTTACACTGGGTATTTTGCTTGTGTTTGAACTTTATGTAAATAAAATCATACAGAAGGTATTTGTTGCTCAGTATTCTGTTTGTGGAATTCACCAATGTTTTTGGATGTAGCTTTAGTTTATTCATTTTCATTGTTGTATAGTATATTAATGTGCTTCTATATACCATATATTATTGGTGGGCATTTGGATCATATACAGTTATGAGCTACCATGAATAATGTTTCTGTGAACATGTTTGTATGCCTTTTGGTGTATACATGCATTTCTCATACCTAGGAATGAAATTATCTATTGCTGAGTCATAGGGTTTGCATATTTTCAACTTTAGTAGATAATGTCATTTTCCAAAATTGGGATATGTATTTACACTCTCACAAGCAAAGCATTAGAACTAATGTTTTTTTACATCTTTACTAACACTTGATAATTTCATTTGTTTTAAACATTAGCCATTCTGTTAAGGTATGTAATGATATCTTGTTGTTGTTTTAATTTATGTTTCTTTCTTTTATTGTTTTAGACAGAGTCTCACTCTGTCACCCTGGGTAGAGTGCAGTGGCATCATCTTAGCTCACTGCAACCTCAAACTCCTGGGGTCAAGCAATCCTCTTGCCTCAGCCTCCCAAATAGCTGGGACTACAGGCGAGTGCTACCATGCCTGGCTAGTTTTTCTATTTTTTGTAGAGACAGGCTCTCACTATTGCTCAGGCTGGTCTCAAACTCCTTAACCCAAGTGATCCTTCTTCCGCGGCATCCCAGAGTGCTAAGATTACAGGTGTGAGCCACTGTATGCAGCCTTTAATTTATATTTCTTGATCACCAATGAAGTTGGACAACCTTGCATGTATTTTTTGGCCATTTTCATATCCTTTTCTATGAAGTGCCTATCAAAGTCATATACTTTTTTTTTTTTTTAAAGAAAGGGTCTTGCTCTGTTGCTCTGCAACCTCAAACTCTTGGGCCCAAGCAATCCTTCTGCCTCAGCCTCCCAAGTAGCTGGGACTACAGGTGCATGCCACCACACCTGGCTAACTTTTTTATTTTTTGTAGAGACAGTGTCTCCTTATGTTGTCCAGGCTGGTCTCGAACTCCTGGCCTCAAGTGATCCTTCTGCGTTGGCCTCCAAAAGTGCTGGGATTATAGACATGAGCCATGATGCCTGGCCAAAGTTCTTTATATAATATGGATATAAGTCCTTTGTTATTTTTACATGTTTTAAACATCTTTTCATAATTATGGCTTATGTTTTCACTCTCTTAATGAAGTCTTTTGATGTGTCTGCAGATTCCAGAAGGGGTTGCTAAGTGGTTGAGACCCATATTCTCTAGGCAAATTTCTTCATATTGTCATTTATTTCCATTACATGCTTTAGTAAATTCTTACCTTGATCTACCTTATTCTTGGCTGCAGTTTGTATTTCAATGCTCTATGGTTTCAGTGACTATCAAAAAAGTAAAGTACCTATCAATATAAGAGAAATATTTATATTTAACTTAGAAAATTCTTCCTGATTTTGATAGTTCTGTAATTTACATGAAATATGTAGTGCTATTTTAAAGTGTCTATTTTTAATAGACATGAAAAAATAGGTATTGAGTTATACATTTTGAACATTTACTGTACTGAAACATATCTGAGTCCCTCTTTAAGATGTTAAAAATATGTTAGTAGGATGATCATGAAAAGTCTTTTATGAACGTAACCTAATACCTATAAAATCATTTCTATTTTAAAAAATGAACAGCCAGAGACAGGGAGCCATATGTTATACTGAATCTAAATAAAATACCTTTTGTCACTGAATAGATTACCCTACTTTAATAAATTATCATTTTCTATATACCATTGCTGTTATCATTGTGTTTTAGAGATGTCTTTTGAATGCCTGATATTCTATCTCACACTTTCAAATCCTCTTTATTCATAACTGTAAGGGTGTTATTTCCTCATGTGTATTTTATGACTAGTATTTTAAAGGTGTGTAGTGAGTAATCCTCATGCTTTATAAGGGGGAACACTTATAAGCCTTAAAATTAACACTCATGTGCATAGCAACTGAGTATTTAGAGTTTGATGGATTGTATTATAGATACCTGGATTGTTGACACAGAGCAAACTGAAATATGTCATTGGAAAAATTGATGAGAGAAAATGTTTCAGAGACATTATGACCATAATATCAATGTTGAGGCATGGCTGCTATGGGATGTAGCCTCTCGCAAGTGATTGGGTAGTCAGAACAGGCTGTCACATAACACAAAATGGCTACGTCTGTTCACATTGGGTAAGTCTAATGGAAAAATTTAACTGATTTCCTAGTGTAACTCTAAAATCACAAATTATGCTTTTTTTTATGGCTATTCAAAGTACTGATTTCTTTTCTAAAAGAACCAGCCACAGAGATAACAGGCTAATTAGAAACACACAACCATTAAATAGCATAGATTTGAACGGTGTAGATCCACTTATATATGAATTTTTTTCAAAATATATATGTTGGAAAAACTTTTGGAGATTTGAGACAATTTGAAAAAAACAGATGAACCATATAGTCTAGAAATATTGAAAAAATTAAGTTAAAGTTATATATGTCATGAATGCACAAAATATAGGTAGATACTAGTCTATTTTATCATTTACTACCATAACATATACACAAATCTATTATAAAAGTTAAAATAGATCAAAAGTTACATGCATGAACACTAATAGAGTAGACCATACATGGTGCCATTCACAGTTCAGAGAAATATAAAAACATTTAGATGTGGTACTGAAAATCTTAACTGCATAAAATTAACTGTTGTACATACTGTACTGCTGTAATAATTTTGTAGTCACCACCTGTTGCTATTGTAGTAAGCTCAAGTGTTGGGAGCTTAAAACGCCCTGTGATGCTAATCATCTCTATGTGAGCAGTTCATCTCTTCAGTAATCTACATATTGCAGTAAAAAGTGATCTCTGAGAAATAATGGTGATATGGCATCTCTTTTGTTCTCCTGGAGAGAGTTGGAACCCATTCTATTAAGTGAAGTATCCCAAGAATGGAAAAATAAGCACCACATGTACTCACCAGCAAATTGGTTTCCCTGATCATCACCTAAGTGCACATTTGGGAATAACACCAATTGGGTATCGGACTGAGGTGGGGGGTGGGGGGAGGGGATGGGTGTATACCTACATGATGAGTGTGTTGCGTATTGTCTGGAGAATGGTCACGCTTGAATGTCCTGACTCGGGGGGATGGGGGGTGGGGGGAGGGGATGGGGGTATAACTACATGATGAGTGCAATGCACACTGTCTGGGGAATGGACACGCTTGAAGCTCTGACTCGGGGGGATGGGCAGTACATGGGCAATATATATAACCTGAAATTTTGTACCCCCATAATAAGCTGAAATAAAAAAAAAGTGATCTCTGATGGTTCTTGTGTATTTTTCATGGTGTTTAGTGCAATACTATAAACCTTGAATAAAACCATGGGACCAATATAAAGTGCCACTCATGATGCTGGAAGTGCTCCCAATAAGCAGAGAAAAGTCATGGCACGGCAAAAAAAAAAAAAAATTGAATTGCTTGATATGTACTATAGATTGAGGTCTGCAGCTGTGGTTGCCTGACATTTGGAACAGATGATGTAAATTAATGACATAAACTTATGGTATCAATAAGTACAGTACAGTACTGTAAATGTACTTTATTTTCCTCATGATTTTCTTTGAGGAGACAGAATGTCCGCCTGAACAGGTTTTTCGTGCAGATAAAAGTGTCCTATTCTAGAAAAAAAAAACCACAAAGGACATTTATTATTAAGGAAGAGAAGTGAACATCAGGATTTAAGGCAGGAATGGGTAAGCTAACTCTACTGTTCTGTGCAAATGCAGTCAGGTTTATGATGAGGACTGACCTTATCTATAAAGCTACTAACTTCTGAGCCTTGAAAGAAAAAGATAAACATCAGCTTGCCATTCTTTTTGTTGTGCAAGAAGGGCTGCATAATGAGAATCCTTTTTCTGGATTGGTTCTATTAATGCTTTGTCCCCAATGTCAGGAAGTACCTTGCCAGTAGGGACTGCCTTTTAAAGTTCTTTTAATTTTGGACAATGCCCCTGACCATTCAGAACCCCATGAGTTCAGTACTGAAGGCATCAAAGTAGTCTACCTGCCCCCAAATAAAACCTCTCTAAATCAGCCTCTAGATCAGGGGGCAGGGGGTTGATAAGGATCTTTAAGGCTCAATACACACAGTACTCTGTGGAAAGAGCCGTCAGTGCTGTGGAAGAGAACCCGACAGAGAGAACATCATGAAAGTCTGGAATGATTACACCCCTGAGGAAGCCACTGTTGTTATAAAAGAAGTCATGAAAGCTATTAAGCTCGAAACAATAAATTCCTGCTTGAGAAAACTGTGTCCAGATGTTGTTCATGACCTCCTAGGATTTGCAACAGAGCCAATCAAGGAAATTGTGAAAGACATTGTGGATATGGCAAAAAAAAGTTGGGGGTGAAGTATTTCAAGATATGGATCTTGGAGAAATTGAAGAGCTATTAGACACCAATACCAGAGGAATTAATAGAAGATGACTTGATGGGGATGAGTGCTTCTAAAGCAGTGCCAGAAGATGAAGAATGTTAGGTAGGGATCAAATCTGCAGGTGGTGGGTATAGGCCAGGAGGATAGTTCCTAGGGGCAGAGCAGCCAGGGCCTAATTAGGGGAAGGGACAGCAGGAAAACGCAGAATACCTGATAATCATTTGGTACTATCCCACACCCCCTGTAAGCCCTCCCCTAGACCAGGCCAATAAAAGGATCCTCACCTGGGGATCCTCAACATCTTTCTCCATTCATGGAGACTGACCCGTTCCTCTCTCTGGAACGTATTTTCACTTTGGGTAGCTTCCTTCTTTACTTTCATTTTGTTTAATTTCTTTCTTTTCTGTAATAAACTGTTTGTGTGGGATTGCTTTGTATTTGTGATCACTTTGTCATCAGCTCAACTCGGCACCAGTACTAGTTCTTGACACTGGGAACTGAGGACCAGAGAACGTTGAGGTAGACCTAACAGGAAGAAGATGTAGAAAAAGCAGTGCCAGAAAACAATTGACATTAGGCAATCTGGCAGAAGGGTTCTAATATTCAAGACTGCTTTTGACTTATTTTATGACATGGACCCTTCTATGATGCAGGCACTGAAACTAAAACAAACAGTGGAAGAAGGATTGGTACCATGTGGAAACATTTTTAGAGAAATGGAAAACCAAAAAAGTCAGAAATTACAATGTATTTTCTTAAAGTTAAACTGTTAATAAGTGTGCTTGCCTCTCCTTCCTCCCTGTCCAACTCTTCCACCTCTGCCACCCCTGGGACAGCAAGACCAGCCCCTCATCTTCCTCTTCCTCCTCAGTCTATTCAATGTGAGGATGATGAGGATGAATACCTTTATGATGATCTACTTTCACTTAATGAGTAATAAATATATTTTCTCTTCCTAAAATTTTCTTCTTAACATTTTCTTTTCCCTAGTTTACTTCATTGTAAGAATAAAGTATATAATATCTATAACATACTATGTAAAGTATGTGTTAATTGATGTTTATATTATTGATAAGGCATCCAGTCAACAATAGGCTATTAATAGTTAAGTTTTGGGGAAGTCAAAAGTTATACAGAGATTTTCGACTGTGCTGGGGGTCAGTGCTCACAACACTGCATTGTTCAAGGGTCAACTGTAGTTGCTCTTCTTTTTTTCCTACCTTGAAATCTTCTCCTTTCTCTAGATGCTCCCTCATCTTCCCAACTCTAGTTTCTGATCCATCCATATTTGGAGCATAGGAAATAAGAAGAACTAAGGAGGGTAAGCAGAAAAGTTCTTACTTCAGGGCTACTATTGAAAGCTGATGTCACCCTCTCTAAGCTTAGCAAGGTTTGAGTTAACTCATTCTCTTCTGGAGGGTTTCTCACCTGCACTCTCTTCTGCCTTAGTACTCATTCCTATTTAGCCCCTAGGCATTCCGTTATAGTGACGGATTCTCTCTACTGAAGTCTTCTGAGTGCTCTGTTGGAGCCTTTTAGACAGGATCTAAGATGACTCCATATTCCACATTCTCTGTCTCTCTTTCATGTGTGTGACCCATATGTGATTCACAGAAAACACACACACAGACACACACACATTCAATGCCCTGATAAATTCTGGGAAGGCATGTTATTCAAAGCAGCAATCTCAGCCATCAGCAGCTAGGCAGACTTTATGTTTCTCAGGCAGGAATCCTATTTCATATTCCATTTCATTGCAGGAAACATATCAGGCTCCTCTGGTACTTGTGGAGCTCCATTCACTTGGCTTAAGGGAGGGGTAGGCTCCTCTCCTATCCTCCCTTTTCAGGGGAATAAGGAAACATGGGACTCATGTCATAGCTCTCTCTGAAGAAATCTACTCCAAAATGTGTCTACTATTTCCAATTCAAGACCCTTTTGTAGCCTCAGTGTGTGTGAAGAGCTAGAGTCATATAACTAAGTTTTTAGGAAGATGATTTATAAATTCTGCATATAATCATACCTCCCCGTTGGGGAGAGATATCTACTGGTGCTTCAGCAGAAACGTTCATTTTATAAATCTATAAACCTGTAACAAAATTACTAATTAGCTTTAATAACAAGTATATTATTTTAGTTATATAAATGAATTAAAATATAGGAATTCAAATGAACAGATTGTATATGATATTCAAATAATATGAGCAAAATTTTAAAGTTTAGCTGGAAATAGAAAATATTATTGAGCTTCAAGGAGACTGGAGATCTGACTTTGAAACAGAACCACCAAACTTGTCATCATTGCATGATTTCATAAGATGGATTATCTGAATACTGACTTATCTGAATTATAATGAGGATAAAGAGGAAGAAAAGTGTCTGTGATCCAGAAATGCATAATGGTAAACATTTCGTGATTCTGTTCCCTTAAACTAAATGTCATAATGAATGAGGCTTGTGCACTTCATAACAATAAGATCATATGTTAAAATGGAAACTACCCAATTCACTTCTGTCATTAAACTTGTTATGCTGGTATGATAAATATATTTCTCAACATATTTGTTGACATTTTCCAGAAAGGGCCTGGAAAATGGAGAACTTTTGGGTAGAGGCTGCAAAAAGGGGGGTATTTTCACTGATTATTAGGAACAATCTCTTTAAGACCCTGGCTAATTATTAAATAATATATGAATTATTAAAGTGATATGAGTAACATAGCTAATCATGCAAAGATGAAAGTTTACTAAGGAACCTGCTTATTTCCAGTTATGATTTTACTAGTGGCTTTCCTCAAATAGTCTAATTATTTAAATTTTATTTTCTTAACTAACCATTTGTTGAAAATATAGTCTATATTCCAAATGGAGAGAGCTTGTCTATTTCTGATTATAAAAGTAATGCATGTTCTTTGGAAGTTCAGTGCTATTTAAAATTAGACTAGCCAAATCCTTTTGCTCTTACTCAGTTTTCCTCATTGACCACTCTTCAGCCTCTGATGTTATTAATTGACTTCTTTTTCTTTTTGAAATCCTTTTCTACTTTGTTATCAGGTATGCTACTCTCTCTATCAGATGTAAGCTCTATGAGGGCAGAGATTTTTTTCTGTTTATATATGTCTTATCCACTACCTAAAATAGTACCTGACAAAAAGAAGGTGTTCATTAAATATTTGTTTAATGTATTAATCCTTTTACATGTCTGTCTATTCCTCTTCTGATTCTTTTGTTAACTCCTTTTCTTCCTCCCAAATCTTAAACCTTCTTATTCCCTTAGTGTGAAGTTGTCTTCTCTCTTTATTTTTTCATTTTTGAGTCATCATTCATTGTAATCATATGACCTCCTTAGTTAAAGGCCACCTATGTCTCTGTCCCTGACCGTGTCCTCTTTTTCAGAATCCAGTATCAAATCTCCAACTGCCTTATGACTTTCCTCATATGTTGGTTCTGCAGTCACCTCAAACTCAGCATATCCAAAAGTTGCCTTTTGAACACTCAACCTACAATATAGCTCCACCAAAATGGCTCCTCCAAAATGGCTCCTCATTCTGACAACCCTCTTTTAATTAATTGCACTATTATTTTCCCATTCTTTCTGGCTTCAAGTTCTAAATCTCTCTATTTCTGACAGTTAAGCCTATATCATCGTTGTAACTATCACCACTGCCACTATAATGAATATTAAGTAACCATCATCAATAATATTTATATAATGCTTCATAGTTTGAAAAGTCATTTTGCATCCATAATTTCCTCTCTTGAGGCTTGGTCCTATCTCATTCCGGGAGACTAATCTGGTAGGTGGGACTGTAAAGAGCCCAGTGTTAGCAGTTTGCTCACTCACCACTGTAGGAGTCTGACTCCTGGCTCCCTCTGACCTGGATGCCCAGCTCTCCAGTGCTATTATTTCTTTGCCTCTTTCTGGTAATTAAGTTCCTGTCTTGCAAACAGGTTTCTCTGTAATGATATATTTTATTAAACTCCAGTTTTCCTGTGATGGAACCACTTTGCTTGGGAAGTTCTGCTTATTTGGACTTGTGCTGATTACTTGGTACAATCTAGTCTGACAAACTTAGGTACTGGACTTTATTTAATTCTTAGAAAACAATATTCAAGACTCACTTGTTCCCTCTCGCCTTTGCAGTTATTTTCTGACTGCAGATCTACTTTTTAGAATTTCATTCTTGTAGTACTGACCCTTGGATTTGCTTACAGAATTAAATTAGTTTTTTCTTAAACCTAGGAATTCTCAGTATTGACTGCTTCTAGTTTGATCTACCCTAATTTCAACTAATCAATAATTATGAAAGATATCCTCATTTATAATTTTATATCTCCATATTTATATTTTTAATCATGTTTTTATGTATGCTTATATATATTTATATGTATAAAAACACATATATTTTTTGTATTACATATAGTGTATATAGATGCATAGGAAAGGATATTTTTTTCTGCTTCCCTAGAATTGGACTTTTTGCTTTTCTTTTTTCTGGCATTTTTTAATACTCATTTTATTCAGATGACCTGGCTATTGTTTTACTGCTTACCCTGACTCTAACACTTGAAATTTGGCCAGATTCTAGCTTTCCCTTTGTCCGGACTTTTGGTCCAGGTATATACATTATCTGAATAAAGTCTCTCTCTGGAGCATGCAGCTGATTCAGACCTGGGATTTCGCTTCAGCTTCTGAGATGTTTTCTTGCAATATTATATTTCTAAATCTATTGTCTAAACCAAACCATTGATTTTTGTCTCAGTAATTCTGGATCTTTTTCTTTACCTTACAGCCCAAAATACTATGTTACCAATGCTGATGTGGCCTAGCTTAATCCTATTTCCTCTTGTGAAACCTTCCTTGTCTGTTGTCCTTTATTTTTACTCGTCTTTACTCTTACAGCACTAAGCACCACACGTTGGTGCTTAATTATGATTGTTGTACATTATCTGCCATTATATATTCATTTGTCCCCAAACCATGTTATAAGCAATTTAAGAACAGTAATTGTGTTGTAGCATTTAAATGGACTAGAATGGATACTTAATATCTACAGTTAATGAATTGACCAAGTGACTAATCAAAATATAAGCAGGCCAAAGACTACAATATGTGATTTTTTTTTAAAAAGACACTACTTTATTTACTCAAGAAATCTAAGAAGAAATAAACTCACCTTTTTTTTTCTCCTAGAAACATCTTTGCTTTCCATCATTTAATCAATTGTTGCCTGGTCATAGGACCCTCTTGGCTAATCAGATGGCAAAACTGCCATGCATCCCCATGAATCTCAGTATAATTGAACTTGTAATTCATATAAATGATTCCACTTTGTTTTCATACTATTTACAATAATTTCATTCTGCTTGAATAATAATAAGAGAATGGTTTTTCATATTGTATAAATATATTATTTGAGGATATTTTGCTTATTTGTACCCTTGTGTGTGTATATATATATATATATATATATATATATGCATTTAAAAGTTGACATCGGTGTGCTAAGTGCTCTGCAAGGTTCTGCTCCCAAGGAATGCATATCATAAAAACCAAAACAAAATAAAACAATAACAACAGCAAAAACTGAGCAGTTTTATTGAGTTAGGCAAAGGATATTTTCTCCCATATTTTAACAATCACATCCACTCTTATCTGACTTACTTAAAGAAGTTTTGTTTTCTTCTTTAGTATAATTAACTATTTCTTATGCAACGGCAGTCTTGAATATTAATGCAAACATTTTAATCAGTTTTCCATCCATTTTCATAAAATGCCTAAGTAAATACAGTCTAATAGAGCAAGGTTACCTTTCATATTGACTGTATTTACTCTGAACTTCTAGCTGCTTGTCTTGTAGATGAAATTTTTTTCTGTTATTGTGATCACATGTTACAGAAGACTGAAAACTTTGAGCAAGTTTATTTTCTCCTTTAAAAAAGATTTAAACAAACCTCAGAAACAAAAAGCTGACATGTTGACCAGATATATTTTGTCACCCTACTTTATCCAGAAAGCAATGCCTAAACTGCATACAATAAGACAAAAATTTAAAAAACCCTTAGTTTACAAAATATATCTGTGCCATAAATTAATATCTGTACAGTGCTTTCATTGCTTAAATAAATATTAAACTTTTGATATTTACTGAGGCTATGAAGCTAATATGGTTCCTGTCTTTATGTTTCATACATTCTAGCAGAGGAAATAGACATAAAATCACTTATTGCACAATTAATTATATAATTACAATTATAATAAGTATAAAAAGGAGAAGTATAGGGTGCTATGAATTTAGATAACAGGGCCTTGACTTAATCGTTTGCATATGAATTTGTTTATATGTGGGTATGTATATGTTTTTGTGTGTGTTTTGCAAGGGCGATTAGATAGCCATGCGGAAGTATATTACATTTAAGCATAGAGCAGGTATATAGGACAGCTGGAAGAAGCTGGACATGCAAAGACCCTGAGGTGGGAAAGAGCGTGATGTTTGTAAGTATCTTAAGGAAGGCAAATGTCCCCAGAATGTACTAGCAAGGGAAAGAATGGCAGATGAGGCTAATTAGGTGGGTAGGGATTATCACAGATATTTATTCATACAGAAATATGACACTATATTATAATTTTGTGTATATTTTTCACCGTTGCCCTCTGAAATCCTATCAGTTATGCCTTCCTTATAACCTAAATCTTTTCAATAACTTATTAATTGGTTTATTTTCATAAATGAAATGTTTAACATTATAGATTTCAGTAATCATTATATACTTGTTACTGATTTACTCATTCTTTTGTGTTTTAAAATGTTTAAAATATATCAGATATTTTATTAAACTAACATTGAATTTATAATATTTTTTCATTATTGAGTCTTCCCATCATCAATACATATTTATTCATTTATTTAGGTCTTCTTTTAAATAATTCAATAAAGTTTTATAATTTTCATCATGCATGTATTGCATAATTTTGTTGGATTTATTCCTAGATAACTTAAAATTTTTCTTCTAAAGGAAATGGAATTTTTCCTGCTAGACTTTCTATTAATAATAATATTAACAGCCATATGGGAATAGTATAGATTTTGCATTTTGATATTGTACCAAGTAACCTAGTAAAGACTTCTAGGTAAACAATCATATAATCTTTAAAAAATATATAAATGAAAGAGGAAGTAATGAAAACAAAATCCTCAGGAATTATTTTTTTAATCTTCAGAGAGTGAACTGAATAATGGGCAAATAAAACTGAGAATATTTAAAGGTAGAAAGGTGGTGGGAAGTTCACAAAGGAATTTAATTTGAACAGAAAGCTTTTAATTCAAACGAAGTTTTTTTTTTTTTTTTTCCTGCAAGTGATCAGATTTGCCATGAAGATGGCTGGTGGGAAACAATTCTCCAAGGATCTCTTATGCTCCTACACATCTTGTGAGCAGAGGCACTAACAGTCTTTGTGTCTGACTATCTTTGTAAGGATATTTGTATAGTGAACAGACTAGGAAGATAGAGATAGTGTCTCTCTCTGGAGCAAAGGGCAGGTTTGTTTACTGTACAGAATAATAAAGATAATATCTCCTTATCGGGCAAAAACTGGGGAGGGTTACTGCCCATTATAAAAGAGTTGAGTTCCCTAACCTCGGTCCTCCTTGTAACACATCCCACTTCATGTGCAGCATCTCCTGGCGTTTTGCACATCCTTCTGTCGGAGTTGGGGCTTGGGGTACAACACAAATGGTGTTACTCTGAGTACTGTTATTCGGTGAGTAATAAACTATTTTTTATCTCTAACCCAGGAGTGTCATGCCTTTTGCCGGCATTCATAAAACTAGCAGGGTAAATGCTGACACCCTTCACAGTTCTTGACAGTTTTGGCAATGAGGAAGGGTTGCTGACAGAGACATGCCTTTTGGAGAAAGAAGGATGAGAACCTCACAGCTGATTAATAAGATTTTAGAGAATTCCATTGGTATTAGTAGCAAACATGTTAATGAAATTGTATAGTAAGCAGAGCAATAGATGTTTCTCCACCTTATTGGCTGTTAATGAGGAGGAATTGGGGAGGTAGTTGTAGGCCGAGAACCAGGGAGTAGATTGAATGATCAGCTACACGAATGAATGGTGCTAACTCTTCTCCAGGCAGGGAGACTCCTTTGACAGTCTCACAGTAGTCTTATGTTCACCGGATTATGACAACCAGTACTTATTAATAGATTCATCTGGGTTGCCGGATGGGGAGTAGGGAAGAAGAACAAGGTTGCATTTTCTTTCAGACAGCAATTTCAGAGATACATACCTACACTGAGCATGAGAGAGAAATTCATAACAATTATGTACAGAAACCAGGCAAATCATTAGAACTTTGGCTGGTTTTCTTGGGAAGTGAGTGAGGTGGGTCATGTAATGCTGGTTATAAAAGAATGGCAACAGCTGGGACATCATTTTGCTCATATTCTTCTACTATCATGCCAACTTTGAATCCATATGGAGGTGATAGTAAAAGGTCTTGAAATTTTCTGCAGTACATTCTATCTGCTACAAGAGAACTTTGGTCCTCTGATAGAGATTTCCCTGGAAGAGACAAAATCAAGGGGCACCCATAGATGAGGCATTGATTAGGTTTAGGCTCTTCTGCCCAGACTGGGTTTACAATGCTGATATAAGTGACCCACTGGAGAGTGAAAAATTCAACCAAAGAATTTTAGATAAATTCTCGTAGTCAGCCTGCAGCCCTGGAAAAGTCCTGTAGCCTTTATGTTGAAACCGGGCAAGAACTTAGTAAGTGTTATCTTAATATTAATAGTAGGGCAGCAGATGTCTCTAATTTGAGGTTATGGTGTTGCTCTTCCAGCCTTATTAGCTCATTCTAGACACACCATTGTAGCCCTTTAAACTAATCTGTGTTATGTATTCAGCTTTCTGAACCATTTACAGTCATGTAGTCATGCACTTTTTATCCCCAAAGCCACCCAACAATTGGCTGACTGTCAAGGTATCTGATCTTTCACATTCCTATTATCCATGGACATCTGGTATTGTTAAGTGTTGGGAGGGGTTTTTAAAAATGAAAAAAAAAAAAAAAAAAGATTTCCAACTCTGCCCCTCTAATCTCCTCCTGGTCACTGAATGTGGCTATCCTCAGAAAGAGATCATCTCCTCTTAGCCTCCGTGTGGACAATGATAAAGATGAAAGAGTTAAGATTTTGTATAAACTTGTTTTGAAAATTCAGGATTCTACCACGACCATTTCTGAGCATTATGCATTATTCTTTCCTCTGACAGAAACCTAAGGTTAGCCTGACTGGTATACCCTCCGAGTGGTACCCCAGCTATGAGGGGGCCCCAGGAATATATATACTTAATTCTGGTTTAGCCACTTGGATACTCTTGTTTGCTGGACATGGTTCTGGATTATAACAGTAATAATCATTTTGTTGAGTATATGCTGCTTGCCAAGTCCCCCCACAGTAGAGAAAATGGCCCACTAATGTGGGCGACATACGGATCTCTGTAAATTTTATAAAAATGCCCTTTCCTCCCTTGCTTCTGACCATTTCCAGTGAAAGGTATGAATGTGAATAGAGGATGATAGGAAAAACATTACAACTATCAGAATGGAACACACTTCATTGTTCAGGTGTGGGAGTGAAATTAATGCTCTTTCAGAACTTCTTTTGCAGCCTTCCTCATAAAGAAAACATTCTGGTGTGCCTCTCCCTAACTGTGGCAAGTGCCTTAAATATAATTGACTGCTGGATTGCCATTCTTCATCAGATGGCTCTTCCATTACTTGGTCACCATGGCTTTTAACCTTAAGGAGAAGGTTATCAAAACATCAGGGATAGTCCTAAGTTCCTTCATTTCCTTCATATCCTATATATCCTTGGGATGTCTTCCTTATTCCCATTTCTATAACCATCACTCAATCATTCCATGGTACGGATGGATGCCAACTGGAGGGTAGCATGGACAAATAGGTCAGATTGGACTGACTGTCCTCAAATAGTTCCTCTAAACACAGGGATAAACTTAATTATCTTAACTGAACTGATAATCCTAAGGACAACTATCTGGCCTGGAGGATATGTTGGAGACACCACAAATCTGCCAGCTGATGAAAGTCCTTCTTTAGGGCCCCAGCCATGGTAAGCAACATGTTCTTTCCAGGGACATCATCTGAACCCTTAAGACTATGTGTCTTGTGTCCAAGCCACACATCGTTTTGCCTTCCTACCAAGAACACAATGACTTGTACCTTAGGGATGGTCATAAAAGACTTTTGAATGTTTAAGCAAACACCACCAGTAAACTATGTAGGCCTCAAATGATTCTAGAGATTTCTCCAAAATGAGGCTTATACTTGGCTATTAGGATAAGTTTCCTGGAAGGATAATTGATTTGTTTATGTGTGCCCTTAGGTAGTTATCCCTACAATGGGAAACATCAAATTGGAAAAATTGGTAAGGAAGTTGTCCCTGAATTTAGTTTAAGAGGTAAATGACACCACTGCAGTCTTCTGCAGCCTCAATTCATTGGCTAGGGTTTTTATGGATGATAAGAATTGCCCTCAACTGCCTCGTTGTGGTCCAAGGAAGAGATTGTGCAATTGCTCATAAATCCTGCTGTACCTGACTGAACTAATACCTCAGACCAAATGAAAAGGTCAACATTGAAACTTAAGGAGAAAGTCACATGGTTTTGGGGATTTGTTCAGCTGGTTAGGTTCAAGAACCTGGCAGTATGGTTGAGGTATATACTACATTTCTATAACCAGGAGGCTGGTCCACCCTTCTCCTTTGAGTTCTGTTAATAGTAACCTTAAGTAAATGCTGTGTGAGATAAAGTGAATGAATTTGTTTCCACCCTCTGTTGATTAGATTATTCAGAGTAATGCCATGGCATACTTGTGGGAAAATTTGTCAGAGAAAAAAATGATGTCAAAACAAGGGGTGGATATCTCAATAGATCCTGCTATCAGAGTATTAGAAGAAGAGAATGAGTATGGAGTAAAAAAAAAGTATTGATGAAATAATGGCTGAAAACTTTTGTTAATATGGAAAAATATCATAAACTTACACCTTCAAGAGGCTCAGTGTTCCCAAACAGAATAAATGTAAAAAAGGAAAAGATGCACATGCAGAAATATCATAACCAAGCCTCTGAAAACTAAGGAAAAGAAATCCTGATAGTAGCCAGAGAAACATGATAAATTTCATGTCAGGAACAGTGATCTCAATGATTGCAGATTTTTCATAAAAAATCATGGATGCTAGAAGGAGATAGAACATAATTTAAAAGTGCTGAGAAAACACTTAATCCAGAATTCTATATCCAGTGAAATATTTCTTAGATGTAAAGGTTAAATAAAAGTATTCTTAGATGAAAGAAAACTATCATCATACTTACTGGTGAAAGATTGATGTTTTCCCCCTAAGACTAGGCACAAAGTAAGGATGTCCACACTCACCATTCCTACTAGAATTTCTAGCCAGTACAATAATGAAAATAAATAGATGGGGAGGGGAGAGAGAGAGAGGGAGAGAGAGACTGGAAAGGAAGAAATAAAGTTGTCCTTATTCACAGATCACATGATTTTTTTACATAGAAAATTCCATGAAATCTACCAAAAAAATCCTAGAAATAGTAGGTTGCAGGATACAAGTTCACAAAAAAATCAATCACATTTTTATACACTAGAATTAAAAACTGGAAATAAATTTAAAAATATGATTTACAATAGCTTCCAGAAATGAAATATCTAGGTATAAATTTTACAAAAGAGATGGAAGATCTGTATTCTGAAAACTACAAAACCTGATGAAATAAATGATTTGAAATCAAAGAAGATCTAAATAAATGAAGTTACATATAGTTTCCATGGATTAGAAAAATCATTATAGTTAAGATACCATTCTTCACAAATTGATTCATAGATTTAATGCAATTGCAATCAAACTCCCAGCAAAAATTTTGTAGATACAGAAAAGCTGAGTTTAAAATTTATATAGAGTGGCAAAAGGAGTAGGACAGTCAGTTTTGAAAAAGAAGAGCAAAGCTGGAAGACCCATACCATCTGATTTTAATAATTACTTTAAAACTGTAGTAATCAAGAAAGGATGGTATTGGGAAAGGGATAGACAATGCAATGGACTGAATATTTGTTCCCCCAACCCCTGCCAAAAAAAAAACCTCATTTGTTGAAATTCTGAACTCCAATATGACGATATTAGGAGCTTTGGCCTTTGGAAGGAAATTAGGCCATGAAGGTGAAGCCCTCATGAATGGAATTAGTACCCTTATAAAATGGACCTCAGAGAGCTCCCTCATCCTTTTCCACCATGTGAGATAACAAGCAGAAAATAGCAGTCTGCAGCCGAGAAGAAGGCTTTCACCAGAACCCAACTGTGCTGGTACTCTGATCTCAGACTTCCAGCCTCCAAAACTGTGAGAAATAAATCTCTGTTACTTACAAGCCACTCAGTTTATGGTACTTTGTTATAGCAGCCTGTACTGATCAAGACAGCCACCTAGATCAATGGAACGGACTAGAGAGTCCAGAAAAATAGTCCAAACAAATACAGCTAATTGATTTTTGAAAAAAGTACAAAGGCAATTTGATGTAGAATTTACTTTATCTGTGTCTTTTATTTTTGTCTTTTCAGCAAATGGTATGACGTTGGAACAATTTAACATCCATATGTGAAAGTAAAAAGAACCTTGATCCTTTATACTAAAATTAACTCAAAATGGACCATATCTCTTAATGTAAATATGAAACTACAAAACTTTGGAAGAAAACATAAGAGGAAATCTTTGTGACCTTTAGGCAGAGTTTTAAAATTTGATACCAAAAGCATAATCCATAACAGAAAAAAGTGATAAATTGGAATTTATCAAAATTTAAAAGTTTTGCTCAGTGAAAGATACTATTTAAAAAATGTAAAGACAAGTTCCAGATGGGGAGAAAAGAAAATATTTGCAAATCTTATGTTCAATACAGTCTTCTGTCCAGAATATATAAAAACTCTCAAAACTCAAGAGTAAGGAACGAACAACCCAATTAAAAATAAGCAAAATATTTTAACAAACACTTTGCCAGAAAAGAAATATGCATGTCAAATTAACATAAAAAATTGTCAACAATAACCATCAGAGAAATGTAAATTAACAATGAGATATCACTACATAGAATGCCTAATAACAATTGATAGTATCAAGTGCTGGTGAAGATTTAGAGCAACAGCAATTCTCATACATTGCTGGTGGGAATGCAAAATGGTACAGCCATTCTGAAAAGCAGTTTGGCAGTATCTCATAAAGTTGAACATATTACCTAGCAATCTTACTTCTAGATATTTACCCTAGAGAAATAAAAATATATGTTTCCCCCAAATCGATACAAGAATACTTACAGCAGTTCTATTCATAATTGCCATATTCATAATTCACTGGAAAGCCAAATGTCTTTTAACAAGTGAATGCATAAACAAGGTGTGGTATATTCCTACAATAGCTCATTACTCATCAATAAAAAGGAATGAACTACTGATACATACTATGACACAGATAAATCTCAAAATCTCAAAAGCATTACGCTAAGCGAATAAAGCCAGTCTCAAAAGGTTTTATGCCGTGTTTACACTTACGTGACATTTTGGAAAAGGCAAAACTAGCAGACACCAGATTAGTGGTTTCTAGGGTTTAGAGGAAGCATGTGTATATGACTACAAAGGAGCATCAGAAGGGAGTTTTTTGGTGAGTTATATTCAGCATAGTTTTAATATAAGTAAACTTTATCATATACTATTATGCATATTATCAATAAAATATAACATTAATATATGATAAGAGAAAATGTGAATGTGTGAGAAATAGAAGTAGTTTTCATGATGTGTTATAAATAATCTCAATCATCGTATTTGATTTTTTGATTATATATGCATTAATATTTACATTTTGCATATTTATGCTCCCAAATCATGCTAGACTTAATGTAATGATAAATTTACTTTTAATTCCTGTGTCTACTCTGGATGAGTGTTGCAGTGGAGGGCAGGGTGATCATGAGTTTGGGGTGGTAATACGACAAGGACTAGGACATTTTAAGCTCAGAATCATTGTAATACATGTGTATGTCTCTGATTTTCCGTAGACACCCCATCACAGCGGGTACAGTTTATTCTTGGAACTGAGGATGATGACGAGGAACACATTCCTCATGACCTTTTCACAGAACTGGATGAGATTTGCTGGCGTGAAGGTGAGGATGCTGAGTGGCGAGAAACAGCCAGGTGAGGATTTTTGTTGAGGGTTAAGGTATACTAAAGAATTTTCGTATTATTAGGAAAAGAAATTTCCAACGCAATGATTTATTTTGCAAACATCCATGACTGCTGCTGGTTTCAGAAGTTGCTCATCTGGCCCGGGCATATCCTATAATGGGATATGGGTCAGAATGAAATGTGAAGGCAGTAATTATAGTAAACAGTGATGCAAGCCAGCAACAGCTGCAGTCTTAAAGATAAACACTCACATAATTTGTGTGTCATCAACAAAACAATAGAAATCTAGAAGAAACTTATTTCTATCTTTTCAGCTGCAGGCTTGCAACCCAAATGAGTGATAATTTGAGTATGGGGCTTCTTTTAAAAGAAAGGGCAAACATGATGATAAAAGGCTTTAGGTACAGTCCTGTATTTCATGTACTATTTGGTGAGGCTAAAAATATTTTGTAATGTGTTTCTAAGACACATTTAAACATAGATTTTTCAAAATATATTTTTAAAAATTACTTTTTCTATCATGTGTAATTAATATTTTTCTATTGACATATCGTTGAATTGCTATAAAAAGTTAAATATTAAATTTTGTATTTACTTTTCATTTAGTCTTGCCCAATTGCTCATTTATTTATTATAACAAACCTTTACGAAGTATTCATTATGTGCCAGATACAATGGATATAGAACAACAGCAAAAATCTTATGTGTTGCCTTTAGTCTAATTTAGACAATTAAACAACTTCGTAAATGCTGTATAGTGGATACTGTGATACAGGAGTACATAAGGAACTGTGGTCACACCAAGGGCTGTCATTTACCCACTGGCTTTCCAAATTTTAATGTGAATATGAATCACCTGGGGTGGTGTTAAAACGTAGCTTCAGTAAGTGTCAGGCATAGAATCTCAGATCCTGAATTGCTAATAACCTTCCATTTTATGTCACGTCAAATGTTTTTGGTTTGAAGACCACACTTTTAGCAGCAAGTATCTAAACCACAAGGGTAAAGGAGAGAGGATTGGGATAGCTTCCCTGGAAGAGGTGATTCTTGAGCTAACCATTGTAGGTTGAGTTGGAGTTAGCTGGGCAGAAAAGCAAAGGGGCCAGTATTCTAGGCAGAGAGAACAGGATGTGTGCAAACATATCAACACAGGGTTTATTGCTTTGTTAGGCTTTTCATTCCATGGTCAGACAGCTCTACTAGAAATTCTTTCTGTTGAACATTTTTGTTAGTGGTCCTCAGATTGCAATAGGCTTCTGAAAGCCATAGTACTCCATTGGATCATGTTAAACTTGTGGCTGCATTTAATCATTGACTTAACCCCATCTACGCAGAATTAGAGTGGAATTAAATGTTCAGTCATGATAATGAATATTGTGAATAATACTGGCCTGCTTAATTCTTGTTTGATATATTTTGAGTGGCCTTTATGATTCTCCTTTATTGGAAAAATACTAAAAATAAATAAAAGAAAACCATAGTGGCCATCACCTAGTTCATTCTGCTGAGCAATTATTGGGTTAAGAAGGAAATTAAGATGGAAACCAAAAGATTCTTTGAACTAAATAATAAAGAAGAAACAAGTGATCAAAATCTGTGTTATAAAATAAAGCAAAAGCAGTCCCGAGAAGAAAATTTATATTCATAAATGTCTACATCCAAAGGACAGAAAGATCACAAATCAACAATCTAATGAATTGTCTCAAAGAACTGGAAAAGGATGAGCAAAAGAACCCGTAACCCAGCATAAGAAAAGAAATAACAAAGATCAGAGCTGAACTAAATGACATTGATAATAACAAAACTATACAGAAGATTAATAAAACAAAAAGTTGTTTCTTTGGAAAAATAAACAAAATTGACATGCCTCTTGCTAGATTGAAAAGCAGAAAAGAAATGACTCTAATAAGCTCCATCAGGAATGAAAAAGGAGAAGTTACAACAGATACCACAGAAATATAAAATATCATCTATGAATATTGTAAAAACCTCTATCCATATAAACTTGAAAATGTGGAGGAAATGGACAAATTCTTAAAGACACATAGCCTCCCTAGGCTCAATCAGGAACAAATAGAATTCCTGAACAGACCAATATCAAGTACCTAAATTGAAGCAGCAATAAAAAACCTTCCTAAAAAAAGAAAGTCCTGGACCAGATGGTTTCACACCCAAATTTTACCAGACCTACAGAGAAGAACTGGTGCCTATTCTGCAGAAATTATTCCACACATCAAGAAATAAGGAATCCTCCCCAGCACGTTTTATGAAGCTAACATTACCCTGATACCTAAACCAGGAAAGGATGCAACAAAGAAAGAAAACTACAGACCAATATCCCTTATGTATATAGAGGGAAAAATTCTCAACCAAATCCTAGCAAACCGAATTCAGGTGTTTATCAAAAAAAATAATCCATCACGACCACGTGGGCTTCATGCCAGAGATGCAGGGATGGTTCCACATACGCAAATCTATAAATGTAATTCACCATATAAATAGAAGCAAAAACAAAGACCATGTGATACTGTCAATAGATGCAGAAAAAGCATTCGACAAAATTCAGCACCCTTTTATGATAAGAATGCTTAAAAAAATAGGCATAGACTCAGAATTTACCTAAAAGTGATAGAATCTACATATGACAAACCCACAGCCACCATCATACTGAACAGCGAAAAATTGAAAGCATTACTGCTTAGAACTAGAACCAGACAAGGTTGCCCTCTATCACTACTTCTATTTAACACAGTGCTGGAAGTCCTAGCCAGAGCAATCAGACAGGAGAAGGAAATCAAAGGCATCTAAATGGGGGCAGAAGAGGTCAAACTATTGCTCTTTGCTGATGATACGATCTTATATCTAGAAGACTCCAAAGATTCTGCCATGAATGTCAAACAGAACCAAATCAAAGACTCAATACCCTTCACAATAGCAACAAAGAAAATGAAATACTTAGGAATATATTTAACTAAGGAGGTGAAAGACCTCTACAGAGAGAACTATGAAACACTGAGGAAAGAAATAGCAGAGGATGTAAACAGATGGAAAACCATACCATGCTCATGGGTTGGCAGAATCAACATTTTTAAAATGTCTATACTACCCAAAGTGATCTACAGATTCAATGCAATCCCTATTAAAATACCAACATCATTTTTTGCAGACCTAGAAAAAAAATAATTCTATGCTTCATAGAACCTGAGAAGAACCCATATAGTAAAACAATCTTAAGCAAAAAGAACAAATTGAGAGGCATCAATTTACCAGACTTCAAGCTATACTATAAGGCTATAGCAACAAAAATAGCATGATACTGGCACAGAAACAGAGACATAGACCAATGGAACAGAACCCAGATATAAAAGAACCCAGTTATAAAACCATCCTCATATAGCCATCTAATCTTTAACAAAATAGACAAACATACACTGGGGAAAAGAACCCTTATTCAATAAATGGTGCTGGGAAAATTGGATAGCCACATGTAGAAGACTGAAACAGGATATGCACTTCTCACCTCTCACAAAAATCAACTCAAGGTGGATAACAGACTTAAACCTAAGACATGAAACTATAAGAATTCTAGAAGAAAATGTTGGAAAAACTCTTATAGACATTGGCCTAAGCAAAGAATTTATGAGGAAGACCCTAAATATCTCTATTTTTTTTTTTTTTTTTTTTTTTTTTGAGACAGTCTCACTCTGTTGCCCGGGCTAGAGTGCCATGGCATCAGCCTAGCACACAGCAACCTCAAACTCCTGGGCTTACGCAATCCTTCTGCCTCAGCCTCCCAAGTAGGTACAACTACAGGCATATGCTACCATGCCCAGCTAATTTTTTCTATATATTTTTAGTTGTCCAGCTAATTTCTTTCTATTTTCAGTAGAGACGGGGTCTTACTCTTGCTCAGGCTGGTTCAATATCTGTAATCATCAGGGAAATGCAAATCAAAACCACAATGAGATATCACTTATCTCCAGGGAGAATGGCCTTAACCAAAAAGTCCCAAAACAATAAATGTTGGCATGGATACAAAGTTATAGGAACACTCATATACTGCTGGTGGGACTGCAAGCTAGTACAGCCTCTGTGGAAAGTAATATGGAGATACCTGAAAGAGCTACAAGTAGAACTACCATTTGATCCAGCAATCCCATTACTGGGCATCTACCCAAAGGAACAAAAGACAGTCTATAAAAAAGACATCTGCACTAGAATGTTTACAGCAGTGCAATTCACAATTGCAAGGATGTGGAAACAACCCAAGTGCCCATCAATACATGAGTGGATTAATAAAATGTGGTATATGTATACCGTGGAGTTCTACTCAGCCACAAAAAACAATGGTGATCTAGCACCTCCTGTATTATCCTGGGTGGAGCTGGAGCCCATTCTACTAAGTGAAGTATCCCAAGGATAGAAAAACAAGCACCACATGTACTCACCAGCAAATTAGTATTAACTGATCAACACTTATGTGCACATACAGTAGTAACATTCATTGGGTGTTGGGCAGGTGGGAGGTGGGAGGCGGGGATGGGTATATTCACACCTAATGGGTGAGGTGCGCACTGTCTGGGAGATGGACATCCTTGAAGCTCTGACTCAGGTGGGGCAAAGGCAATATATGTAACCTAAACCTTTGTCAGATATACCCCCCATATTATGCTGAAATAAAAAAAAAATAAATAAAAAATAAATACACAAGGGAAAAATATAAAATTTAAAAAAAATAAAACTACTGTCAATATTTAAAACTCAAAAATTATTGGAGGATAGAAAAGTAAAAAGTATTTCTCTACCCTTATTCACAGTACCTCTTTTCAAAGTTAATCACTGTTAACAGTTTTTTGTGCATCTTTCCAAAAAATATTTAATATTGAGATCTGCATGTAAATATGTGCCCTTTTTAATTTACACATTAGGGATTATATAATATACAGTATTTATACCCTACTTTTTTCACTTAATAATATATTTGGAACATTTTCCATATCAGCAATACAGATTTATACAGTCTTTTTAATGACTGAATTGCATTTAATTATATGGATGTACTTTATTTAGCCAGTGTCAATAAACATTTAGATTGATTTTTTAAAATAAAAATTGCTACCGTGATCATTTAAACAAATACTTTGGCATTATTTTCTAGATAATTATGTAGGGTGAATTTCTAACAGTGGAATTTATGAAGCAAAGACAGCAGATATTTTTTACTTTGATAGATAATGCAAAATTACTTTCATAACATGTTTTGGTAATTTATACTTCTGCTAATACCGTATGAGAGTGTTTATTTCCCCCAGATCCTTGCTGCACTAAATTATAAAACTGTTTAAATTGTTTGTCAATTTTATAGATGAAACATAAATCTCATTGTTTAATTTGATTTCTTTAGTTATTAGTGAGGTTCAACATCTTTTCATATGTTTTTATTTTTTTCCTGTGAATCATTTCCTTTATCTGTTTTATGTCAAATCATTATTTTCTTTATTTGCCTTTTTGAATACTTTAAATTAGTTTTATGTTATTCTGTGTGAATTATCTTTTTTAATGAAAACTTTTCATGAATTAATTTTTTGCTATGATGCTTTCTATTGTAATATTTTAAATATGAGACTAAATTTAAAATAGTTTTTATATGACATGGTATGTTTTAAGATTAACAGCCTTCTACCTTTTCCAACTGCATCAAAAAGTAATCATGTGGGAATTTATATATCTATGTATATATGTGTGTATGTGTATATATATATATATATATATATGCCCTTCTTCTTTATTTGGTGACAGAGAAGCAATATGTGATCATCTTCTCCACAAATTAGTGGTATAATTTTTGCTCTTTCATCATGAAAGAGTTGTTGATAAGGAAGTGCACATCTCCCTGTTTAAGGCTAGAACCATCTGTCTTCCACTGGTCGCAAGAAACAGGTGTTCCTGGATGACTTGAAAGAAGATCTGGTGGTTGTGATGATTAGACAGCTCTTGTTAGACTCTCTTTAATCTATTATTAATACTAAGAGGTATTTTTTGGGAGCATTCCTTTCAGATTCCTTTCTTTACCCTCATATTATATAATGGAGCTGAGAAGTAAGATTGGAATAATATTTTGATGTGCGTAACTCCCTTTTTTAAAAAGTGGTTGGTGGTTTTTCATCTCCCTGATTAAATAGTGATCCATTCCTTTTAATCAATAACTTCCTTGTACCTTGCCCACCCTTATAAAGCTAGGAGATGGCAGAAGCAATACTAGAATCTAGTTCTTTCACTCTGTTACAATTCAGCAGGTAGGAGTTTATTGTGCTCTAGTGGATTAATTTGAATTCTATGCTTATCCTAAACCACCAAAATATATTGCTGTTTATTTAAAAGAATAAAAGAGATGATCCAGTTAATTATTAGGATTCTCTAATGTTATTAAATAGGACCTGTGTTCTTAGCCATGCTCCTGGAACCTTTTGTATGGTACAGCTGTTTGAGGTTCAGCAAGACATCTGATGAGCAGTCAAAATAGTAACAGCCATTGCAGAAGTGCGTGGATAAACTTTAGTTGAGATGCAGTACTTCAGGGAAGAGCAGAAAGTATATATTAAGGACTTCACAATGTAGTGAGTTTTTAAGTGGCAGAAGTAATTTTGTTCTGGTCGCTTTAGTTCATCTAAAAAGTCTAATTTTAGTTAATTCATGATTCCATCTGATTTTTCAAATGCAATTTAATTCTAATAAGTCATTAGCATAACCATTTGAAGTACTTCTTTTTTTTTGGTTAGTATTCCAGGTGGGATTAATAATTTTCTACCCTAATAGTAGAAGTAAAAAGGATATTTTATCAACACATGGCACCTGTCACATATCACATCTTGAATAATTTATCCCACTGTCATTGCCAAGTAAAACTCCAAGTTTTAGATTTTGAAGCTAAATTTTGAATCATAATTATTTAATAAATGTTTGTGAAAACCAGCTGTTCACTTTTAAAAGCCCTAAAAGAAGCCATATGAAGAGGCTAATGAAATCAACACAATTACAATGTCCTTCTTATAAATAACATATAGTGTTATTAATAGAAAAGTGAGTAAAGCTACCACAGCTGTGCAATTGTAGAGACAACATGTTTGACTCACTGTGGTTGCCCTTTAAAAATGCTTCCCACAAATGATCTCAGAAGAGGCAAAGCAGGGGGTGGAATTTAGGCCTCTGATACATACGTGGTAGTATGGAAAAGGATTATTATATCAAAACAATTACTGATGCTGTGAAAGCATTTGATGTTCAAAATTAGTAAAGCTTCAAGTCATCTGGATTTTTCCATGGAATGTGAGGTATGACAATAATATTGATTAAGAACAGTTGATGTCTATAAACAGTAGGTTTTGATATACTTTATTTCCTCTTAAGATGAGTATAGGTATTATATGATTACATGTTATTCTCTAGCCACACCCTAACTATGTCCCCTCCCCTACCATGTCCCCCAACTCTCCTAAAAGAAGATTTTTTTTTGAGACATTCTTTACTTCCCCAAGGCTATAATCTTGGATGATATAATAACTCCTTTTTGTTCGAGTAGAATCAGAGAATAAAAATTCTTAGAAAAGTTAAACTGAGTTAGTGGGAATAGAATACACAGAGTTAAGTTCTCTAGAAAACACCTATTTCTAATTATCAGAAGAATTTTATTGTGTATATTTTTAATATGAATATTTTAGAGGAGATTATCACCAACTTAATCTTCAAAGAATTCATGGAACACCTATTTAATGTTGTTTAGTAGAAAGAAACTCCAATGTGCTAATCTTGGATGAAAAACAGATCCAGACATACTAAAGGAAATGAAAATAATCTGCTCAGCGTTTAAATCCCTCATAGAAAAGGTCATGCAATTGGCCTGCAATTTTTATTTTTTATTTTTTTTGCAATGTCCATCACATCTCATTCATGCTTTGAGACTCTTGTTTGCCTTGGTTTGCTGTTCAAACAAATGTCAGCAGAGTTTATTCGAATACTGGAAAAAATTGCAGCACTTTAGGTCATTAACTGCAATCAGGCATTTTGCAACTGACAGTATAGTCAGTGACTACAAATCTTAAAACAGTATCTGGTGTATTCCAAGTTCTTTTAATTTCTATCTTTGAAGGATGAAATGGAATGAAAAACAGAAAAAGAGATATACTTATGTATTTATGTATATATATCATTTTTAATAGTTTCTTTAAAAATATTCATTTAAATATCTCTTAAAGTTTTTGGCATCATTCTGGAGCTGGCATAAAGCACTGAATCTTGAAATGTTTAGTATCTTTAGTAACTTGATATTTGTAACTTGTGGTCTCCTTTTTATGGAAAGTACCTTCTGCCTCCTCCTATAATACTCATAAAACCATGGGTACATCAAACCATCCATGCATATAACTTATATTTGGTTACCTTAACCACCAAACTGCTTGGAACTCCCCAGGTCTCCATTATTTTCTAATAGAACCAAGCCCCCAATTTGAAGAAAATTATTCTAAAGGAAGGAATATATCTCTTCATTTGTTTTTAAAATGTCATTTCAGATAGACACATAGATCACTGGAACAGAATAGAGAACCAAGGAATAAACCAACACAAGTATGGCTTAATGATTTTTGACAAAAGACAAAAACTATTAACTGGATGAAGAAAAATCTCTTCAACAAATGATGCTGGAGCAATTAGACATCTATAGGCAAAAAAATGAACCTTGATCTAAACCTCATAGTGCACACAAAAAAATAGATCATAAATCTAAATGTAAAACATAAAGCTATAAAACTTTTAGAAGAAACATAGGAGAAAATCTTCAGGACCCACGGCTAAGGTAATAAGTTTTTAGATATGTTACCAAAAGCACAGTCCATAAAAGAAAATATTCATAAATTGAGCTTTACAAAATTAAAACTTTTGTGCTGTGAAAGATCCTGTTAAGAGAATGAAAAAGCAAGCTAGACACAGAGAGAAAATATTTCCAAACCATATATATTCAACAAAAGTGTTACTTGTAGAATATATAACAAACTCTCAAAGTTCAACAATATGAAAATAAACAAATCAGTTAGAAAAATGGGCAAAAGACATAAACATTTTACCAAAAAGGAGATACATATGAAAAATAGCACATGAAAAGATGTTCAAGGGGCCAGGCGCAATGGTTCACACCTGTAATCCAAGCACTTTGGAAGGCCGACGTGGGAGGATCGCTGGGGACCAGGAGTTTTAGACCAGCCTGAGCAACATAGAAAGACCTGGTCTCTACAAAAAATAGAAAAATTAACCAGGCCTGGTGGTGCATGCCTGTAGTCCCAGTTACTTAAGAGGCTGAGACATGAGGATTGCTTCAGCCCAGCAGTTTGAGGTTGCAGAGAGCTATGATGACACCACTGCACTATAGCCCAGGCAACAGAGACCCTGTCTCAAAAAAAAAAAAAAAGTTTAACATTTTTAGTCACTAGGAAAATGCACATTAGAACTACTATGTGGTATCACTGCATACATAATGGAATAGTAAAAATAAAGAATAGTCATAATTACAAATGCTGGTGAGGATACAGAGAAACTGGATCTCTCACACATTATTGAATGTAAAATGGTAGAGCCACTATGGAAAGCATTTTGGGAGTTTCTTTCTTATAAAACTAAATATTCATTTACTATATGACCCAGCAATTGTCCTTTTGGGCAATTATCCCAGAGAAATGAAAACTTATGTTGACACAAAAACCTCTGCATGAGAATTCATGGCAGATTTATTTGTAATAGCAAAACCTATGAACAGCTTGAAGGTACTCCAGTGGATGAATTGTTAAACTGATACATCTATCCATATAAAGAAATATTACTCAACAATAAAAAAACTGATACTGGCCGGGCGTGGTGGCTCACACCTGTAATCCTAGCACTCTGGGAGGCCGAGGTGGGCGGATCTTTTGAGCTCAGGAGTTCGAGACCAGCCTGAGCAAGAGCGAGACCCCATCTCTACTAAAAATAGAAAGAAATTATATGGACAGCTAAAAATATATATAGAAAAAAATTAGCCGGGCATGGTGGTGCATGCCTGTAGTCCCAGCTACTCGGGAGGCTGAGACAGGAGGATCCCTTGAGCTCAGGAGTTTGAGGTTGCTGTGAGCTAGGCTGACGCCACGGCACTCACTCTAGCCTGGGCAACAGAGTGAGACTCTGTCTCAAAAAAAATTTAAAAAAAAAAAAAAAAAAAAAAAACTGATACATACAACAACTTGGATTGATCTCAAGAGCATTATGCTTAATGGAAAAAATGTCCATCTCAAAAGATTGCAAACTGTAGGATTCCATTTAGATAACATCCTCAAAATGACAGGACTGTAGTGATGAAAATAGATTAGTGGTTGCCAGGAACAGAGTGAGGACTGAGAATGCAGAGGTGTAGCATGAGGAATTTCCTTTCTGGTGATGGAACAGCTCTGTATCTTGATTATGGTATTTATATGAATCTATACATGGGATAAAAATGCATAGAACTACACATATACACACATATATATGTCCTCCCACTCCACATCTTATGGGAATTCTTAAAATTTACATTTTCACTTTCAAAGGAGTCAAGATAAAATGATGTAGATGCTTTTTCACTTCTTTAATCATATTTACTGTTATCCAGAAGTAAAATTTAGCCATAAATTTCTTTATAAGGAAGGATTTGATCATTTTATACAGATCAAGAGGCCCATGAGTATTCTAAAAATGAATTTGTTAATGTTATTAAAACTTAAAAACAATATTAATGTATGGGTAAGTTTATAGATTTATACTTAAGTAATTAAGAAATAATATTGTTTTTTAGTAACATACAAACACTTTTCAGGATTTCATACTTGAGTAAAATTTTTAAATATAGTATTTTAGAAGCAATTTTATATACAGGAGTGACAGAAAGTACTATAGCTCCAGAAACCTTAACTGAGGACATTTTCCCATAGAGAAAAATCTATATTCCCCCAAACATTATTACAACCTTTGATTTCCTTAAGTCTTTTTTACCATCCAATGACTGGACAGTAGATTTCAAATCTAAAATAGTTCTTCAGTCCAAATGATGCTAGCATAAGGGCTGCTATATAATCTCCCTTTCTTTTGATCTTTTTGTCTGAAAACCACATCATATGTCAGTAGTATACAAGATAATAGAAGATTTGATAAAACTTGTACCCACTCCCCTGGTGGAAAGTTCTCCATGGAAAGTTCCATTGTAGCCCATTCCACAGAATAGGATATTTGAGTCTTACAAAGAAAAACCACCTGTTTTTATTTAGTATGGTAAGTAATAAACAAAAAAATGTGGATAGTGTAAAAGGAGGGAGAGAGAACAAAGAACATTTTTCAACTTGAGATTGGTTCCAGGCATGGATAAAAATTGAATGTTAAATTATTATTTCCATTTATAGATATTAGCATAAGATCTTTGAGCTGAGGACCATAAATTTAATTCAAGTAATTGTATTGTGGTGGGAAATAGGCACAGATTCTGGAGAAAAACGAAATTAAAAACAACTTGAGTTGAATCCTGGTTTGACAAGGTGGTTAGGTGATCTTGGGGAAATTATTTAATGGGTTGAATTTGCCTCATCACTGTACAGATGAGAAATCTGCGGCCCAGAAAATTTAAAAGACTTTTCCTTGATCACGTGGTAGTTTAACTGTAGACTATGGACAAAACCTATTGGTAGATTTCTTTTTATTCTCAATTAGTCCAAGGTACTTTCTACTATTCCATTTCAAAATGCCTACCAAGAGGGTGATCCTTTTTAATATTGACATTCATAATATGACCATGGTCTTACTCTTTATCTGGCAAGAAATATATATTAATATATGTATTAAATAATATATTATTAAATCATAATATTTAATAAAATCATATTTGCTCTCATTGTTAATTCTAATTAGGATTTTTATGTTGGCATGAATAGCTAAAATGGTGATCTTTATCAGTTGAGATAGGTTAAATTATGCTGTAAAAAATATCCTACAATCTCAATGGCTTAAAACTGCAAAGGTTTATTTATGGCTCATGATCCATGTCCATCATGGGTCAATGGAGGCTCTGCTCATCTCTTCTTGGTAGTTACTGAGGGGCCGCAGCTGATAGAGCAGCCTCCTTCTTGAACATTGCTGGTTGCCACAGCAGGGAAAAAGGGAGCTCCACGGGGTCTCATCTTGACAGTTAAATGCTCCAGTTTGGAAGTGACACACACAAAGTTTCTCCTCCCAACTCATTGTCCAGAACCAGTCACAGTCACATTGACTCACCAGTGAAAAAGGAGCTAGGTAGTGATATCCAACTCTTTACTAGAAAGAGAGGGAGAACCAGCTATATTTCATGAGCAGTATTAATGACCATCACATATTTATGAGGTATTATGGTCCTGTTAAGGGCTGAAAAAACTTTAGAAATCACCAATATGAAAAATTCCTAACTGTGTAAATAAAAATGTTCTATAAAAGTCCCAGCCTTGAAGAGATACTGTAAGCGGTTTGGGGCTTACATGTAAGTTTTTTCAACCTCCATGTGTTCTGTATAGGCATAGCTATTCTTCCTTGTCTGTGAACTTCTGTCAGGCATAGCTGTTCTTCCCTATTAGTTTCCTTTTCACTTTCTAACAATTTTTTTGCTCCCTGAATACTAGAGACAGATCCATAGCTTTCTTGATCTCTTGCTACTCTACACATTAATCAGTCTGATTAGCTCTTTTGGTTAGTTACTTTGGGCTAATTTACCTAACTCCCTGTTGAAGTTGGGTTATTTGATTACATAAAACAGTACTATAACATCATATAGAGAATTTGAATTACATTGCTTAGAGAGAGGAAGTATGGCCAAAAATGACTAAGGAAAGAAGGAATGAGGGAAATGATAGAGATGAGATTGGAGGAAGGTAATTTAGCCTGTTTCATTAGAAATGGCGAAATTAAATTGGTCATCTATTAAGATTAGAAAGCAAGTCTCTGAAAGGATAAAAGATTGAGTGGTTTGTGCCAGAGCAATACAATCACTGGTTTCTCTTTACCCCTTCCATTTATCTTGCTTACTTACAATCCCAGGTATTACTACTTGTTTCACTCCAAGAAGGCAGTTGTCTCTCATTTGACATCATGATATCAAGGCTTTTCTCCTATTATCCACCCCTCAGATACACACCTAGGAAATGGAGTCAGAGCTCAATTTTCATATATTCAGTGCCTAGGACGTGACTACTATCATTAGCTTTCATCCAAACAAGCCTAATAAGGATTTTTTCTATAGAAGAGTCCATACTAGCCTCCCTAAAAATCTAATATTTTACCAAGAGACTAAAACATTCAGGTTTAAGAACTGCCACTAAAGAAAAATGAGTATTCTTTCATTGTCTTTTTCAATGACTGTTAACTTTCCATGAAGAAGTATACTCTGTTAGTTCTACAAAAGATTTACTGTGACGACTGGTTATACATTTTTATTAAAATGTTTCTTCAGAGCTAGACAAATTAACAAAAATACCATGAGTTTGTATTTGTTTTAAATTATCTTTCAATTACAAGAAGAATGCTAGTTCAATGGAACTAAAATGAAATGAATCAAATGCCTTGGGCTAGTTTTTAAATATTTCCAAAACCCATAAAACCAAGAAGCAATATAAATGAATAACTTTCTATTTCTACCTTTTGTTATTGGGATAAAGGATCATTCATCTACAATATAATATGCAATGTGCTGATAATAATGTTTATTTGTATAGGTGGTTGAAGTTTGAAGAAGATGTGGAAGACGGAGGAGAAAGGTGGAGCAAGCCTTATGTGGCTACTCTTTCACTGCACAGCTTGTTTGAGTTGAGAAGTTGCATTCTGAATGGAACTGTGTTGCTGGACATGCATGCTAACACTTTAGAAGAAATTGCAGGTATATCTTTTTTTCCTTTAGTTTATTTTACTTTTATGTGTACAGCTGCTTTTTGTTACTCTCTTTCCTTTATAATTCCATACGTGTATGAACTTTGGAAAACAAATTCTCATGATCAGTGTATGGGGCCTTAAGAGTCATTTTCTCCTGCCCCTTTGTTTGATATAAAAGAAGTTGAGTCTCAGAGAAATATGGTCTAGCTTGTCAGTGCCAAGCCTAGGACAACAGCCTAGAGATCCTGACTCCGATTCAGTATTTATTGTTTTTCACTGTTATATTTAGATGGTGACTATTAGAAAATTGAAGGAAAAAAACCTTAAGGCTAAAAATTGATTTTCTAATATTCAAACACATGAAATAACCAAAGGAAAAAATTTCAGAAAACAGAAAACATGTTAGTTTAAAATGGACATAGAAATGTCTGGCCATTTACTTATTTAAAGTGAATTAAAACTCTTGAATTTCAGAGGAAGCCAAGTGATGCAGTTGAAATTTGTAATTTAATACTATGACTAGCACCTGGGATGAATGATTTGTATTAGAATCCTATTGTGTTTATATAACATTGACAGCTATATTTAGGAAATGCAGAGAAATTACAGAAATGGAGTAATCTTCTGTATCTACACTCTTGTATCTTTTGATCTAAAGGACAGTGTATTTTAATAAAAACAAAATAATAAAAAAACACAGAAATGAATTTTTAGAGAGTATAAATGAAATGACTGATGGAAGTTTTAAAAATAAAAACAAAGAAAAGACTGAGGCAGGTTTTTTTTTTTTTTCTTTAATTCCTAGTTTGGGAAAATAAAATCAGTTTCATATGGAATTTATTTGTGGAGTAGAAAGACTTAGGGACACTTGAATATCTTAAT
This sequence comes from Eulemur rufifrons, assembly GCF_041146395.1. Lineage (NCBI taxonomy): Eukaryota > Metazoa > Chordata > Mammalia > Primates > Lemuridae > Eulemur > Eulemur rufifrons. Next base: position 63,306,580 of record NC_090983.1, on the reverse strand, counting down.
TATATTGTAGATTTGGGAAGAAACACCAAACCCAAAATTCTGTTTGTGTTTTTTTGAGCATATAAATAAGATAATATGTTAGAAAAATGACATATCTAAATTAATCTTCAGAGCAGCCTCATAGAGTATGTGTCATTCTGATTTTTCAATGAGAAACTAAAAACTCTAAAATTTTCATAGCTTGGATTCCATCCAAGGGCCTCCGACTTTAAGCTTAGCATTCCTTCTATTACACTACAACTGCGGTCTGAAGAAAGATGTCTTGAAGTAGATGCTGCCCAAATTTGCATGGCAAATTGATCATTTCAAAAATTATTGATTTGGCCATTGGTGCTGATAGGCATGCACACATTACAATATGTGTAAAAAGAAAAGTAAGTATGGAAAGTTATGTTGGCATACAATATTAAGCAAAAGTATTAAAAAACTAAAAAAAAAAAAAAAAAAAAAAACACAAGAAAACACCAAACAGAAAAGATAAGCCTTCCTCCCTCCTCTAAGTTTCATATAACAACTATAAGGAGGTTACCACTTAAATTACATAATTGGAGCCTAAAGGACTTTATAAAGTTGAATATACTATAATTTTCAGAAGAACACAGCTCATACTAGTAGTTTGTGCTAAATCAAGAGTTAGACAAAATGGTTAAACTTAGAAATTAGCAAACTTTCTAAGAACGCTGAAATAGTAGCTATCCAGCTCAATTTCTTAGCTTTTCATTGTAGTCTTGCTAATACTCAATACACATTTTTATATTGTAGTTAGGAATGAGATAGCTGGGCTTTTCGTAGTACTTTGAAGTTAAGGAAACTCTTAAGTTTGCACATTATCTTTTTGATACTGAAGCCTGGGGCTTGTTATTATTGTTATCCTTATTTCACAAATAAACTAAGACTCAGAAGGTGAAAAGGTCTTACCCTAAGGAGTTTATTTCTGCTGCTTAACTCAGTGATAGCATTACCTTTGAAAATGGATTAATCCAAATAAGTTTTGTACTCATTAGATATAATGAAGCTGTCAAATTCTTCAACCTGGAAAAATTAGCCTCAGAACGTACCCTTTATACTTTTACCAGGCTTTACATTTCTTAAAATGTGTAATTTTTAATGGTTTCCTTAGGAAGTTATTCCCATGAGGAAATTTTCTTTCAGTAATTTGACTAAAACTCTATTCCTTTTATCACCTTAGTTCATTTTTATTTTCTAAAATTATACTGCTTTTCCCTATCCCTGCCCCCTTGCCAAGCTCCAGTCTACAGAATATGTGAAGGTCAGCTGTGTTAAATCTAGCTTTTTCAGGCAAATTATATTCTCTAAGTCTATGCTTACAATGAAAGTAGTTCAACTGAAGTCTCGATACCCCAGATAGCATTTTAGTATTCTTTCTGTTCTTCTAATTAGTCTGTATCTTTCTGATTCTGAAGTAGCTCAACTTGAATGTCCCATTTTCAGTGGAGATCAGCCTATAAAATGACATTCAAAATATGTTAGTAGTTTAGAGCTAACATCACATAGAAAAATATGATTATAAATATTTGTGTTGATCATTATTATCTTAGATTCCTTTACAGCCATTAATGAGGTTTCCTCTTATTAATGTAATTTGACTTTGTTTAAGACAAAAGTTATTTATTTCTGCCCTCAATAAAATCTCATTAAAATATTTTCTCCCTATAGCTTGTAATTATTATCTTATTTTTTACTTACTGCTATTTTTTACTTTATGACAATTGAGCTGCCTTACTACATATGTAATAAATAAGCATGCTTTAGATTTTTAGGACTTCTAACTTTGCAAAGTATTTATATTCATTCTAATATTTTATTATCACAGCAACTTATGAAGTTAAGAGGAGGCCATTTCTCCCATGAACAGTAAATTGAAAGTGCTATATCAAAGGTGACATTTGCAGAAATGGAAATTTCTTTTGATTAACCCATAATCATAAGTTTTATTTTATTCTGTTTCATGATCATTTGTGACCATAGTGATTAACAATAAAATCTGGAATTTTCCTCACCTCCTAGTTATCATTATTTTTATATGTTGGGCAGTTATTAACATATATTTGTCATAAAATTCAATTATCTAAAAGTTAGATCTGATAGTTTATCTTTTAGGGCTCTGAACCCAACTACTTTGTGAATGCACAGGCCCAGCAGCATTAATGTTTTTCAGACATTTCCTAGTAGAGGAATATGACCCAGATATTGTTTCGGAATGATCAAAGATTTTTATATCAATGTTCTGAAATATTTTTAACAGATTCAGATAATTCTTTAAAGGATTTTTGTAGACTTAGTAGTACACAATCCCATTCGTATCTGGCAGATCTGTCAAGAATTTCTGGTATAATTAAAGTAGGATTTTCTTTTGGATAAAGTTAATTTAAAATATATTTATTTATATCTAAATAATTTATATATATTTAAAATCTATCTATTTCTCAGTGTTTCAGGGAACTCAATAAATTTAAACTTCATTCTTCAAAATATTACTTAAGCTTTTCAAATCCAAAATTCTCCAGATATAGTTTACCACAATTTACTCTAATATGGAGACTAATTGTATTGAAAATGCTTCTTAATTATATTCCTATAAATTACAACCAATTTTATATTCTATGTTAATCTCTTTGAAATTAAGCATTATAAAGATTAATAATGGAAATACATTGTCTCTTCAGTGTATATACTTTAACCTAATTTTGTCCATGGGAGTTAGGAAGAAATTAAAACCAAATAAAAGTTAGTACCATGGACAGATTATCAATCATAGCTCTCAACTCATTAAAACAAACTTTGTTGTTCAAAAATCTTTCATTGAAGGAAAAATCCACAGTTTGTCCCCCTGAATATAATCTACAGATTTAGGGGTATGGAAATAGCCATATATTTTTTAACATGCTATGCTGTGATAATCCTTGGTCTGAAAAGTATTTATACCATGGTAGTTTACATCTTTTGTACACACACTCCTGTTAGTGTGGCAAGCAAATCATAGAATTTAAAACCTTCAAAATTCCCTTTACTCCCCCAATATCTTTTTCAGTTAAGACAATCAGTTTTCAAAGCATTTATATGATAATCTTTAGAGAGTCAGAGATTTACATAGAATCTGCAAAATCTCATGGCTTTTAGGGGCTTTCATTCAAGGTAGATTGGTTATGATAAAATAATCACCTGATTAGGCTGAAAAATGATTTTTCATTTTCTGAGGCCTTTTTACAAATGTTACTAGTTTTTTAAGAGCCTGCTTAGGCCGGGCGCGGTGGCTCACGCCTGTAATCCTAGCACTCTGGGAGGCCGAGGTGGGCGGATCGTTTGAGCTCAGGAGTTCGAGACCAGCCTGAGCAAGAGCGAGACCCCATCTCTACTAAAAATAGAAAGAAATTATATGGACAGCTAAAAATATATATAGAAAAAATTAGCCGGGCATGGTGGTGCATGCCTGTAGTCCCAGCTACTTGGGAGGCTGAGACAGGAGGATCACTTGAGCTCAGGAGTTTGAGGTTGCTGTGAGCTAGGCTGACGCCATGGCACTCACTCTAGCCTGGGCAACAGAGTGAGACTCTGTCTCAAAAAAAAAAAAAAAGAGCCTGCTTAGCGTTAGAAGACTGTGACCTAGTTATCCTTTTTCTTCTTGCTTTTCCTCTCATCATCCTGATCCTAGCATTATGCTTTGGCAGGCTAGATTGTCTTATTTAGGCATCGTAGCCTGCTGAGATTGCAGGACTTGACTCTGGGCCCAAAGCCATTATGGTCCATTATGCGTTCCTACTTTTCAAGTTAACACTAATACATATTGTAGTGGTAAAGAGAACCATTTAAGTGATTACGGAATCATATTCCCTTTGGTACTTAAATCTCACCCGAGTATAAGTTATATTCTTAACTCTTCCATTTAATTAAGATGTTATTTGATGTAGTTAGACTTTGGAGGAGTTTACTGTGTGACTAATGAACAGATGAGTGTTTTTAAAAAAATATTTACTTTCCCTTATGTAATTGTTTTAAATAAAGACCTTATCTCTGAAAAACTGTAAAGCTAGAGACCTACAGGTTTTTGTAGTGCTCAAGCCTGAAAGGAATGTGCTTTAGTAGAAATTAAAAATCATAAACATGTGCAAGGTTTACTATATGATTACTTTTGATTCTGATTAGAATACCAAACTGGAGAGTCATATTATAGCTCATGGATGGAACTGCCTTACAATGAGATCATATCAGTGTTTTAATAACCTCCTTTACAAATTTAGTTATGAAGTATCTAATATACATTTTATATACACTTTTCCATCTTAGCAAGGTTTCAGTGTAATGTCATATATGTTGATAATTTATCATATCCTTTATTTCAAATTAATGAAGGGGTTTTGTAACTACTTATCTCCAAAAAACTGAAAAATAGATTTAAATATTGTTTTACGGTATCATACATTTTCAAAATTGGAAGGGACTTTTGAGGTAATTATAGTGACTAACTTTCAAACATTCCAGGTATATATTATGACTGACTCCCAAATATTCATTCTACCTCTTTCCATTGTAAATGGAAAAATGGTAGAGCAAACTATAACCCATGTGCCAAATATGGCCTACTGCCTGATTATGTAGGGCTTTTAAGGTAGAAGTGGTGATTACATTTTACAGGGTTGAAAAATAATGAAAAGAAGATTAATATTTTGTGATGAAAATTATGTGAAATGCAGATTTCAGTGTCCATATAAAAGTTTCAACCATGCTCATTTGTGTACATGTTGTCTGTGGCTGCTTTTGTGCTACAAAGACAGAGTTGAGTAGTTGTGACAGAGATCAAATGGCCTAAAATATTTATTATCTGGCTCAATACATAAAAAGCTTGTCTACCTCTGCTTTACAGAATTAACTCCAGAGTGGAGGGCAGTTCTTGATTAGCTTAAGCCAATCGTGTGAATCCTTCTCCTTTGCCAGTGATTGGTTCAGGATGGGCAGGGCTATGTCAGATGGACTTAGGAGAACTTTTACTGGACAAGGGAAAAAGAACTTTTCTTTTAAGAGAAAGTCACAAAAAAACAAACAAACAAACAAACAAAAAAAACAGTATATTGCTCACTAGATATGAACAAAGATGTATATTTCCTTGTTGCTGCTAGAAGCCACCTCGTGACCATAAGGAAAATCAGCCTGAGGTTAAAGCTTAAACCTAGAGGAGGAGGAAGCTGATCAAATCATACAGAAATGGAATTAGAGCCAACCTAACTTTGATCTTTCTGTTTTGTGAGCCAGTAAAATTAGATCTTTTAGCCAGTTTGATTTGGATTTTCCATTATTGATAAGCCCAACTTTGTCCCTATGTGATATACTATTGTGAAATATGAATATATTAAAACCAACCACCAAAAATTTCAAACCAGGAGCCCATAACGTATTTAATGAAAATTTCAAGGAAAATGTTGTACTGGTAAATATTCACTGATGGCCTCAATATTCCAATCAGTGCATCAGGTGCTTTATATCATTAGTCCTGGCAACAACATATGAGATAGATATTATTATCTCCATGTTATAAATAAGGACACTGAGGTTACTCAACTTTACAAGATCACGCAGCTAGCATGTGGTAGAATGGCCCAAATTTCATTCTGTAGCTCATTTCCTTTTCACACTGAAGGAAAACATTGTGTATAAGGGAAAATTCTGCTAATTTTGAAACCTTCAGTGGAAAGCAGTTCCTTGTGATCTGCTTTCCATAGTTAGTTCCTCAAGAAGACCAATTAGAGTTAATATTGGTAATCAGAAAGCTGATTACACTGAGATTTATTGAGGCAATATTTACATTACTGAGAAATTTAAAATACCTTTACTATTTATTTAACTTTATTGACATTTCTGACACTATGTATGGTAAATGTATGTATGTATCAATCTGCTTAATTATAGCCTTCTGAAATCTCACCTTCTGTTCTTTGTTTTGAAGTTATGGAAAATTATTTTTTTATCCAAAATTTTCAAGGAAATGTGTTTCAAGGAAAGTTTGAGAAAGGGCTGACTTTCTATCAAAATGAAAGAGAATTGTTTACTCTCCAAATGCAGGCAGCTAGATAGCTGCCTGGACCTCCTTGCATCAGATTTTCACAGATGGACTTTTGCTCACTTAAAGAGAAAACAATGAAATTATTCTCTACTAGAAAATGAAAGAAAACAATATTAAAATGTAAATATAAAACCACTTTCCAATTTAAAACATACTAATGATTTTTTTTTTTTTTTTTTAAGACAGAGTCTTGCTCTGTTGCCCTGGCTACAGTGCAGTGGTGCACACAGTCTAGCTCACCGCAACTTCCAACTCTTGGGCTCAAGTGATCCTCCTGCCTCAGCCTCCTGAGTAGCTGAGACTCAGGCATGTGCCTATAGGCATGTGCCACGGTGCCAGCTCAGGCTTATTTTCTACTTTTAGTAGAGATGGGGTCTTACCCTTGCTTAGGCTCATCTTGAACTCCTGACCTGAAGCAATCCTCCCACCTCAGCCTCCCAGAGTGCTAAGATTACAGGCAGTAATGATTTTGATATTATCCCTACAACTATTCCCTCCCATCAGTGTGAATAATGGAGAAATAAAGGATTTCTTCTCAATACAACTATGTCCATCTGAAAAATAATATTCCATAAAAATTATATATTTAAAATTGAAAGGCTTATAATGAAAAGGTGTCCAAGTCTTTCTTGTGCAACGTTTCTACACAAGAAGGTAAACTTCTGTTTGTAACACAGAAGATATTAGATATTTTTAAAGGAAGTCATTCCTATTTTAAGAAGAATAATGTTCTTTAGAGTTTGAATATTTGGACTCTGGTTTACTGCTGGCACATGTATGACAGGAAAGCTGTGCTCATCTTCTTCCTGCCTTTTCTCATAGATATGGTCCTTGACCAACAAGTGAGCTCAGGTCAGCTGAATGAAGATGTACGCCACAGGGTCCATGAGGCACTCATGAAACAGCATCACCACCAGAATCAGAAAAAACTCACCAACAGGATCCCCATTGTTCGTTCCTTTGCTGATATTGGCAAGAAACAATCAGAACCAAATTCCATGGACAAAAATGGTAAATGTTTCTTTATTGTTCTCTTTATGCCTACTACAGGTCTCTGAAATATCAAAGTGCTTCTAAATCCTTTAAAACAGGTTTTATTTGAAACTGATTTATTCAAATTCAGATTGTGATAGAATTCTTTTTATATGCATATATAGTCTTATTATCAAGCATCAAATTGTAGAAATTTTAACAAAGAATTTAGATTTCCTGAAAAGCTAATGAAAGAATGCAAAAAATCCCTGATATTTAATGAGAACTTACAGATTTAAATGCAGCAAACGTAAATGGAGCATCTATTGCATACCAGACAAGGTCCCATTCTCTGTCCCATAGCTTGAAAATGTAATGCAATGTTTTGACTTATGCCATAAATGGCCCTGGGTTAAAAGGAATAATGATCATCATCTAGTGTTTGTGGAAGAAAGATAGTGGTTTCATGTTGCTCAGAGTCAAAAAATTCCATTAGTGATAATGATTGAAGAAACCAGCGAGTACATTCTTTGTGGCTCTCTATACATTAAGCCTGATTCCAGTTTATAGGCTCATTGCTGTTTGCAGTACGGCATCTTCAACATTCATCCATGGAGCCACTCCACTTGCCATCTTCATATACCAATATAGATGACCACCATTATCCCCTAGCAATCATGACTTACAATGATTTATGCTTTGGATTATTTTATCTTTCCTATATTTTTGTTCTCTCCTTGAATCCATTTAACCCTTCATCATTTGCACTAAGGAAGCTGCTTAGAAATCTCCGGTTATCATCTGTCCTTTCCATTAATCTCATGAAGGAAAATGAAATTACCATGAAGATGATAAAAATTTGTTAAACTTCCATCAGCTATAAAAGTTTCCAGTTCTAAAAGATAAAAATTAATGAAAAGTATTTTGAAATGCTTTACTAGAAAGACTCTGATTTCCACAAATGGACTAAAGCACATGCATTGACAGCATGGAATATCATGTAATTTCACTCTGATATTCAAAAGCTTCAGAGATGCCTTAAATACAAATGTATGAAAATGAGTTCTCTCCAGACTTTGCTTCATATGGGAATTTTTACCAGTTTTCATACTATTGAATGAAATATACACAAACAAATATAGAAGAAATGGTTTATTAAATAGATGAAGATGATTAAGTGTGATTTTATCTCAGGATATAGAACCAGTTCTTAATGGCAAAATTATTTTTGAAATGCTCATTTGATTTTTAAGACCTTTCAATGACTGGATAATAATCACTGTTGTTATATAGAAGAGTCTGTAGTTGTGCATATATTAAATTCACTAAAAGTGTTATGAGTACCAACTTATATTTGTAGATTCCACTGAACATTTTGAGGATATATAACTTGCTTTGAATCAAATCATTCTAAATCACAATTTGCTTTAAAATATGTGATATATAAAATGATAAAACTTGAAGCTTTGATAATCTGAGAGACATATTGTAAATGCAGTGCTTTTTTTACACTTACAATGCTAGTATTTATTTGAGATAGTGATGTTAACAAAACATACTCAGATATTTATTAATTTTGACTACAGGCTTAAGTCTACATGATTCCAAAAATCTTATTAAAATATATCCATGAACAAACTCTCTAAGAAGGCAAGCACATTTTATAAAAATGAACTTTTGCCTTAATTTCATCAGTTTTTCTGGAAATCAGATAATATGATATATGTCTATAAGAAAGATATATATATATGTTTCTTCAAAGAGGCAAGGATCTTGGATTGTGAACTAGTTAAATATATACCTCAAATTTCATTGGAGATAATGTTTGTTACACAAAAATTTCATTGTATTTTGTTTTTTTGAGGGAAGAAGGTATGGAATATTTGGATTAACCATTTATTGTAATATCATATAGACCTAGACACACTGTTACTACTTTAAACTTTTATTAAATAAAAGAAGAGGTGATAGAATTACAGTCGTGAATCACAAGTCTACATATAGATGCAAGGTTTTCTGAGAGCCTGCTTTTTGTCTTATTTAGGAAATGGCTTAGTTTTCCCAAAAACTAGAATCTGAGTGGTTCTGAAGTGATTCTGTCACCATCTGTACAATCAACCGTTATCTGAACACATACAAATCTTTTCAAGGCATACGTAAGGGTAATAAAAACTTGGAAACATTTCTAATAAGATTCACATACCCAATTAAGTATTGTTGTGTAGAGTATGCTGTCAGAAGTGGTTTTCTAAGCCTAGGCTTATAACACCTCCTTATGACTCTGTTTTGCTTCCTCACACACTTTGCATAATTATGTGTGTTGAGAATTCTGAAAATATGTATAGACTTCACCAATTTAGAAATAAATCTACTACACAAAAGTGGGGAAAAAAGTGTAAAAGACCTTTACTACTAAGGTTCTCAATCTCCTTATGAACTCTAAACCTGACAAACTCTAGATAAATAAGCAAACTGAAATTAATTGCCATAAATATAAATTTGATATTTTGTTTCAAATATGCAATAGAGATTTAAATTTTTTTGTGTAGTAATACAGAAAAATGCAAAAGGATTTAAAATATCTAAAAAAGGTAAAAATAATTTTATTTTTAAAAATCTCTAGTAAAATATTTTATACAAATAGATTGACTTTTTCTTTTAAGATTATAGAATAGGAATTAAATTGAGCAAGGATTTTCTAGAAACTTGAAAACAGAACACATTTTCCTTCCCAAGCATGGGAATGGAAATAAGTCCCCTTCTCTTGTTTAAGGTGCTTTTTACTTTAGAGGCAAAACAATTGAAATTCCCTCAAAAACAAACTAATGCTTATGGTAAGACATCTAAAACAGTAGTATAGAATAAGGTTTCCACTTCCTTAATTGAATTATTCCTTGAGCATGCTACCTTGGTAGTACTCCCAAGGGTTAAACATTCAGATACTGTATTTCAAATGTGAATCTGCCCCATTTTATAGATCAGATTAACAAGTTAGTATATTGCCTTGCTCCTCTCCTCCTCAAGTCTACATTCTCTTGTCCATACCTTTTTGAGTAATTTGTGATAATTTGTTAATTCCACCTGTAAATACACTAGTTTGCTTTTTTGTATCATTTTCTTCTTGGTATACTGCATTCTCTTTCAGGGCTAAGATGCAGGATAGTATGGATTCACCATGCATTTTTAATGCCACCATGCTGTGTTTAACTTTCACTTTTCATTAAGCATCAAAACTGTGAGAATTAAATGCCTGATTCTGATGTTTCAATAAAAAGTGACAGTTACATTTGGCAAAGCAACAGCAAAACTAATAGAAAAATAATATCTTCTTTGACATTAGAACCTCAAAAGGGTACGAGTGAAAAGCACTTAAAATAAATATATCCAGTTATTCAAATAATTCGTAGAATCTAGGAAGAGTTTCTAATACTAAAAATAAGACTTTCACGTTACATGATCTAGGAAGCAAAATATCAGTATCTGTATTGTTTAGGTATTACAATTACATGTTGAGACATTTGGATTACAAATCTATTATAAAATATTATTACCCTTGTGATAACTTTTATGCTTTTGAAAATAAGTTGAGATTCTTAGTTTCCTTAAGTATAGGATGTCTTTATTCCACCCTGTCCTTTACTATAATAATAATTTCTAACTCTGTTCCTTTTCCTTCATATGTATTTTCTCCATCCTAATCCAAATACTTTCCATTTGTACTTTTTATTTAGGATCTCAAAAGGAGTTACAGAGCAGAAAGTAACTTACCATTCAAAGCCATAGGTTACCAAAGAACATTTAGATTTGTAACTATGGGATATCGCCAGTTCACTCTTTAGGCCTGGGTAGACTGCAGCCTTAAAGCAATGTACACATATGTATTGTGCATGATTTTTATTTACAGTTTTGGAAATCAGACTTATTGTCTTATAATCACTTCTTTTTCTCTTCAGATGCATGATGTTTTTATGTGTTTAGATATTTATTTGCTTTCCTGTTTTTTAAATACTGTGGTCTCATAAATAAAATACCAAGGTTTAAAATATGTCCTTCATAATGTTCTACCTTTGAAGAAAAAAATAAATCTAGAATAATAATTCTTAGACTCACTTGGGAAAAAACATATTAAAATATTCATGTATATGAAAGAATTAAACATTGTTCACTAAAGTTGATATTTTCTGATGTTCCAAGAAAATAAAGATGACATTGTTGACACAACTGATGAATCTGTTTAGAGGCTATATTGTCATTATTGAATCGGAATGTTAAGACTATATTTAACAGCAAACATATTTCTAGTGTGATGTGTTTAAACTTATTATTTCTTATATTACATTAATTATTTTCAGGCCTACTAATTTTTCTCCAAGTTTAATTATGTGCATACTTTCCATGTTTTTGAAGTGTACCTCACCTAATCAACATTTTCTAAATATTTAGCCCTCCTTTCTTCATGTTTTCTATTCCCATGAATAAATGTATTGTTACACATGTATGTAACTTTGTCATTCATCTTTATATTTCTTTATTTTGCTCTGTCTTGTGTCTGTCTCTAACAGGCTCATCTCATCTCTGTACCTCCCTCATCTCCTACCCTTTGGGTACTCTAAATGCGTTCAAGGTTTCTGAGGTAGTGTAAACCAGCTTGGTCTCTAGGTTAATAGTAATGTACGTCCATGTCTTCATCCCAGTTTCCTTCTAGTGCACATGATTTACAGTGGATTAAGCAGTAACAAATAATAATATACTTCAGAGATATAGTCTATTGATTTGAATTTGGCCAAATAAAAATTTAAAAGCTGTTGTTTTATAATACATATGTATATAATTTACTTAAAGAAGAAGACTATAAGACAGATGAATTAATATACTTCTCAACAGGATTTTTGAGAACATATTTATTTGCAGTTGTGTTTCATGAGGTGCTTTGAGGATAGTGACATTACTTAAAGTCATGAAATAGTACTTTTGATGTGATCCCATGTTCCTCCCCACAACTTTATAATGAAGGAAATGACTACGCCAGTCTCACAATAGACTTAGTGAACAACTTACGGTGTAACAAGCAGAAAAGCAGAGCTTCCATTTTCTAGTTACTAGTCACTCGAAATGCTCTCAATTTTCTCATATGCTTGCCCCACACATTTTATAATTATTCCTAGAAAAATACATGGTCTATAATAACTTCTTATCTGACTGATATATGATCCCGATATGGAGGTCTAGAGGGGAAAAAAATGCATTCATGACTCAAAAAAAGTAATTTAAATAGATGCTAATATGAATATTATATAATATATACCTTAATTGATAAAATGTCAAACAAATATTAGAATTTTGGATTTAAAATGAAGAACTCTTTGAGTTTAACAAATCAGAAAAAATGTGTGTGGTAAATAGAGAAGAATGATGTTAAGTTTCTCAAATGTTTACATTTAAATAGTCATAGACACTTAATGTTAATGATATGCACTTTTCATCAGTTTTTGAATAATTTACCCTGACCGTAATAAGGTTACTGAGTTAATAAATGTATTTTTTTCATAGTCATCTTCATATCTCAAAATTATGTATGTACTATAATAGAGGTAATTAAACATTGTAATGACATTCATTTACAGGAAATATTAATATGGGTAGTGATCAGTGGGCAAAGTAAAGATAACATAAATAAATAGGCAAAAGCATTTATGTTGCAAGCATCGTGCCATAGTGGTTAGAAAAATTATCATATACAATTAGCATTCATAAAGCTTCCATACATATATGAGTACTAAATCCTAACTTTATACTATTTTGTCCTGAAGGGGAAAATATCCTAGCTAATTCTTTGTTATTCTATTAGGAAACATATTTACTTCTGGTTGAAGGTAAAATCCTGTACTTGAAAATGATTATTCTGTGAACTACTATTGCCTTAGATATCAGCAAGAAAATAAGAGATGCCCTTTCAAAACCTAAATTTATTGATTCTTCTTATATAATATTATTTGAGTTAATGAAATTCATTTTGAAATTCAATCCCATCATCTTCTTCTGAAAGGTGGCAATAATTAGAACAAACTAAAGAAATAAATATTTTGGCAAAGATTATAACAGATAACAGAATTATAAAAATTATTTTAATTTATGAGGTTTCCATTAGTTCTATGGACTATAATTCATGTGTGAGTTTTAGTTTTTTTTTTTTTTTTTTTTTTTTTTTTTTTTTTGTTGAGACAGAGTCTCACTTTGTTGCCCAGGCTAGAGTGAGTGCCGTGGCGTCAGCTTAGCTCACAGCAACCTCAGACTCCTCGGCTTAAGCGATCCTACTGCCTCAGCCTCCTGAGTAGCTGGGACTACAGGCATGCGCCACTATGCCCGGCTAATTTTTTCTATATAGATTTTTTTTTAGTTGTCCATATAATGTCTTTCTATTTTTAGTAGAGACGGGGTCTCGCTCAGGCTGGTCTCGAACTCCTGACCTTGAGCAATCCACCCGCCTCGGCCTCCCAGAGTGCTAGGATTACAGGCGTGAGCCACCGCGCCCGGCCTAGTTTTATTTATATAGCAAATAAAATTTAAAATTTTAAGCTTTTTCAAAGGCTTGTACTTTTTCAGAATAACCCAAACCAAACTTGTTAGTTTAATTTTTAAATAACTATACATTTTTTGTCTCCTGCCAAGTTGTCAAAACTCCCTTGAAGATAGATATATTTAATGTGTATTATTTCACTTTAACAAATTAATTTATACTTTTAGAAATAATACCAAGATTTGAAATGCTCCTCAAACTTTGTAGGACTTTTGATGTAATTAAATAATATATTTAACTACTAATACTTACTCCTATTATTTAACTGCTTACTCTGAAATATAAACGATATCAAATTTGTAGTTTATGTTTCTATATCATAGGCTGGTAGTTTTTATGCTTTTTTCCTGCATTAGCATATTCTATGCACATATATAGGATCAAGAACTAGCAGGGAATTTGCCATGTCCTAGTATGTCTTTTTCAGGTAAATAAATACTCTCAACTAGGTCATTATCAATATCACCTAAAATATTTATAAAAAATTGTTTCTAAATGCTTTCCTGATTATCAACTTTATAAAATTATCATCTTAGAACGAGAATAGCACAGAACGATATGTTATTACAATTATTACATATAATATTAATATATTAACGACTATTATTATTTACAAGAAGAAATACAAGTGCCAATATTTTAAACATATTGCCTGGCCTGAAGGTAATTTATGAAATGTTCTCCTTAAAGTATACAAGTGAAAACATAAAGTATTCAATTTCTTCAAATTTTAAGTCCCAGCATATTTTCTATCCAATTCAATCTCTTCAAAGTTGATGATTTTGCACTGGGTTCACTCTCTTTTTGTATGTGTATGCTGACAGAATTAGATAATTGCTCCTCCATGTAGTTTTATATCACATGAAATAAATTATTATAAGAAAGCAGATATACATTTTAAAATTTTTCCATGACTCAAATTTCACCAATTTTATAGAACATACAATAAATTTAGGTTTAAATAAATCTAATGTTCTAACTCATGAAAATATGAAGAATGATGTGAAACTGGTGATTGAAGACATCTGTTAGTAGCACAAATGCATTATGTAAAAGGTTTTTTAAAAATTACAGTTATTATTTTGAGAATGGTAAATTGAATGGCTGCTAATGAACAGTTCACAGCTATAGCTGCACATTGTAGTTAGAAATGGGAGAATGAAAATAATTTATATAACTGGTTTGACATTTCTCTGAAATTTATATATTTCCCTGGAACATGCTATATTCAAAATTTGTGTACACAGTTTGAGATGAACTTGCTCTAAAAAGTCATTTTATTTTCTTTTCACCAAATGTAGTGTTTCACTTTGTTGAGTGAAAGCAGTAAAATATTTAAGTTCTAGAAGAATCTTAAGCCTATTACTTTTTGGCAATATAACAATTTTAAGCCATAAAAAATTATACCTATTAGTTAGTGACAGTGACCCCTGCCTAAGAGGCTTAATAGTCCAAAAAGCAAAATTATAGTAATATCTGAAAGTAAATAATTAGTGGTTTTTAATTGCACTTGGTAATTTCTCAGTAATAAAGAATAAGTGAGTTTTTGGGAGAGAATTTAAAGAAAAGGGTTTCTTTTTTTTTTTTTTGTATTTACACTAAGAGTTTACAGAAGTTTGGACAGAGATGGAAGTAATTGGAGAAAATGACACTGAAGGTGAACTTTGAATAAAATTTGGCTTTAGCTAGGTAGAGAGGAGAGCTAGGCAGAGTGAATATTTTTGACATTTAAGACTGATGAGATAGCCAGATGAACAGATGAAAGAAAAAAAAAAAAGACTGATGAGAGAGAATAAGAGAAGTATTTTGGAGTCGGTGGATTAGGATCATAAATGTGGTGAAGGCTTCAAAGTTGGGTTATCATTACTCATTTCATAGCAAAAGTAACAACTGAAGATGGGGAGAGGTTTAATTTTCATTTCATTGCTGACTGCAGACAGATTTCAGATGATTTGAGATTGCAAAGAATGTTTCACATTTAGTTAGTGATGGAATTTAACGTTTTCTAGCCATTTCACATTCCCAGCTCTACTATCCACTTAATACCATTATCTTCCCTATAGTGGGGAAAAGAAGTATAAAATAATTAAGTTTTAGTTAGTGTTAATGGGAAACTAATACATTCAAGTTTATTTTTTCTCTTATCTTATTTTGTATCATTATGCTTATGTAATAGAAGAGTCACAGGCGTAAAATCAGGTTCACAGTGTTCATACTGTGTAAAATAAAGGAATTTCTAACTGAACCCCTTATATAGAAATCTCTAAAAGTTACTGCCAAAGAACTTTTTCTCATTGGTTTGGCTTTTTAGATGCAATAGACCCTAAAAATATACTGTGTGATTTTCAGATAAATATTCGTCCTTGTTTTAATGCTTTACATTTTAAATTCTTCAGTCTGAGCTTAAATTCTAATAGCTGTCTATCTTATCTTTTTTATATATACCATTAGTTTTGGTTGAAATTTAGAATCAATGGTGTTTAAAAATCATGGTTACATTTAGATAATTTTGTAGGCAATTTTTCTTCATAGAGAAAAACCTTTTAAAGTTTCGATCTGAAAGTTGGTTTAAATGTTCTTGACTGAATTCTCCCATTTCTATCTGTAACTGATAAATAAGAATTTTTGTATCGACATAGATCTATTTATATTGATGCTTCATGCTGACATTATAAACTCATTAAGAAATGTATGTTAGTCTAGTTCAATTGAAGTTCATATTTTACTCAATATGTTTAGAACTCTGGAAGTAATTGTTTGTATTCTGTAATAACAATCTCTTTTAGCAGGTCAGGTTGTTTCTCCTCAGTCTGCTCCAGCCTGTGTTGAAAATAAAAACGATGTTAGCAGAGAAAACAGCACTGTTGACTTCAGCAAGGTAAGATTTTCTCCCTGTCATCTAAGTAAGCTGCTAAATTACTACTAGATATTACTGCCCATTTTAAGAGGTGTTGACACAATATTTTGCATGCAATTTTTTATTGTTTCTTAGCCAAAACTTGATATTGTTACTGGTAATGTTAGCATTAAGTTCACAAGTAACATTTTCAAAAACTGAACTTATAAGTTTTATGCATAGTCTTCAGGTTTCAGCCACTTGGTATAATGTATCTCTTCCAATAAAAAGAATAAGGGGCTTCACAGAGAATTTAAGAGAAGTTTAATCTATTGTTTAAAAACTTTTGCTAGTGTTCTTTTTTTCAAAATAACTTTTGCTTTATTTGTGGGAAAGCAAATTTAAAATATAAATTTCATTGTCACTGTGATTCAGACAGAGGCATAAGTGTAAGGAAATCCTAGAAGGGCATAATAAAACTGAGCAGAGTTTTGAATGAAAACATACGGAGGACTGACTGTTGAGGAATACATCTAATTGTAGACAATTCAAATGAAATCATTTACTTGACTGTATTCTAAGAAAATGAGTCAGTGAAAATAACGTGATTTGGGTTAGCAAATTCCTGACATTGTATATGTGCCATGGTCAACTATGTCAAACTGAGAGTCGAATAGAAAAGAGGAGGAATTTCAAGCTTGGGTAAAAATAAGGAGGGTCAACAATTCTCTCTATCTGAGTGGCTGAAACAGTAGTAACAAAGAATAATACTTTAATAAAGCCCTTAGCACTGGCAATGATTGTACAATAGTAGTGGGGGGAGGTGGGAATGGGAGGCAGCGGTAGAGGAAGTAGCCTGAATCGAGGTTCTGAAAAGATTATTAGTAATCAGCTCCTTGGACCTGTTTCAGAATCCCTCTGACAATGCCTAAATGATCTAGGTCTAGTTATGTGCATGCTCTCCCTCTGGTGCCTGGCGGAGTCTCCGTGGGAGCATGGTGTACCAGCTTAAGTCTGTTAATTATGCGTGCAGGGACTGGGAGGCCAACAAAAGGGGCATACTAGTCCATGTGGGATGAAACAAAGGCATGAAAAAGGACCTCCACACCAGCAAGAGAGAGAGGTGAGGGCATCCTCGGGGGCATTTCTACAGTGGTTCAAAGTTCATTTCACTATATGGAGGCATGTGATTCAAACATTAAGCCAGTTCAAATGCATTCCATCTGCCACTCTAAAAGTTATCTTTTTAAAGCATTACATCTTCATTCATCTGCAAGTTGGAATAAAGTTGTCACAAACTGCCATACATTTAATTTCTGATATTTTTAAGTTGAAACAGTATCTTAAAAGCCATGACATAACAAGTTGTTTATTTATTCATGCAAGCATTAACAGTATTACAAAGGCACATTTAACATTCTCAAAAACAATGGTTATAAACCACATAGCTCATCTGTTTAAATAAATTACCTTTTAACTTTTTAAAAATAATATAAACTTTATACATTGAATATTATATCTCTGTATCATTTTGCTTTTAGTTGTGTAACCTATCTTTGCAGCCTTCAAAAATATTTCATCACATAAGAAAGAAAATGAAGACTGCCAGTTGGAGACAGTAGTCTCATCTTCAGATCCCCCCAAACAATTAAAACTACAGAAGAGTGAAAAATAGATTTTCTTTCCTTTAATCCTCTTCTTCCTCACTGCATTTCGGTTCACTGGCCCATTCAATCTTTTAATAGGCAAGTTAAATTTCTAGAGCCCTCTATTTAATGCCAGACACGTGTATTCCTCAGTCCCTTGTTCATACCCTGGCACATTGGAAAGAACATGACTTTGGTGAAAGAACATGAGACATTAAATCCTGACTCTAGCACTTATAAACTCTCTGATCTTGGACAAGTTTACTGAACTTCAGGCTTCTCATTTGCAAAATAAGAATAAAAATTCCTATTTACAGTTTTGTTGTGAAGATGTACAGAGAAAATTTAGAGAGAGAGAGCGCCTGACAGGGTGCTGGATATTACAGCAGGTGCTCAACAGAAGGTGGTTACTATTATTATTATTAATAATAATATTAGTACAAATGATAGTATCAAAGATTGATCTGAATTTAATATGTTTTGGTTTCCACTGGATGTTTAGTGCCTTGAAAAGTGTTTAGGATGTACTTCCTGAATGAATCCTGCAAGATTCAAAACAATTTAAGCCAGGCCGGGCATGGTGGCTCACCCCTGTAATCCTAAGCACTCTGGGAGGCCAAGGCAGGTGGATGGTTTGAGCTCAGGAGTTCAAGACCAGCCTGAACAAGAGCGAGACCCCGTCTGTACTAAAAATAGAAAGAAATTATATGGACAACTAAAAATATATATAGAAAAAATTAGCCTGGCATGGTGGCACATGCCTGTAGTCCCAGCTACTCGAGAGACTGAGGCAGAAGGATCACTTGAGCCCAGGAGTTTGAGGTTGCTGTGAGCTAGGCTGACGCCACAGCGCTCTAGCCAGGGCAACAGAGTGAGACTCTGTCTCAAACAAAACAAAACAATTTAAGCCTTTAGTTTTGGAATTAAAAAAAAAAAAAACGAAAAGTAATAACACTTCTTACTTTATAACCTGGGAGGGCAGAGAAGTAGGGTTGGAAAGAACAGTTGTGCTCTATTACTATGGAAACACATTTTACTGCCAGATTTTGCAGGTGTGTGAATTAAGATTTTTTTCTTCCTTTAGCCTTATGATTTCAGTTTTGTAGTGAATTTATCAAAACTCAGCTAGTCCCCAGGTGACTTTCACCATTAAACCCCAGTAGAATTTTGAGATGTTAAGGGTAAAAATAGGTCTTTATTCATTTCATATGACTTGATCTTATGTTCTATCTATATTCAACCTACACATTTTTAACCCTTCCAATGGATAGGCCCATCAAATTTATTCATTAAGGAATGATTTAGGATATAACTTGAATTGTCAGGTTTTAGCTTCCTATAATAAAGAAGATATGTCAAAATACTATAAGTCTCTGTGTTTTAAATTGATAGAGAAGATGGCTTTTTTATGTTGGTGTTTTTTTTTTTTTATTTCCAATGACCCAAGAAGGCTTCACATAATTTTAAATGTAGAAAGAACTTTCTTCTGTATCTAGCTTTGGTGTGTGAGACATGTTACAGAGAGTTGGATTATTAAACCCTAGAACTGTAGGAACCCTTAGACATCTCATTAAGTTAGCAAAAAAGCTGAATTCCAGAGAGATTAGAAAGCTACTCAAGATCACTGGCTAGTTAGTGTCAAGACACTATTTTTCCCCAGAGAATCTCTACTCATTTTCTTGTACTTTCTATGATGGGCTTAAGACTTTAACTTTCTCCCTAAATTTGCATGCATTTTCCCTTCAACTTGGTGTCACAGCTTAAGTATCAAATGCACAAAATAAAGGATTTTCCCTTCTTAGCATAAAGGTGGGGCTTGGAGAGTCCAGAAGCATAAGTGTAAATCCAGACCTAGAATAGTATAGCTTGATTCTTCAAAATCCCATTCAGAGGACCAGGAACTTCCAGGATTTATGTCCATTCCAAGTGTTTGGGTCCACTTGAGATTGTCTTAGGGATGTAATTCAACCTAGATCCCAAGAGCTGTTTTAGGTAGTTATAATTTTACAAAAGGTTAAATTGTGGTCCTTAAACATGATCTTTTGTTATATTAAAAGGTAGTTTCATGCACAGCCAAGGAAACTATCATTAGAGCAAATAGACAACCTACAGAACGGGATGCATCCAATAAAGGGCTGACAATTTGAATCTATATAGAACTTAAGAAAATTAACAAGAAAAAATCTAACAATCCCATCAAAAAATGGGCAAAGGACATGAACCAAAACTTTTCAAAAGAAGACAGAATAATGGCCAGCAAACATGTATAAAAGTGCTCAACATCTCTAATCATTAGGGCAATGAAAATCAAGACCACAATGAGATATCACCTAACTTCAGTGAGAATGGCCTTTATCAAAAAGTCCCAAACCAACAAATACTGGCATGGCTGTGGAGAGATTGGAACACTCTTACACTGCTGGTGGGACTGCAAATTAGTACAACCCCTGTGGAAAGTAATTTCGAGATATCTCAAAGAGCTAACAATAGAAATACCATTTGATCCAGCAATCCCACTACTAGGCATCTACCCAAAGGAAAAAAAAGACATTCTATAATAAAGACATCTGCACTCAAATGTTTATGGCAGCACAATTCACAATTGCAAAGATGTGGAAACAATACAAGTGCCCATCAATATGTGAGTGGATTAATCAAATATGATATATATATACCATGGAATACTACTCAACTACAAAAAACAATGGTGACTAGCACCTCTGATATTATCCTGCATAGAGCTTGAGCCCATCCTTTGAAGTGAGATATCACAAGAATGGAAAAACAAGTACTGCATGTACTCACCATCAAAGTGGTAGTAACTGATCAACACTAAGGTGCTCACATGATAGTAATATTCACTGGGTGCCAGTCAGGTGGGAGGGATGGTAGGGGTGGGTAAATTCAAAACTAATGGATGCAGAACGCACTGTATGGGGGAAGGGCATGCTTGTAGCCCTGGCTTGGGTGAGGCAAAGGCATTTTATGTAACCAAAATGTTTGTACCCCCATAATATTCTGAAATAAAAAAAAATAAGATAGTTTCAATATAACAGATAAAGTTCTTTATGAATTATATAATACCACAAATACAAAAATATTTTGGGAATATTATGTTCCAGGAATAACATATGATAATGTAATTGGATAATATATCATCTATTATCCCCCCAAATATATGTCTACTCCAAGAATAATATAATGTAATGAATATAATGCCTACCCCAAATATGTAACTATAATTTATTACATTTTAAATCAAATGACAAATTTGCTAATCCTGAAATTAAATTCTGTATATTTTAATGCTTCTTCTAAGTGGCAGTATCAATGATATATTACGTATTATGTAATTTTAAAAAATCACGTGTAAGGACCATATATATCCTTTTATAAAATTAAACTAATTTGGCATGCTATATATTTCTTGATTTAATTAATTTTTTTTCTTAAAGCAGTTATTTCTATAATTGGCACCTGCCTGACATACAGAATTTAATAGTTGAGAATATGGCATTTGTCAAGCCATAGAAGAGTTTAAAGGAAGTTTTCTAGGTGGAATTTAAACTTCAAGTATTACCAATATAACTCATATTGACTAGCAATTATAGATTTTTTAAAAGATATTTTCTCATTTTAAATATTGTTCCAATGTATTAGTATTGTATCATTATTCTTTCCACTGAGGGTTAAAACTTAATTGTTTATTCTTTTAGGCTCTTAAAAACTTATGAAGATTTATTATGTTTTTCTCACAGGGCTAACAGTGCATAGGAAATCTTTTATACTTGTCTTAGGAATTTTTGCAATATAAGGGAAATATAAAGCATGACTAATTTAAAGCATTTTTAATGTGTACACTTCTCCTAGCTAGAAATATACATGCAAAAATGCCATAACAAATCCCATAAAATTTAATCTTATTAAATGCTTTTTTATCTATAAATTAAAAGTTTAGATCCTACAAAAGCAAAATATTTGCTATATAATCCAATACACATTATCAATTTACAAATTTATATTTGGGAGTATATTTGTAGGTTAAAAACTTTAGAATTTGTAATATTTGTCATTTATTTCTTTTTATAAGCAGTTTTATTTTGTTAAATCTTTCTTCCTTTTCTTTAAAATAAAATATTGGTTCTATTTGGTATTTTTTGATGAAGTACTGCTGATCGTTTTCATATTTAATCCTTGTGATAAAACATATATTCCATATACTGCATTTTATGTTTTGTGGTGCCCTTATCCTACAGATAGCTACATAGAGGTCTTAATTTCAGAAAGCAACATATTCAATGTTCGATCTAAGAACATTATTTAATGTAGTCGTTAAAGTGTTATTACAGATTTTCTAAGTTACTCCTAGAAATTTTAAATTTCTTCATCTTAAACTTTTGGAATAAATATTATCACATGATTAGATCTACAAAAGAATTATCTAGCCTACAAAATATTCTTAGCTTCACCCATATTTGCCAGAGCTCTTTCCTCTCCCTCTTGGTTATTCCCACTTTAATCCTTAACCCCCATTTTATTAACATGAGGGCATAAAATCAATTACTAGAGCAGATAAACTCTTTTCCCCTGAAAATGAAGTTCCATAAAAAGCAATTCAAATGTATTAGAAACAAGAAATAGGCCTTTTAAAATTTACTTTAGAGTCACTGCTTGATTTTCACTGAGGACTTATACCTAAAAATTGATATTTATTCTTAAGGATATTTTACATTCATTTTTCAGAGTTCACCTTTTGCTCTTAGAATTTCTTCTTATTAATGATTGCTTTTGTTTTGTGTGCATTCATTTCAGTCACAGACATCTCATGTCAGAAATTCAACTATGGCTCTTCAGCAATTCCAAATGTTAATATTTTTATTCTTGTTTTCTTTACTCTGTCACATCTAAATTCTTTGATGAAAAAATAAAATTGAAGAATTATCAGACCAGGTATAGAATGTGAACAATGTAGAACAACCTAGAAAAAAGATGAAGTTTTAAGTCATAATTTATAGTATAAGGAAAAACATGATTATATTTCTTTTGAGATAAGCTTATTTTGAGTATTTTAATTAAAATATGTTGTATACAAAAATTAAAGTAATATAGAATGAAATATTAAATCTGTTGGCATATTCTAATTATAGTTAAAGTATATTTATTATGTTGAGTACGTATACTTTTCCCTACTAAAATTTCAAGATTGTTGATGCTCAAGAAGTTTCTTTTAAAAATAATGAACAGAAAAATTAGAGTATTTAGCTTATTGATGACAAATTAAAATAATCCATAATTAAAGAAAAAAGTTATAGAAAAAGGCCAAATGAGATGATATGTGTATTTATTTAAACTATACATAGATGGATTACTGTATGTGAAGCCCCGGGCTAGAATATGATTTATCACATTTTTCCCGTTTTGATTACCTTATTTACTTTGTGATGACCACAGGTTGATCTGCATTTTATGAAAAAGATTCCTCCAGGTGCTGAAGCATCAAACATCTTAGTTGGAGAATTGGAGTTCTTAGATCGAACTGTAGTTGCGTTTGTCAGGTTGTCTCCAGCTGTATTGCTTCAAGGACTGGCTGAAGTCCCAATCCCAACCAGGTAAAATGTATAAGAACATCTTTTACATTTTTCTTAAATCTTTTTATATAAAAAAGTGGAGATTAAATATGATTTCCCATTAAATTTGACTAGAAACTAATGTGTAATCCACAAAACTGTTGTTTCTTCTTGCTTGTGGAGGAAGGGAAAAAAGTATTTAAAAATTATTCTATTCTTTCCTCCTCCCTCACAAACTTCCATGTTTTATTTTAGACATATTCCTCATCTCTAGGGATATCCTGGTCTATATAACCATACAAATCCTTTTTAAAATTTTCAGTAAAAGAAGTGATAAAGTGTTAGGCTCTTCTCAAAGATTAAACTGTATACTAAAGAAAGGGAGGATCTTGTATATGAGTGTGGTCAAACTCAAAAAGATCAAAGTTTCCAAGGTTGGGCTTATGCTGGAATGGGTAGGCCTTCAAAATGCATGTAAATGCTCTCATTAGGACAGTCCCTGACATATCAAATATATTGTATGTTTCAATCCTAGGCACAATGTGCCTCCTACAACCGGGGTCTAAAGAATCACTGGTAGTACCATCATGGTAGTGTGGTTGAATCGAGTCAAAAGTACAAATTTAATTTGATTACTGAACTTGTTTTTCATTTAGCTACACACAAAATCTAACAGTTTAGGGATAATACAAACTGAATTATGTTATGTATCATCTATCCTTATTTTACATATAAGGCTGTCCATTGGTAAAATTGGGAATAAAATGAAAAGAACAAATAAAATATTGACTTTAACACATTGGGTGCCTAGCAATGTATCCGGGAACCTGGGTTTCTTCCCTACATTGACCATCAACTGCAATGCTTATATGCAGATAGCCTTTCACTCTAGTCCTGCTCCCACAGCAAAGCGTATATATTTACGGCCCCATTTCCCACATGACTGGTGCCCTTTGTTTGATGCTATAGCTGTCTCAGATACTGTTAGAATACCTCCTCCTCCAAACTTGCTTTAATCAAGTTAAACTGATAAAAAGTTCAGGTGCTGTGGCAACTGGGTTTGTAAGATCTTTGACCTTAACACATAGCAGATTACATCACTGCATGCTTTGATTATGGGTAAGATATTCCAGAAATATGGAATAGTGCAGCCAGGAGAGACCTCATTTTGTAAAAGCTCAGCTGACTCAAATGGGACTTAGTGTTCAAGTACCTATGCCTGACTCTCTGGTTTGAGGGAGGAACCTAGTTACCATTCAGGTTATTGAAAGACATTGCTATTTATCCTTTTTGATGGCTACTGAGACCTCTGATACACGTCAACCTTTATTAAAAAATGAAAGGGTGAATTGAGCACAATTAAAGTGGCATCTGACTATATGATTAAGGCTGTATTTTTCTGTGGGCAGCCTATAACTTATGCTATGGACAACCTATAACTTATGCAGAGCTTCCGGGAATCTGGGATTCAGATTTAAGATGTCAGACTTACTAATTATAGAGGTATATTTTAGCAGTTTAAAATTCCTTTTCAGTCTTCCAAGCCATACATTCTCATTCCACCATTTAGGAAGGTGCCTGGTGAACTATGAGTAAATGATGGCTATTTATGACAATGGTAGTTCCTGTATTTCAAAAGAAAGAAAAGAAAAATTTCCAGGAGTAGAGAAAAGCCATAATGGAGTTATATACTCTCACTTTCTAAACTGTCAGGGTTAGGTGACCTCATTTCATACTGACACAGCAAAGTATGTGCAGAGAACAATGGAGAAAAAAATTAGGGGCACCAGAGAGCAACTGTATAAGGGGAGATGCAAAGACTAGACTATTTAGTGAGGAAAGGTGAAAAATGAAAGAAGATTAGACAAATAGAATAAAGAAAGCCATTCAGGGTTTTTAATTATCCTTTTTTAGGAAGGCAAAAGGGTACCCCATCAATATAATGACAACATGTAGAAATAAATATCAGAAAATAATCTTTTAGGACTTTAGTCCAAGGAATGAAAACCTGAAAAATAGCAAGCTATACATAGGTTAGAAAATTTCTTTAAAGTATTATACTTGATAAAGCATCTGTCACCACATTAAACTATTCCTGTTTTTGATATATAGTGAACATTTCTATATAGTAGAAATTGACTTGGATTCAGTTACAACTGACACAAAAAATTCATGTCATATCCTCTAAGATTGTGTAATAGATGCATCATGTAAAAACATGTACAATCTCTAAGCTTTATAACTAAATGAAGGGTAGAATTATAGTAATTATTTTAGCATACCTTATAAAGCCATTAGTCTTCATACTTAATAGCATAAACCATTTAACAAATTAACACCATAGAATGATACTGCAGAATATAGGACATTCTTTAATTTTCACAATTTCCCTTAAGCATTGACCTTCTCAGACACAGGACAATTACCAGTTCTCTAAAGTTAGAGCATATGTTGATTTCTTTAAAAGCACCAGTTTGATGATGAATTTGCCAAACCTTCGACCTAATTTAGATAGAATATTTTAGTGCAACTGCTGTTTTTATTTCTCTAGCATTGGAAGTAATAGATCATTAGCTCTCCATTTTCTCCTGCCTAACTGATTTTTGATTCCTAACAATAATTTTTTATGTTTAATGTAAATTTTGCACGAATCTACTGTTTTTTTGACCATACATTCTCTCCTTGTTTATCCTACTGTATTACCTTTTCCCCCCTTTGAACTGCTCTCCATTTTACATACAAGTGAGTTTTCTTCCTTCCACTTTAGAAAGGTTTAATAAGATTTTACTTTTCCCACCTTTCTCCTCTAAGGATTATGGAACGCTTAGAATTCTCAGTAACAACTGCATATGCTGTATAGATAACTAAATGGGGAAACACTGAGATAAGTAACCATGCATTTCTAATGCTCAAGGATCTTAAGCATAAGAGTCAATCTTTGTAAAATGTTCAAAATAATAATGAACTGTGAGAAATTATAGGATTATTTCACACCCAAATGCCCATTTTCAGTGATTCCTTTGAGATGAATGATTCTGTACTATTAAAATTATTTTTATATTCCTATCTTGAAACATTTCTTTTTTCTTCTTCTTCTTAATTACAGATTTTTGTTCATTCTTCTGGGACCCCTGGGAAAGGGTCAACAGTACCATGAGATTGGCAGATCAATTGCAACCCTAATGACAGATGAGGTATTTATTCCAGTTCATTGGGAACATTTTCCCCCACTAGGTACAACTAACTTTTGGAGGTCCCGTTTTCATGACAATTTGCTATGAATCAGATTTCTCTGTATTGAATCCCATTCTCCCATGCTTCCACTATAAATTTCATTCAGAAAAAATTGTTCCAAAGGGGTAATAAATTAACACATGTGAATATCATACTTTAAAACCTCATATTCTAAAGAAAATTTGTTTAGTGGCACTTAGAATATATTAATTAATATTCCCCTTATAGTATATGTGTTGTCAAAATAAGCACTATTGTTAAATTCATTGCAAATCTTGTTTGGAGCAAAATAATTTTAAGGTCTAAAGGAAAAACAATGTCAGTAGTATCTGAATAGTATATATGACATCAAAGAGTCATACAACACCTACCAATTCTCTAAAATTGCCTGAATATAGATGTTCCTAAGCTGAGAATCTTTGGACTATTAGAAGAGCCATTCATGGATTTCAAGGGACTTGTGATCTCCTTGATACAGCACACAAATTTCTAGGTAAAAAATTTATATGTAGATTTTTTTGGATTGGAAAAAGCTTTCAGCAACTTCTCAAAGAGGTGAATGTCTCATAAATGTAAAATATTAAATATGAGAATATAAAAAGTAGTATCATACAACTATTTTCTTTGACTTGGATTCTTCAACACATTATGGAAATTTGTTCTTATTGTTAAAGGGAAGAACAGATGCAATACATCACAGAAGGGGCATTAATTCAAAATTCAGTAGTAAATGAACAAATGGAATTATACATTTTCTAGAATATCATCTAAGTAATTTAATAATGTATTTATTGAAATACATGGCTTTAGATACTTGAAAATTCTGTAAAAAGGGCCAATTAGTATTGTACATTACTTTTCCTAGGTTTGTAAACATGAAAATATGAACTTGTTTTTAGGGTTTAATATAATAAATTCTTCTATCTGTTCAAATTATATTTTATGGTTTCATATGAATTAGTTATTTATTTCTACACATAGGGAAACCGAAAGCTAGAAGAAAAACATTTTTTTGTATCAGTTTTTAAAAAGAACCAACTTAATGTGTTAATGTCCTATGGCTGCCATAAAAAAATGACCACAAACTGGATAGCTTAAAACAGCAGTAATTTTTGTTCTGTCACATTTTTGAGGCCAGAAGTCTGAAGTGAAGGTGTCAGCAGGGCCACCCTCCCTTCAAAGCCTGTAGAGGAGAATCCTTCTTTGTCTCTTCCATCTTCTAGTGGCTCCTGGTGTTCCTTGGCTTGTGGCAGCAGAACTTTGATTTGCCTTCATCTTCATATGGCCTTTCCCCCCACCCTAATCCAGTATGATTTCATCTTGTGATCCTTACCTTAATTACATCTGCAAAAACCCTTATTTCAAATAAGGTCACTTTCTGAGGTTCTAGGTTGACATACATTTTGGGAGGACACTATTCAATCCACTCCAATGAGTAACTTACTCTATTTAGGAAATCTGGGAGAAGACAGGAGAATGAATAAATGCCTTCATGAAGACCACAAACCTGGTCTAATAGAACTCTCACAGTAAACATATTTCTAAGAAATATCTGGAAGAACAAATGTCCAAGAATAGTTAAAAACAGGCTTGAAGGAAAAAAAAAAACAAAACCTCATATGCTGGAGTTTCTTTCTAATTCCTTGCTGCTGCTTCCCAGTCTCCTTTTCTGGATCCTTCCTTCCTCCCACCCACTAAATTGAAGAGAACTTTGCTCCTTAGTTATCCACCCTGGCTCCTTCATCATCAGTTTCTCCCTCCTTACTATATCATTTCTATCAGTTCACAAAAATGACCTAGAATATCCTATCTTTTAAAAAGAAGAAAATAAAAAGAAGGAGGGGAGGAAGGGAAGAAAAGAGAGAGGGAGGGAGGAAGGAAAGGTACTTCCTAGTTGTATGATCTTGGACAAGTTAAATAATCTCAACTTTTTCTGCCTCAGTTTTCTCATCCTTAATCTGGGAATGATAGTAATAGTACTTATTTTGCATTGTTATTATTATGAATATATATGTATTGCCACTATATATTAGAAATAAAGTGGTAGAAATTAAAGACATGGTCACTGGCCTCATAGAACAACCCTGAAGTCATCTTTGCCTCCTCTATTTTCTTTCCCACCCCAAATCCAATCTGTCAGTAAATCCTCCTGGCTTGACTTTTACAATATATCCAGAATCCTGCTATAGTACTTCTCACTTTCTGCACTATCACCTGACTTTCACTGTCACTTGGTCCATGTCACCATTGTTATTCTATAATTGCAACAGCCTTTCAGTTGTTCTTTCTGCCCTTGCCCCACTTCATTCTATTCTCAACACAACAGCTAGAGCAATCCCTCCTCTGCTCAAGACCCTCTAATGACTTCCTATCTCATTTACAGTAAAAGTCAAAGTTCTTATGATGACCTACAAAGTCCTAGAGAATGTCCTTTAGCCTCCTCCATCTTACCTCTCAGACATCATCTCCTGCTACTCTTCCTCTTGCTCTCTCTTCCCCAGGAATTGGCCACTTTGCTGCTTCTCAAGTATGATATGCATGTTCTGCACTGGCGATTCCATCTGCCTAGAAAGCTCTTCCTCTTGGTAGCTGTGTGGCATGCATCCTTACCTCCTCAGGCCTTTACTGAAATACCTACTCATTGAGGCCTTTCTAATCACCATATTTAAAATTGCAGCATCCCCCAGTCGTACCCTTATTCCCCTTTCTTGCTTCATTTTTCTCCATAGCACTTTCCATCATTCACCTAAACATATACTCATTTATATTGTGTATCTTCCCTCTCACCCCTACCCTTAGAAGATAAGCTCCATGAGGGCGTGGATTTTTGCTGGGTTTTGTGCACTGCTGTATTCCCAGCACTTAAATGGTTTGATAAACATTCGTTGAATGTTTTAGCAGAGAAAACAGGCATTAAACATCTAATTATATAATTAACGATTAATTATAATAAGTAATTATAATTACAGTAAAAGCTATCAAGAAGGAGGAGAAGGTGTTAGGACAGTATTAACAAAGTGTCTCACCTTGTTTAAGAGGGGGTCGGGGAAGGCTTTTCTGAGATGTCAGGTATGTGCTGAAATCAGAATGTCAGGTTAGCTAGACAAAGAGAAGGTAGAAAAAAATTAAATTAATTAAGTTATTAGTGAAATTTGTAATAGGAAAACAAGAATAAGCACTGTTTATAATTTAAAATCAAACAAATTGTGTTGTCTATTATCTTTACGGAGCTTTAAAATAATAGGAAATTAGTTGTCCTGGTTGAATTTGGACATTTATCTAAAGTAGGGTATAGGATCCTGTGATCTCTCAAGGCAATTTTTTTAATTAAATGAGATCAAATCAAGAAAGATTTCAAGAGAGATGCTACTAACAGGAAAAGAGTAAAGTCATTAAGGATTAAGAACATTTGCAATATATAAGTGTTCAGATTTGGTCTCAGGGCCAGGTAAACATCTTTAAAAGAGTATATTCTGAACCATAAAATCAATGGCTTGTGGCAGTGAAATATGTGCTTTTAAAATTTAAAAAAAATCTCTTTCTCAAAATACAACTAATCCATTAATATATCTTTGATATTTTCATATTATCCTAAGCAAAGACTGTATATTTATCACATCAATGATATTTTGTGAAGTGTTCTTAATTGTAAAGTCAAGAAAAAGTCTTTTAACATGTTCATTATCACTTCAGCAGCAGTTTAGATTGAGTATCAAACCAGAAACTGAAACAAATGGCCTAAAAATGGAATAGAATATTTGGAAACAGAA
This sequence comes from Eulemur rufifrons, assembly GCF_041146395.1. Lineage (NCBI taxonomy): Eukaryota > Metazoa > Chordata > Mammalia > Primates > Lemuridae > Eulemur > Eulemur rufifrons. The sequence continues at coordinate 63,275,902 of NC_090983.1, read as the reverse complement.
TTTTTCTGGAAATTTTGAGATATCCAATTGCTACAATATAGGTCAGCATAAAGAATAATATAGGAGTCCCTAATCTCAAATATGTGTCTGTTGTGTTTCATCTTATATGAAATACAAAAAGTATCAGAAATATTTATATTGTGTTTACTGTAAATTAATTTTTCTTTCTTACCCTTATTTTTACTTTCCTCACTTAGCATGTTCAGTGTATCATTCTCGTGTATGTTAGTAAGGAGAGATTAGGTTATGCTGCAGGAATAACCAACAAAAATCTTAGTGGTTTAAAACAATAAAGGTTTATTTCTATCATGAACAATGTCCATGACAAGCTGGCAGAGAGACTCTGCTCATCATAATCACTCAGGCACCCAGACTCATAGAAGTTCTTTCTGGACCTGTGTTTTCTCAGTCACTAAACCAGAAAAAAAGGTAATATGATAAGTCATACATTGCCACTCAACTTCCATTTCACAAATGACATGTGCACACCTAAGTAGAACACACTTAATCCAAATATTAAACAAGGCAAAGAAATGCAATCCTACCATGTGTCTAGAAGAAAATCTGGAATATCTTTGAACAGCTTAAATGACTATCACAATGCATGTGTGTGTGGTGTGGGGAGGGCAAAGGTGTAAAATGTAATTCACACTTTAAATGGAAATTCACTTTCTGCACTGTGTAAGACAGAGTGGGCCTCCATATCCATGGGTCCCACATCCTCAAATTCAACCAACTACAAATAAAAAATATTCAAGAAAAATAACCAATAAAAATAACAATACAGCAATAAAAATAGTATGAATAAAAAGCTATGCAGTATAACAACTATTTACATAGCATTTACATTGTTACTAGGTATTATAAGTAATCTAGAGATGATTTAAGTATAGATGCTCCTTGACTTTTGATGGGTTTATGTCTTGATAAACCCATCATAATTTGACTTACAATATTTTCAACTTAAGATAGGTTTATACAGACTTAATTCCGTTGAAAGCTGAAGAACATACTGAATGCACATCACTTTTGCACCTTCATAAAATCAAAAAATTGTAAGATGACCCACAGGAAGTCAGGATCCCTCTGTTTACAGGAGGGTGTGTATAGGTTATATGCAAATACTACACCTTTGTATGTAAGGGACTTGAGCCTTCATATATTTTAGTATCTGCAGGGAGTCTTAGACCAATCTCCTGTGGATACCGAGGGATGACTGTATTTCTAGAAAATACTAACTTATAACCTTATTATTTTCAAAATTGAAACTAAATTAACCTTTTAAATTAGTTTATATATTCCACGATGTAGATATTGCTGAAATTTCTAAAACATTCTACAAATTTTGATCTCTATTTTTAAGCAAGGGCTTCCTCAAGAAAGTTTGATTTTCCCACACATAAATAAGCTTTGCCTAGCTTAAATCATTAATCCTAGCTTAATGAGCTTCCTTTCATCCTCCTTTTCCTTTCTCTTACTACTTGCTTCTAGAAATTTCAACATTCATCTTGCATCCTAGGAAAAATAGATATCTGTGTGGATTAATGAAACAAACTCAATTATACTATTTTACATTACAACCTTCTATAGTGTCAGAGCTGCCTATTTCTTCAAATTGTTAAAACCACATGTGAACTATCTGGGATAAAAAACACCGAACACATTACAGTTTTATAATTTTTTAACTACAAATGATATTTCTGTTTCTTCTAAAGGTATTTCATGATGTTGCTTACAAAGCTAAAGACCGTAATGACTTGGTATCAGGAATTGATGAATTTCTGGATCAGGTTACTGTTCTCCCTCCTGGAGAATGGGATCCAAGCATTCGAATAGAGCCTCCCAAAAATGTTCCTTCCCAGGTATGTATATTTGAAAACATTCTTCAAAATCTCATTATTTTGTTGTCTTTTAAATGCATGTCTCAAAATAGCATAACCATCAAAAATACTCAAATGACTTAAGTTATAATCTCTAACAAAGCAGGGGCATGAAGGTACAAAATCTTCCTTGATGCTATCGACCACACCCCGCAAGAAACTTGGCGTTTTGATGATAAGCTACAAAATAAAACTGTCCCATATGCCTGGAAAGATTTTAGAGCCAACTTAAAAGTTATTACATTGAAGGAAAATTTAAATTTTAATAACAATGTAAAATATGGCCTGAGAAAAAGTCCATTTGCTGTCTTTCTATGATCTGATGCATCACTTTGAAATTGGCAAGTATTGGGAAAATTGAAAGGCATGGCTTAATCACATTATGTAGAAAACTTCCTATTACTGCTGATCATAGTAAAAATTGGGAAGATTTTAAAATTATAATTCTTGTACTTGTATTACTTTTGTATGGGTATATGGTATAAAAATTATAAAAATTCTGCTTATGAAAATCTAGTGTGTATTTTAGCCCTCATACAATCCAGAAACATATAAATAAAGAGTATTGCTATTGTTTGGGGTCTTTTTTTTATTGCAGGCATTACTGTTGAGAGTGGTGGCCAAATGTTTCTTAAAAGCCCACTCCTAATAGTGCCACCTCTATTTCTACTGTATCTGCCTCCCACAACACTCCCAGTTGTCGTGTACTCAGCCTTACCTTTGGCCCTTGCCCTGTAAAGTCCAGCTTGGTCTGACTCTGCTGCCCATTCAAAGTGACAGATGGCCTAATTGACCCAGCCCTAGACTTAGAAGTTTTTCTGGTTTGGTGGGCAAATGAGCAAGTGTACCTCTCAGCTGTGAGTACTTACAAAGGTCATCTCAAGCCCACTGTCATTTTAAAGAAAATAATCTGACATCTCATTTCTATATTTTCATTGTGAAGTCATTTTATAATTATTAAAGACTATTTACTTACCTTTTATCAACAATTACCATTTTATCATTCTGTAACTGCAGCCACATATTTCAGTTGATCTGTTATTAAAATAAAAGCAGTTGCTTATGATGTAATTGTAGGGGTTGTAGATTGTCTCATTTCTGTTCTTGTGTACAACTTTTCATTAATGATATTAGAAAAGGCAATGTAATGCTTCCTGAAGTAATAAGATAGAAACTCTTTAACTGATGTTATTTGGAGAAATTCAGCAAAAAGATTAATACATTGAGAGTAAGACTTTAAATGTCACTGTAATACCAATTTGTTCTTCACACATTGAAGGTAAAGTTAAGCACTTATAAAAACACTTTGTTTTTGAAGAATAATGTTTTTGAAGCATGTAGAAATCTCAGAGATCTGTATTTTTTATTATTTTTATGAGACCTTTTAAAATCAGAATTAATTATTGGATTCTGGGTATTGAGAAGCAGTAGAAGAAAGAACATTAAATTAAGAATCAAGGCACGTGGGTTTGGCCATTATCCATTTGCATGACCTTGAACAAATGGTTTAACCTCTCTACTGATGTTCTGTATCAATGCTATCCAATAGAACTTTCTGCAGTAATGAAAATGTTCTATATCTATGCTATCTAGTAATCAAGCCACTATTGAGCACTAGAAATGTTGCTACTGCAACTGAAGCACTGAATTTTTTCATTTTAATTAACTTAAATTTAAATAGACATATGGGGTTAGTATGGAGGTATATCAGACAGCACAATTCTATGCAATGAGTTTGCTTTAGAGATACACTGTATACTACTTTTCAACATTAATACTTTTAAAATGTACATTGTAGTTAAATAATAGATAGTATCAGGCCCTCTTTTATTAGATGGAGTAAAATGAATTAATGTATATTAAGCACCCTGACCTCATACTCATTTAAATAATACTTTCCCCCATGGGATAATTGCTATGGTTTTTATTCTTTTGAAATGTGCAAATCACAGCACTTTTAAAACTTTTTCCTTTCAGTTAAGACAAGAATAACTTGTCATCTCAAGAGATAATACTGAAAATATTCATTAGAATTTTGTGTCGTCGTTACAATCACTCCCTTGCATGTACTCTAAACTTCTTTGCTTTCCTTTCATGCCATATACTTGCTTTGCAAAACCACAACCCTGTGAGAATCCAGCTCTTTACTTTGTACCTGCATTGATACAGCTGAAGCTGAAGGAGAACATATAACTAACAAGGCTGTTCTCCCATAAATTCATGACCACATATCTCAAGTGGGCCCTTAATGTTGCAAGTACATCATACCATGCTTCCCTAGTCCAATCATTCTCTCTTGATGACTATTCCACACCTGTTCTTCTCTCCTCAAACCTTCAGCACATCCTTTTTGACCCTCACTCTTATATGTAACTTGCCTCTTATTTCTCCAAGAAATTTGAAACAATCAAAAAAGAACTTCCATAGACTCCCACTATCCTATATATCCACCTGCCAGCATCTGCATCTATATACTCTGCCTTCCCGTCTTACTATTGATAAACTATCCAAAGCCAGCCTTCCACTTGTGCACCAGATCCCATCTCCTCACACCTACTCAAGAACATTACCAATTCTCCTCTTTCTTCTCTATATCAATTCTTTTGTTCTGTACTGTATCATTTTTATTAGCATACAACATATTGTTAATTTACCAATCTTAAAAAAAAGTACTCTCTTGATACCACTACCCAGCCATCTATTCTTCTTCATTTCCCTTTGCAACAAAGTGCCACAGAAGAGTTCTCCATGCTACCTGCATCCAATCACTCTCCTCTGATTCTCACTTCACACCTACATCAATAGGCTTTTGCCCCTACCACTTCATTAAAATAGATGAAAGTCACCAATAATCTCCACAGTGCTAAATCTCATGGTTAGTTTTCAGTCTGCACTTTATTTAACCTATCATTCAGCAGCATTTAACAGAGTTGATGGCTCCTTTTTCCTTGGTATACGTTCCTTACTTGGCTTCCAAGACACTGCACTGTCTTGGTTTTGTCGTTGTAAAATAAGAGTTAACTTATCTCATAAGGGCTAATTCCCCCAAAAGACCATATAATATTACTTGCTTTCTGAAACTTGTGGAAGCTATGAAATGTTTCACTAAGTGACTGGGAAATAGGTATTGAAGGCCAGTCTTAAATTTCTTTACTAATGTATTTTATTTACCTGTAAAGACAGTTCCTTCATTAGTTGACAGACATCTTCTCTTTTATCTTTGAACTTCAGTCTCACTGTATCCATGCATATACCTGGGGAAATTGTACAAATATTAAGCAGTAAACTTTCCTGTATAGTGTGTATTTCAAAACCTATTTTTATCATGTTTTAAACCTGTATCATTCCATCTAGATGTCCTATTGTATGTCTGATCAGTTGATGAGTCACTTTTGTTCTTCATGTTTATACAAATTCTATTTTGGAATGGTAGTCAAGTAAAAATCCCAATTGTACTAATTAAAATTTTTTACTATCCTTTGAAGTGCTTTTGAACACATTGGTGTGCTCTAAGATCATCATAGCTAGGATTTTTAGGTAGGACTTTATGATTTTTAAAAAAATCTCTGTCACTGACAAAAGTGGTCTGTATAATAGATCTATGGGAAAACAGCACTACCTAACTCTCTGTTAATTTGTCATTGGTTCAATTAGAAGCAATTGCAATAGTCTTTTGCAATAGTCTATTGCAAGTCTATTGCAATAGTCTTTGGACCTCTATGAGTCAGAAAGGCCCATATTACAAATTTTTTCCTGGGAAAAAAGATATCAGCCAGAATCACAGAGGGAAACATACTTTTATTTTATTTTGTTTTGTTTTGTTTTATTTTATTTTTCTGAGATAGGGTCTCTGTCACTCAGGCTAGAGTACAGTGGTGTCATCATAGCTCACTGCAACTGCAAACTCCTGGGCTTTCATGATCCTCCTTGCCTCAGCGTCCCACCTGTAGCTGGGACTACAGGTGCACACCACCATGTGTGGCTCATTTTTCCATTTTTTTTTTTTTTATAGAGATGGGGTCTTGCTCTTGCTCAGGCTGGTCTTGAACTTCTGACCTCAAGGAATCCTCCCACCTCAGCCTCCCAAAGTGCTAGGATCACAGGCATGAGCCACTGTACCCAGCCTAGGAAATTTACTTTTAAAATAGTGATAATAGTTAATGTTTATTGAAAGGTTACACTATGCCAGGCATATAATACACCATGGCTAACACCTGCTCACTCCCACTTGGTCCCTCTCTGCCCCTTCCCTTTTTTCAAACCTCTTATCTCTACCTAATACTGTAAATTTATTCTCTTTCCACTAACAGAATGCTTTTTCTTGCCCACCTTGCAACTCTAGCACTCATGACAATGAATGACACACAGTAGGCACTCAATTAGTATTAGTTAAAAGAATAAACATCCATCACCTCATTTAATTCTCTCAGGCATGATATAACATAGGTAGCTGTTGTCACCCCCAGTAAAGGAAGGAGGAAACTGAAGCTTTAGGAGGCTACATAACTTCCCAGAGTTCAAGCAGCAACTAAGTAACAAATCCTGGGTTCTTAGTCTCTCTGCATATTGCTTCAAGGAAAAAAAAAATCGTTACTGTTAGTAGAATTAACACCTGAAATTAAAACAAAACAAAACAAACAAAGAAACTTCCTGCAGGAGAAGAGGAAGATTCCTGCTGTGCCAAATGGAACAGCAGCCCACGGGGAAGCAGAGCCCCACGGAGGACACAGTGGACCTGAACTCGAGCGAACCGGAAGGTTAGTGAAAATCACTTGCATGGGACTTCAAGGACCAAATGACGTATCATTCTTGTCTGTCAGGAATTGCTAGTTTGAGATCTAATTTGTTTTATACTTTTAATGCCTACTTTTTGTGGGTGAGAATGCCAATTAATTTGATTTCTCTAAAGTTACTGATTGTGTCATTACTGTTAAACTAAAGCAGTGGATACACCATTCCATTTTATCTTACTAAGTCTTTCATTTTGCTGTGCATAAAATGCATTCCCAGATTCTTAGAATAAGAAAACTGTCAATTGATTCTTCCAAAAGAGCCCGTTGAAAGCGTCAAGTTCAAGATAGAAATAAAACTGAATACCAAGAACTCGGTCTTGTAGACCCTATCTCATTAAATGCAAGTAGGATGTATATAATGGTACTTTTTATTTTTACGGCTGTGATTTGAAAGAGCTATATGATTTATTTTTCTAATCACACATCTTTGAAGAGATGAAAGCTTCAATTTATTTCTTAAAATGCTTCTTTATGGTTTTCTGACAGCTTGTCTCTCTCCAAGCAATGTGTGAGCAGAAAATCAGAAACCCTTGGGTGGGTTTCTCTTCAGGGAATATGTGAGCACAGCCTCCATTATAATTAAAGGCAATTGCAAAGGCTTTGCAGGATTGGTGCTCCCTGCCCTCAAGGCCGGTTCCTGTACTGCTTGCAATGTGTCCTCTAAGCTGACTTTCCAGTTCCTGACAACTCTGCATTTTAATTCTGTGTTCTTTCCCTTTATGTATGTTTTGTCTCTGAGGAAATGTCCTTTAACGTCTTCCTCAGGCTTGATATGTAATTTGATATGGTTCAAACAATTTTTTCCTTTTCCCTTCACTGGAAGCTTTGTTACTCATTCTGTTTGCTTTCATACTTTCAAATGCTGTTTTTTTATTTTTGGTGGTATTTTTTTTTTTCTCTTTCTCAGGTGTAACATGCCACATAGCTTAGATTTTTTTCGAAGTTCACTTTTCCTTACTGCTTCCTAAATCCTCCCAGGTCACCAATATCCGGTATCTTCGCTTCTCCAGAGTTCTTCCACAGATTCTGTTGCTGACATGACTTGAAGTATCCATTACTCATCTGCTCTCCTGAAGTTGCTGGTGTACATCTGGGCTGCTCTTGCACTGTTCTCTGTAATGAACTCCCACTTCCGGATTTAGATTTTTACTGCTAAAAGCACATTTATTACACAGTAATATAACAGCTATTCAGACTAATGTATGCGCTAATAAGTAATTAATTAGAAAGCAATGGTCTAATATAAAGTTCTATCAAAACGATAAATATTAATTACTAATTAATAGTTCATAACCACCTCAAATTCTTTTTGGGATTAGGTGGGATATAAATCATAAATGAATGTATAAATAGACTAGTGGAGTAAATATGCTGTGAATTATGGCTTTGATAAGTTAGCGAATTATTCAGAAACGATCCCCCAAATTAAAAATATGCATACGTCTTACCAAACACAGGTAGAGAAACCTAAGGTGATCTTTGTGTGTGTGTAAATTTCACAGGTTCTCTGCAAGCTTCTCTGAGTTTCAAATGTCCTTTTTGTTTAATTGAAATTTCATTCTTCTCAACCCTCTCCTACTCCATATCTCCCTGATGGAAGCAGTCACCAGGGAAGCATAGTGATTCTATACCCACATAATAGTAAGAGAGTTACTAATATGTATTATAACTGTTAGGTCTATATCATATCAGGGAAATTAAAAATAGTGGTTAAAATTTTCAGTTTTTCTGAATACATACATTTTTCAAGGCCAACCAGAATTTATTTCTCAAGAGAATAATTATTTTTGAGGTAATTCTAGGACTACCAAATGAATATTCTTATTCATAAAATAAATAACAAGGGTTTAACATTTTGTATGATCCAAGTATATTCAGCATTCTGGCAGTATATTGGAACATAATAGGATTTTTCACTAGTAACTTTCATGTAGGAACTTAATCATAGTCTTATTCATTTTAGTATCACATCTTTATTCCATGGAGCACACAGAACTTCCAGTAGTCAAGTGTTAAGTCTGCATATTATTACTAAATGTCCAAAGAATGAGAATACCTATTTATTAAAGCTCTCATTTCTAATAGATTAAAAAAATTTAATCCTCAAATTTTAAGTACTGTTTTATAGTTTAATACTTTCCCCCTAACAAAATCCTCTTTTAAATATTTCAATGTGGTTTTAGATATATTTAGAATAAATGAATTTATACCAAGTAAAGTCATTATTGTCTTGTGAATCATAGATATTGGGATATGCTAAGGCAATAATGGATCAAAATTATATTTATCTAGTTTGGTTATTATAAGTTCCACTCCTCTAGTTTCCTAAAAATGAAAACAACTATGGAACCTATCTGTCTCTATTAAGTATTGCTGTTATCCATTAGGCCATTTAAATGTTTCCCTGGAACAGTATCTGGTGAGAGATTTTTTTATTTTTATTTTTTATTTTTTTGGCAGAGAGAGTAGGTAACTGGAGCCATGGTTAAACACTGCTTTTTCTCTCTAGGATGATGTTCACTATTGGAGGATACAAAAGCCAGTTAACCCTCCCCCCTCACTTTTCTGCTATGTTAATTGGAACGTAAATAATTAGAAAATACTGCCAATGGTTGAGGATGATAGGTCTTAGTTTAGGAGGAGTAGGTTGATGTAGAAATGTCACAGATATTAGAGTGATCTTTGAATCTCATTATTTGAATTTTGATTGGTGAACAGCTCTGAACCTTGTTTTAGAGAACCTGGGATTTTGGGTTGTTGACATGATATTTGGTTAGGAATTCAGGTAACCTAGTGGTGAAAAGCCATCCCTGTAGATCATGATAATACAACGTAGCAGGTTAATGTGGGTCTCACCTCTGCTGATGGAAAACGTATACTGGGACCTGGCAACAAAGCAAATGAGCATTTTGATTTGTGTGCTTTTTTTATATTTGTATTTCACTATTGTGTTTTCCCCCTATTTTAGGATTTTTGGGGGACTTATTTTAGATATCAAAAGAAAAGCTCCATACTTCTGGAGTGACTTCACAGATGCTTTCAGCCTGCAGTGCTTAGCATCTTTTCTATTTCTCTACTGCGCGTGTATGTCTCCTGTCATCACATTTGGAGGACTGCTGGGAGAAGCAACTGAAGGGCGTATAGTATGTATTACGCTTTTCTCTAAACTTTGAAACTCAATCCATTTTTAGGATTCATAGTTAGATGAGTGAGCATTTTATTTTGGATTCCTTTATGAGGAGAGATTTAATAGATGGTCTGGCAGATAAACTTCTTATGAATTTTCCAAACAGCTAGTGGAACTGGTAATCTGGGTGTGGAATATCTCAGAACAACTAGTTCTGAGTCTTATACAAGGTTCTAATTTGATGTCATTCCCTTTGGCCCCCAATCCTAGGCTAGCTTTAGGCTCGGTTTCTACCTCATGAGACGACCATTTCTCATATAACAAGGCCATGTTTCTGTCCAGACATTAATCTTGAATATATTTATTTATTTTGGTAAGGCAACAGAAACATGAGATAGGAAAGTGGAGAGGACACCTCCCCATTTGCTACCATTCATTTTCTGCTTACTGTTGGCCCGTTCTCTCATGTTCCTACCCCACATCCTGCCCAGGATTGCTAGGCTTTTCATAATGAAGGAGAAAGTACATACCCATGTATTTTAAACATTTTCTCCCTAGTTACTATGGCTGCATATACAGCTTAGGTAATGGAACCATTTATATCTCTACACAGAGTGCAATCGAATCTCTCTTTGGAGCATCCATGACCGGGATAGCCTATTCTCTCTTTGGTGGACAGCCTCTTACCATATTAGGCAGTACAGGACCAGTTTTGGTGTTTGAAAAGATTTTGTTTAAATTTTGCAAGTAAGTGTTATGTACTCTTGGCCCTTAGCCCCTTTCTTTTTCTTTACTGTATTTATACTTCTCCCAACACCACTTTTGGAGGACTGTTGAGAGAGGTGGAAGTGGCTGATTTGATTCAGTTTGTCATTTTTGTCTCTCCATGGAAATAGAGGAAAAGTAAAAGATTTGTGTATATTGTTATTTAATCTTTATAAAAAGTAAGATTTAGTTCTAGGCACTGAGAAACCCCTTTTCGTTTTGTCCCCTTAGATGTTCCCTTTAGACAAAGTCTTGAGTTTAGATACTCATGGGATGTGAAGTTTATTTACTTACTTCCTGAATTACACTTATTTTCATTTATTTAAATAGTGTCAAGCTGTTATATGACCTTATTTCCACTGTTCTTTCCTTTTCCCCCTCCTAGAGAATATGGGCTGTCATACCTATCTTTAAGAGCTAGTATTGGACTTTGGACCGCAACCCTATGTATAATACTTGTGGCCACTGATGCAAGTTCTCTTGTCTGCTATATCACCCGGTTTACTGAAGAAGCTTTTGCTTCTCTAATTTGCATCATTTTCATTTATGAAGCCCTGGAGAAGTTGTTTGAGCTCAGCGAAGCATATCCAATCAACATGCATAATGATTTGGAACTGCTGACACAATACTCGTAAGTACCATTTCCCCTGTTGGCTGGGGCCTTTCTTTTTACAAATATTTCTATTGTTATAGGAAATATGAGGAACTTACTCAGCAGAGAATGCGCCTTAAGTTGATTCATGACCTAAATCCTGGACTTTCAGAGCTGAACAGGATTTTAAAAGTCATCTAATCAGCCACTCATCTGATATTTATGTTCTCATTATACCATCTCTGCCAAGAATATCTTTTTAAAGTTCTATTTATCAAGTATTCTCTAAAAGGAGGAGATAGTGAACCAAGTCAATTTTAATATACACAATTTTACTTTCATAAAAGATATATGTTTTGTTCTTTCTTCCAGGTCTTTTCAATTTACTATAATCCAAAGATACATAGTAATGAAAATGTAAGATTTCAGATTTAGAGCAGTGAGGTAAAAGAGACTGATTGGGTCTGTAGCTGGCACTAGCTTGACATTTGAAAGTGTGATAAAAGCAAATCACTGAGTTTAATTTTGGTTTTGGAACTTGTAACATTTATGATCAAAATATTCAGGTATTACTTGTTGAAGGTAATATTACAGTTAAGGACTAAAAATGAGATTGGCCCTACTGCTGCTCTTTGTAGTTTTGGCGTGCCAGCAGTTTGGAGTTGCTCTAAGGCTTTGTCTTCAGACTATATGTGGCCATTAAATGACTCTTTTGTTTAATTTTAGAATTTTTTTGTTGCATTTATGGATAGATTTTTATGCAGCAAATCTTCGAAGTAGTGTGTTTTTTATCAGACAGTTAAAACCTCTGCATCATCCATCAATACTTTTCCTATAAACTGCTTAGATTTGGCCTCAAACCCTTTGAAAAATTTTTATCTTTATTTACTATTAGAAGTTTAAATTGTTGACATTAGACCAGAATAGTACAATGTTATAATTTCATTTAGAATGATGAAAATAACAATTTTTTAGTATTCTGACTTTTTTTTTTTTTTGGTCTTTAGAGATAGCATTAAACAGTGCACCCCCTTTGTTGGACAAGAAAAATCAAAGTGGAAATATAAAATAACTTTCCCATTCAAAGTAAATAGAGTGTTGTAAACACGATTAAGAAGGGACTAAGGAGGCTAGGAAGTAGGCAGATGGGAAGAATGGTTTGATTAGAACCAGGGATGTATGCCATTTCATTTCTCTCTCCAAAAGAGAGTGTGTCACTGAATTTGGATATCCATACTAGGATATATAATTATCTCTGGTTGGATTTTCAAGCCTACTACATGCCAGGGACTATAGAGGTGCTAGGGAAATCATGACGAATAATAGTCTGTCCTCAATGAGTTTCTAGTTTAGTAGGAAATGTAGACAAACAGACAACATAATGACATGAGTGCTGTGCTGAGAGGTTGGTGTAGAATGCTATGGTACCACATTAGAAGATCACCTAACCTATATTTAGGGTTCAGAGGAGGCTTCCTGGAGGAAGTGATATAGAACAAAAAATCAGCAGAGGTTAGGAAGGTTCTGAGGAATAGGACAGAAAGTAGTATCTCAGAAAGAGGCATGCACAGGCCCGGATGCAAGACATTCATTAAAGCTTTGAGATATATGCCCAAAGTCATATAGATAGTGGTAAAACAAGAAATTAAATTCTTTTCTGCACAAAACATTTACTCTGTTTCATTAAGTCCACATGACACTTTTAGTGGCTTTCTTGTCATTGTGATCTTTTCACACTAAATCAGTTTTTAAGTGTCACTATACTAACGCTCATCTAAAGTTTTTTTCTTTGGATGTTGCTGGCCTCATGCTTTTACAGGTTTTATTAGAACAATTCCTATAAAATATTATAGCTAGGACATAATATGTCTGAGACTGTGATCTTTGAAAACTAAATATGTGTAAAATACCACATACTTTGTACAGGTATAAGATATTGGAGAAAGGGCATCATGTTTAGGATCTACATTTCAGATATCCTTTATACTTGGGCCTCCTATATTCAGATTTCCTTAAATTCATAATTTAACAACCAGATAACAAAATGTCTTTGATTTTTTAAAAGATTTTCCTAGCTCCTCTGGCATCCTAACCTTATAATGTGGTAATATGTAGACCTTATATTTGAAGATATAAGCTTTTCTTTCATTGTGCCAAGAGCAAGTGTCAAGATAATCTATTTAGTTTTGAGAATATATACATTATACCAGATGATCAAGCTGAATATGTCAAGTTAGCAATAAGTAATGAGTTTGTGGGAACAATTTTTTCTTGGTTGCTTTGATTTTAGGAAATGGCAAAAATAGAATGAAGTGTTCTGCTTGTGTAAAATGAAATGTTCCTTCAGTGTATAGTAATAATGTAAAGTTCTTAAAGATGGCTAGCTAAAGAAAGATTAAGGATCCATATCAGTGTTTTGCAATTGTTGGGCCAAAGCAAAGTTCAGGGTCTATTTCTCTAGTTTCTAATATATGTAGAGAGAGAGAGACTAGAGTTCAATAAAATATAATGATTACCAAGCTGTTGAAGGAGAGATCTCAGTACTTGGTTAGGAAAAATGTTTGTTTTTATTTTTATTTTTTCTGTGTCTTTTTTGTTTTCTCCAATACTCAGCCCTCTACATAACCCAGGATAGTGATCTGTTCTGAATAAATGTTATTTACTAACTGAAATTATACTCATAGAAGAATACCCTCTTTCTCGTCCCCTTAACTAGATTTGAACTTCCCTTAAAGTATTAATAGAAAATATGTAATAATTTTACCTCCCATAGTCCCAGCATAATACTGTAGATAAGGTTAAGTGATAACGTGTATTGAATAATGGAACATGTTGCAAAATAATTGATATCACCTGGCCAATCTTGTTTGGCAAGGAGAGACAATTGGTGCTTGTTTACGTTATCTTTAATAGTACTATTCAAGATTTCAGCTGAAGTTTTGAATAAATTTGACACGTTATGAGAAGCTTGACATGGGATAAAGATATACAAATTTGGATTCATATAACTAGTTCTGATTGAAAATTTAAACGGGATACTAATATGGTCAAGAAATCATATGGAAGAACCCAGAGAAATAGGACTGCAATTTATGGCAGAACTCCAAAAGTTAACCAGAGAAGTGGGGAGAAAGAAGAGGAAAGGAAAGTTATCAGAGCTCATGGACCTTTTAGCACTCACTAGTCCAAAAATGAAGAATGAAACAGAAATTTGAAAACCTCTATGTTTTAACTTTTTTTTAATCACGTTTGCTACATATACACTTGACTAAATTTGTCCATAATTTCTTGCAACACAACTTTGTAATTATATTTTTATGCATTTATTTGAATAATATCTGTATATCTCCACTAGCTTAATCTTAATAATGGTGGGTCATGACTACTAGGCACAACTTTGTACCCACTATACCTAGCAAAGTAGTCGGGACATATTATAATAATATGGACACGTTTGTTCATATTTTTACATTTCTGAGAATTCTTCTTACAACTGATATGTACATTTGACATAAAGATCCCCCCCCAACAAGCTGATTTTTATAAAGTGAATAATCTGACAGCTTAGAATCAAATAAATAGAAGAGTAGGCACTCAAGGAATGATTATTCAATAAATAAACTTCTAACAACACACTTCATTCTTGGTTCTTGACCCAAACATTTGCTATCCTTGTTTTCTGTTCCTTCTTTCAAACTAAATTCTTATTTTAATGATAAAGTTGTGTTTTCAGTAGCAGTAGTATCCAATATAATAGTTTGTTATTTGTGTGTTTTATTCTCATTTTCCCTAATGGATTATGAGCCTTTTGTGGACAGAATTAGTGTCTCTATCATTCCAGCTTCAGAGAGCTAGTTAATGGTAGATAGTGATAAACTTTTGTTGTGTCCTTCAATAATGTTATCCTTCATATGCATTTTCAGCTACTATTTTCCTTTTCTATGACTATGGTTTGGAATTAGAGATCTTAAATGTAATTATCTTTCATATGGTCTTATTAAATAGCTATGAAAAAGTAGCAATTTACATGGGCACCCAATGTTAGAAAGAGAGAAAGTGCTAAGCAGGTATTGGTGGTTTCTCGGTTTCTTCCTTAAAGATGCATTGAATAGCTACTGTTATGTGGTCATATTTTGGTGAGATGTGATAACTATTCTCAGAGTTCACCGTCTTTGAAGTACTGACCTCATTTCTCTTTGTTTCCTGAATTGACCTAGATTTAAGGATATATTCTGAAATATTTAAAGTGAAATGCAATAATGTTTTAATTTACATTAAAATACCTCAGCACAGTCACTGTGGTAAGAAATGTATGTTAGGTTAAGTTATAACCATGGGCAGCTAGAATTCTGATCAGGAGTCCAAACTTCAGGAGTAGTTAGTTAGCATTAAAGCAGAGAGGCTACACTCTAGAAAAGCTACTACAAACCCTGTGATTATTAGCCACATCCCAGTTCTACACTGAGGCTTTGCTGAATGTCAGAAGTGGATTTTCACTTGAAAAATTACTAACTTGTTAATCAATATACTGAAATGTATTGGCAAAATTAAAAGTATTCAAGATATGTGGCTTGAATATGATATTTCTAATCTTGCCAGAAGGCAATATAAAAATCTAGCAAATGAATCATGTAGTGTCAACTCCAAAGGATGGTATTAAAGGCTTAATTTGTAGCTGATCCTGTGTCCAGCCATTTTTGGTGACTGATGTCACTAAAACTGTACTGGAATCCTGAGTAGTAACATTGTCATGTCATTCTTGAATGAACCATTCATGCAAGATGAAGTGAAAATACATAGAATAAGAGAGAGAGAGCTTCAATGAGCTGACAAAACAGATTATAGAAAGAGCTTTTCCCACATTTCCCAATAAATGTTTGTTAAATATATATAATCTGTATGTGTAATTGGAAAAATAGTGCTCCTCATCTTTGTCTTTCTGAGACACATTGGTACATAATTTTCCTATAGTCTGTGAGATCATATAGCTTTTTAATATTTCTTCCAACTGCCAGAATTTTTAAATTTCTCTAAAACACTGCTTTTAACCACTGATACATATATCAGCAGTGAAAAGAAGAAGTTTAGATAGGCAGCAAAGTTTTTTCTTTAAGGAAGTATTCATAATAAAATCTTCCAAATATTTCACTGGATTTTTATAACCTTAAAACTCATTGTAAATAAAAAAATATAATTAATAAAGGCATATAGATATTTGTGTAGATAGAAATACATAGCTATAAAAAGTTGTGAACCATTGCTCTAGTAATTGCCTTGCAATTTCAGTTTCTAAAACATCAGTTAAAATAAATTCAGACCTCACTAAAGTTTTAATTCCAGAGAAAGTAGTATTTTTTTCAAAGTCCTTCTGAATATTTCACTTTTATTTACTGAAATCTTATGGAGCAGATAAGATCTGTTTTACAGAACAAGTTAATGAGTTATGACTTACCAATAATCAAATGAAATTAAGTGAAGGGTAGAACTCACTTTTTTTTCAAATTTTTCTCTAATTAGGTGGCATAATCTCTTTCTATCACTCAACTTTATTTCACCCATTGAGTTGGGCATATTGCCGTAGATTCTTTATGAGATTAATGTAATGCCAGTATTGGCACTTTGTATATGATTTGATAACTTTACTCAAGATATTTGTCATTCCTATTGGCTAATTTTGACCAAAGTATTCTCCTTCATGTAAGATGTTGACGCATCATTCATTTATCTCTAATCTGCTGGATGTTTCAAGTGTTATTGCTACATACTTTGTTGTATCAGTCATGCTAAATGAATGCTTAGAGACATTGCTAATAATTTGTTTTAATGGAAGACACATCTCCCTTTAATTATAGAAATTAATATGTTAGTTGCTGTGAACACCATTCTTACTAGATATTTATATAACAGGACTAGCCAAATTCAGTTAGCTTAGCATATTTTTATGTTTATAAATGCAATTCTTGATAATATAAGGTATTTCATTTATGAATTCTACATTTGTTACTTAATACATGGGAAAACATCAAGTAAAGAAGTATATATACAACTCTGGAAAAGGAAGAAGTTTGTGAAAGCATTCTATGATCATAGCTCTCAGTTGTAGGCAAAAGAGTTTTTATATACCACCCAAAAAAATTATTATTACTCTCTCTACAATACTATTAAAATATTATGAGAAGGATCACAAAATATGTTCTGCAAAGAAATGCTCATTGCCCATAACAAGGAACTTTGCATCCAGGCGAGTACTTCTACTCCTCACCCCACTGTATCACTCATCTCTTTGTTACGCAGATACCTAGTGTCCTCATGGTCTACCAGAACTTGCTCTAAAGATGATTAGTAAGAAGATGGTGTATTTCTTCCAAAAATTTCACATTTTGATATCTAAATGAATGAAGTACCCATGGTAGAATTTTCTTTTCAATCATAAAAGCAGATTTTTGGGAGACAGCAGGGATGTTCCTACCCACTTTGAAATCATATCACTGAATGTTATGGGCTGAGTTGTGTCCCTCCCAAATTCATATGTTGAAGACCTAATCCTCAGTATCTCAGAATGTGAGTGTATTTGGAGATAGGGTCTTTAATGAAATGATTAATATTAAGTTAGGTCATATGGGGGGTTCTAATCCAATCTGACTGTTATCCTCGTAAGAAGAGAAAATTTGGGCATACAGAGAGACACTAGGGGTGTGTGCATACAAAGAAAAGACCCTGTGAGGACACAGTAAGGGAGGGGGTGGGCATCTGCAAGCCAAGGAGAGAGGTCTCAGAGAAGACGAACCCTGTCAGCACCATGATCTTGGACTTCCAGACTCCAGAACTGTGAGAAAATAAATTTCTGTTGTTTAAGCCAGCCTGCCTGTGGTATTTTGTTATGGTAGGCCTAGTGAACTAATACACTAGAAAAAATGCTTATAGTTTAGTCCAATTTATGTTTAGAGTTATGAGCAAACTCTTACAGCTCTTTCCCCTTCGTTAATGGCAATCCCATCCTTTCAGCTATTCTTATCCACTCTCTTTCTCACACATCCAGATTTCTCAGCAAATTCTAGCAGATCTCTACATAGAATTTGAACACTTTTTACCACCCTCTCTACCTTCATAATCTCTTGTCTAGATTATTGCAATTAACTTCTAATTGGCGTTCCTAATTTTACACTTGCTCTTCCAGAGACTGTTCTCTACAAAGCAGCCAGAATTATTCTTTTAAAACCCAAGTCAGATCATGTCACTCTGGTTCTCAAAGCCCACTGGTGGCTTCCCATGACCTTCAAGGTGTTGCTTCATCTATTCCTAGTGCCTCTCTGCTATCTCCTTCTGCTGCTTTACCCCTCTGCTCCAGCCACACTAATCCGACCTCCTTGCCCTTCTTTAAACATACCCAGCATGTTTCTGCCCTTAGACCTTCACCTAGATTTTTTTTTTTTTCCAGCATATTAACAAGGGTACCAATGCTTTAGTTACATATATTGCCTTTTCACTGCCCGAGTCAAAACTACAGGCATGCCCAACTCCCAGACAGCGCACACCGTACTCATTAGGTGTGAATTTACCCATCCCCTCCCCACCACCTCCCCAACACCAGATGAATGTTACTTCCATATGTGTACATAAGTATTGATCAATTAATACTAATTTAATGGTGAGTACATGTGGTGCTTATTTTTCCATTCTTGTGATACTTAGAAGAATGGGCTCCAGCTCCATCCAGGATAATACAAGAGGTAGTTCACCATTTTTTATGGCTGAGTAGTACTCCATGGTATACATATACCACATTTTATTAATCCACTCATGTATTGACAGGCACTTGCGTAGTTTCTGCATCTTTGCAATTGTGAATTGTGCTGCTATGAATAGTTAAGTGCACATGTCTTTAGAATGTCTTTTTTTCCTTTGGGTAAATACCCAGTAATGGGATTGCTGGGTCAAATGGTAGTTCTACTTTCAGTTCTTTGAGGTATCTCCATACTATTTTCTGTAGAGGTTGTACTAATTTACAGTACCACCTACAGTGTATAAATGTTCATTTTTCTTTGTATCTACACCAGCATCTATTGTTTTGGGACTTTTTGATAAAAGCAATTCTCACTGGTGTTACGTAATCTCTCATTGTGGTTTTGATTTGCATTTCTCTGATAATTAGTAACTTTGAGCATTTTTTCATATGTTTATTGACCATTGGTCTATCTTCTTTTGAAAAGCTTCTGTTCATGTCTTTTGCCCACTTTTTAATGGTGTTGTTTGATTTTTTTTTTCTTGCTGATTTGCTGAGTTCTTTGTAGATTCTGGTTATTAGCCCTTTATTGTATGTATAGCATGCAAATATTTTCTCTCATTCTGTAGGTTGTCTGTTTGCTCTGTTGATTGTTTCCTTGGCTGTGTAGAAGCTTTTTAATTTAATCAAGTCCCATTTATATTGCCATGTGATCTTTGAGAAAGTAAACAGCAATATACACTGGGGAAAAGAATCCCTAGTCAATAAATGGTGCTGGGAAAATTGGATAGCCACATGTAGAAAATTGAAACAGGATCCATATCTCTCACCATTCACAAAAATTAATTCAAGATGGATGACAATTTCACTCTAAGACATAAAACCATAAGAATTCTAGAAGAAAATGTTGGAAAAACTCTTCTAGATATCAGCCTAGGCAAAGAATTTATGAAGAGACCTAGGCAAAGAATTTATGAACAAGCCTCCAAGGGAAATTACAGCAACAAAAAAATCATATTCCAATTTCTCTGCATCCTTACCATCACATAGTATTTTGTTGGTACATGGTGGTACCTCTACTTATCAATCTATTATCTGTCTCCCTGCTAGAATGAAGGGACCATTAGGGCAGGGGATTTAGTCTGCTTTGATCATTGCTTTCACAGTGCCAACATCAATTCCTGGCACAAATTAATGTTCAATAAATATTTGTTAAATAAATGAATGAATGTTGAATGACTATCACCTCTATTTAGAGCTAAACAACAAACTGAGGCTCTAAAGGATTTATAGCTTGCCCAAGTGGAAGAACTAAGGTGAACCCCAAGACAGCTAACACTTCATTGAACACTTTTGACACTGAACTGCATTGTAGGTCAATGGTTGTACAAAGTAATTTTATGATTAATATTTGGAATATAGGAAAGTTTACATAAATTATTAATGTACTTAGATCTCAAATATCTTCAAGCAGTTTTAAATTTCTAACAGGAAATAAAAATATAGAAATAGAGAGATTTAAAACATAATGAAAATAATATACTTGTGAAGTAAAATAGATATTTTGGAGCTTATTAAAACATAATAGTGCTTATTTTGATTATAATAATTCCTCATTTATAGGTATGTGATAAGGAGGGGAAAAAATTCTTGTCTAGAGATGAGTTTTGCTGCATCACATTAAAGCCCCACTCACCTTGTTCTTTTAAGAAGCTTGGTGATAACTTAGCTTAAAAGGTTGGGATAGGGATCTATGCAATTATCCTAGCTAGTGGCCTTGGGTAAGCCCCTGAGAACAGCCTTCTAGATACAATGACTTAGCTCCAAAAAAAAAAAAAAAAAATCAAACAAACAAAAACAAAAAACACACGTCAGAAAGACATGGAAAACGTATAGGGAATAAGTCTGGAAGTATTATACCAAGCTTACAATGCTTTGGGAATAAAAGAAAGGGTTGTGAAAGAGTTCACGTTGATGGTAAAGGAGACCTTTTACTTGTTATTCTTTGTATATTTTGAATTGTTGAACTGCCATCATTGTATACATGTATTATTTTATAATTTCTTTCTAAAAATGAGTTTCATGCTGGGAAATTCAAATCCTATGACAAACCGTAGGATGAACTAATTTGGGCCAAGTAATGCTCTTCAAATCAGTTCCCATGTAACAAAATTTACTATCTAATTCAGAAAAATAGAAACCTACAAAATTCAGAAGTAGATAGGCAAAACGTTTAAGGAATAATAAGTAGATTTGCCATTCTGTACATAAATTCATTTACTCATTCACTCACGCGATAATTCCTTCAATATCCATTGATCTTCCTTGTATGTATTAGCACTGATGGTATAAAAATGAATAAGATTTGGTTGCTACTCTCAAGGTGCTTAGTGATTATCAGACAAGGTCTAGAGATGTCCTTTGGACATAACAACTGCTCAAATAGTATTTGTTGATCAGTAAGTGAAGGGGGAGGCTACACTGTCAAATGATTACAAAGTGATACAATAGGAACTGTACTATATAGATGTATGTATAATGGCCCAGGGAAAGAAGTAACCAACTACTCAGGGGAGCTCAGACGCATTCACAGAGAAAAGAAACCCAAAGTTATCTTTTCATCTCTGTTGTACCTGCCACTTGAGTTTATTGTATGTGGCATATCTATGTTTCTGTCTCTCTCCTTGTACCTGTGAGTTCCCCATGAGCAGCTTATCACTGGAGTGGAGGGTAGTTAGGTAGACAGAAGGGACCCCTGGGGACCAACTGGCAGAGAGCCTTAAAATTTGCAATAAGTTTTAACTGGTACAAAGGTCACTGGGGATGATGACAAGGCTCTGGGAAGAATTATGGAACAGGTTAAAAGGAAGTGAAGCAAGGAACAATAACCCAGGCATAAAATGTTTATGTCCTGACTATTGACTGAGACAATGGTAATGGGAAGAAAGCAAAAAACTGGAAAAAAAGAAAAGTGAAAATTGCCAAGGCTGGCTTCATTCATTCAGTAAGTATAATAATGGAATGCCCTTTAGTTTCTAGGAGCTAGGACAAAAACTTTGCATATATGACTTCATGTAAACCTCAGAATAACTTTGTGGGACAAGTATTACCCCTGCTTTACAGATGACCAATCTAGGGCTTCAATAAGTTAAATAATTTGCCCAATATCACATAGACAATGAATGGTAAATGAGGGTCAAACCCAGGTCCATTTGGTCTTCAAGCTCGTGAACTTTCTCCTATGACATAAAGTAAAAACAATAGTAAAGGATTACAATAATTGTAACTCCTTAAAGGCAGGAACTAGCATAGATTTCTATGTATCTCTAATAGGACTTACCATAGTACAGTGTTCAAAATAATTTTAAATTATTGTATCAGTCAATGAACAAACAAGGCTGCCTGTTTTGTGCCAGGTACTTGGGTGAAAAAATGACAACATAGATGGGGCCCCCACCCTCATGGAACTTACTGTCTATTGAAAGAGTCAGACATTAAATATTACACACTGAGTCTTTAATTACAATTGAGTGCTATCAGACAAAGGTATAAAGTACAAAGAGAATGAGAAATATTTCCAAGGTTATATATTTAGAGGCTAAGGAGAAGATATATCTATTTGAATGGAGATGAAATTCAGATGGAAAACAGTTTAATAATTTAGTGGAGAAAGTTTTTATATTTTTAGTATTATCTAGTGGTGGTGGTGTTTTATTAAGTTATGTTGCATATTTTTTAAAAGCTATTTTCCTCATAATGTGATATAGTAATATGTCTGAATGATAAGGTAGAGAGAACTGTATAAGTACTTAGCAAACCTCGTCTAAGAATAAAATCCAAAATATGGAAATAGATATATTCATAAATGACTTGTCCCTGCATTATTTAAATAGTCATCTTAATAGGAGCTAATTAAATGTTTAATAGTAGGAGAATGAGCAATTAAGCTATGTTGTATCCCTTAAAAATGATGATTCTGACGGATGATGTAGCAACATGGAAAATGCTTATATTATAGTGCTATATAAAAAAAGGTAAAAACGTTGTATGCTCATAAAAATATGTTGAAAATATACATAAGAACTACTGAAAGAAATATACCAAAAAATTACAGCAACTATGGTAGAAAGACTATGAGAGGATTTTTTTCTTTTTTTTTTATTTTATAAATATTCTGTAGTGTGGTTTTGTTATTACTTTTGCAATTTTCAAAAAGAATAATCATAAAAAACATGTTTGGCTTCTACAGATAGATCAGGATTCTCTGATTTTATGTTTTATATTAATACCTAACTTGCTACACAGCACTCTGGGAGCTAATTTAGTCAATTAAAAGTCTTAGAAAAAAATGAATCACAAACCATTACTGCTCAGTGCACACAGGAAGGTACTATTAATAACTACAAAGGCAAAAGGAGAGCATCTGCAACCCAGGGACTAAAATTAGTAATAATGTTGAAGGGAGTTGTACCAAATTATGTTTTCCAGAAGACAGCCACAGGCTCCTCTTGTGTCAGGAAGACTGATCACCTCTATTAGCCTTGAAACAAAAGCAAAGACTTCAGGATGAGGGCATTTAATTATAATGTTTATCTAATCACTCTGTAACCATTTATATAAACAAGATGGCTTAGAGCACTAGCTGTTCTGTGGACAGTAAAGGGTATACTAGGGGATGTATTTTGTAAAAAGTATATTTTAAGCCAAACACTCCAACACCACAAGTCAAAATTATTGGCGTTTCATGCTGGTGTTTACTCTCTACACATCCGATAAAGGGCTGATAACAAGAATCTATATAGAACTTAAAAAAATCAACAAGAAAAAAAAAATCAAACAATCTCATCAATAAATGGGCAAAGGACATGAACCAAAACTTTTCAAAAGAAGACAGAATAATAGCCAGCAAACATATAAAAAAGAGCTCAACGTCCCTAATCATTAGGAAAATGCAAATCAAAACCACAATGAGGTATCACCTAACTCCAGTGATGGCCTTTATCAAAAAGTCCCAAAACAACAAATGCTGGTGTGGATGTGGAGAGACTGGAACACTCTTACACTGCTGGTGGGACTGCAAATTAGTACAACCCCTGTGGAAAGTAATTTTGAGATATCTCAAAGAGCTAAAAATAGAAATACCATTTGATCCACCAATCCCACTACTAGCACACCTCTAGCCCTGGCTTGGGCGAGGCAAAGTCATTACTTGTAACCAAAATGTTTGTACCCCCCTAATATCTTGAAATAAAAAAAAGTGAAGAGAAGTGTGGATACTGCTCTTTCTTCTGTTTTATGAGTGTTAGATTATTTTTTTTTAGTCCATGAGCTTGTAATGCTAACAATAGTAAATAACCATAATGATGATACTTAGCACCTAATTAGTTTTTACTTATGTCAGGCCCTGCTCTAGGTACCTTTACCTATATTAACTCATTTTACCTTATAATAACTTCGTGAGGTTATCATTATCTTCACTTTACAGATAAGGAAACTGAAACATAGAGTGGTTAAATATTAATGACTTATCCAAAGTTGCTCAGCTAAATACCTGGATTTGAAAGAACACAGGAAATCTGGCTGGAGAGTCTGGTGTCTAAGCACCAGGCTACATTATGCATCTAAAATTATTTCCTTTTTGCCTTGATACTTATGCCTTATTGCCAGAGTCACTAGAAATTATTTTGGGTAAGATTAACAGAAGAGCTTGTTCCAACCTCATATTCCATCTTCTCACAGTACTATTTCTATTTTTCTTTTCTTTTCTTTTTTTTTTTTTTTTTTGCTTTTCTTTACTTTTTGTAGTTTTGGATTGGAATAATTTAGCATAAGTTCATCAGTATAGAGGAGAGACAGGAAAATGGGGTTTTTCTCATTTTATTCTTGATTTATTT
The DNA here is from genome assembly GCF_041146395.1 of Eulemur rufifrons. NCBI lineage: Eukaryota > Metazoa > Chordata > Mammalia > Primates > Lemuridae > Eulemur > Eulemur rufifrons. Next base: position 63,251,128 of record NC_090983.1, on the reverse strand, counting down.
ATTTAGAATATCTGCCTTCAGTGTTTAAGAATATAAAAGCTAAATAGCCATAAACCTTCTTTGAGCCACCAAGGGTTGGTACAGAGATCATGTTCAAACTTTCTGCACAGTGGGCAGCCTCTGAGAACTATCTGCTCAGATTTCAGATATCAGATGTGCAGCCTCAGGAAAGAACAATGATTTGCTTGCCTATACATGATATCTGTGATGTATAAAATAAATATTTTAGATTAAAAACATATTTTTCCACTTTGGAATTGATTTATGGATGAATAATGTTATTAGCCAGAGATAGCCCTGACAAGGAGGCACATACGTGACTATCCACTTTGTAGACCCAACTCTCCAAAAAATGTCTCTCCTGTGACAATCGTATATCAAATTTCTAACTTAGCACTTTCACAAAGTCACTGTTAAAATGCAAATGTAAATATTCTACCAGAAGTGGATTAACACATTATGCCATTGCATTCACTAATAGAGTGCGATCACTTTGGAAAGCAGAGACCATGGCCCTGAGGGGTGGTACACGTGGCAAGCAGAGGGAATGGGGAAGCCATAGCACCAGGTTCAGGTGGGGCTGTGAGAAACAGGAAACTGGATGGGGAGGCTGAGGGCGGTGGAGGTGGTGTTGCCGTCCTACATCCTACGAAAGGCAGGGCTACAAGGTGCTTTGGAGGGATTTCTTAAAGGTGAGAGGTCCTAAAAAGGGAAGCTGGGAGGACCACTGAGTGAATTGTAGATTACTTCATTTGTTCTGGAGTCATCTCACTCTTTTGCCTGTATGGACAGAAATGGCACCAAGTTACATCTAGAGGGAGCATATTATAGATAAAACAGCAGGAGTTTCAAGGTCACACAGACCTGCATTCACATCTAATCCTATCAGTACAGCCTTAGATAAGTTATCAAACATTTAGTTTCTCTCATGTATAACTGGTAGAAATTAAATCATTGAACTGGGAAACATAAATGCCTCCTGCAATGCATATTGTAGCTATATGCATACCACATCTGTATGTGTAGATATACAGTAGCTATAGAAAGCATGTATGTATATATACACACACATACAGTTGTGTGTGGATGTATGCATATATCTACTATAGTATTAACACTGTCTTCCCCCCTTGTTATGTTACTTCTGCAAGAAACTTGCCATACTTTTTCTGTTTTAAATTCTAGATTCACGTATATTTTTTTCACCAAATTTTGAGAATATGTAAATAATTTCCCATTAAACTAGTGTTAGACCTTTTTACTCCTGAGGTAAACTGACCAATTTGGAGAATTCTAATTATTAGCTATCTAAAAAAGTAGAATGTTTGCCTCTTGATATACAGTTTCAGACAATATATTAATAATTTACTTTAACAAGAAAGAGACTCTTGCTCCTAGTGAATGATATTAGGAGTGTTTCTTTTGTTAGCACTACTATGCAATGGCCACCTGTGATGGAATTATTTGAATTCATGACAATGCTGGTTTAGGATCTGAGGCAGGTCCACTACACTTCTTTATGTTCAAATGATTTAAATCAGAAATGCAGCATATCTATGTGCCTAGGCAAATATCTAAATAATTATTATATTCTCCATAACAATTTAAAAACATGTTATAATTCTCAAAGAAGACTAGATATAGCAATTTCAACCAACCACACACATGTTCATGTGGACCTAAATTAGTGCTACCTGACCAGTGGGTTGCAAATGTCTATGAGGAGGCCCTGCAGTTTTACCTGGCAGATCTCCAAGCAGCCTTCCACGCTATTTTCTGCTTTCTCACTCCCACATGCTTAGTTAGCTGGGATTCCCAGTGGGAAGGCAAAGACAGGTAGCATTTTCGTCCCTCCCATTACTGTACTCAGTACACCTTTTTTTTCTCGGAATCATCTCCTAGGACATTTAAAATTTCAAGGAAATGGAAAACATTTCTTCTTCACAAGGTTGGAGGTCTTGAACCTGAGCTTTGCAAGATTTATTTTTATATATTTTTTCAAATTCTCACAATTTATGCAGGAAACAATATTACAGAGTACCTGTCCTGGTTTTTATTTTTTTATTTCTTGCCATATGTATTATATAGCAAGAATATTTATAAGAATGAAGTAGTTGATACATATTTGTTGTCTAAGTATAATTTGGGACACAATTATAAATCTTTTTGTTTATGGATTAACTCTGTACCTTGTCATCTCCTAACATACCTGGTCTTCCTAGGAATAGTAAAATATATACTGCTTGGGACCAAGATCCTTAGTTCCAGAATATTCATAGCTTTCTGGGTCTGCTACAGGATAAAGTTAAACTGAAAACAAGACAATGTTAAGTACAGTAACCTTCCTTTGCTTAACCTACCTCCCCAGGGCTCTGTTTGTATTAATAGAAAGAGTAAAGACCAGAAATCATATGCCCTACTAGTTTCTTTCTATGGTACCAGACTGTTGCTGAGCTCTAGTTTCTTCATTTTTTAAAGAGGGACAAAAATTTCTGTCCTACCACTCATAGGAGTAATTTGTAGCTCTAATGAGATTATGTCAAAGTACTTTATAACTCATAAAACACAAACTTGTATAATGATAGCTACTTTGTACTAAGCGTCTACTAAATTCTAGGAATAGCACTGCAAGCTTTACATATATAATGGTATCTCCTTTAATCCTCAAGACAACCCTGCACCGTTGTTATAATTATATTCAATGTATAATGAATGCTCAGAGGTTGGGTGATTTGCTAAGATCAAATAGCTGGAAAGGGGAAGAATCAGAATTTAACTCAATGTTACTTCCAGATAGAGGATTTACTTTTTTTTCTACTTAGAGCTAACATGACAGCATTCCTTAATGTCCTTAAGAATGGTAGGTGGCATTAAGAAAGGAGGAAATCACTGAATAACCTACCCCTTCGGCAAAGTTGACAAAGAAAACACTCTGATAAAATCCATGCTTATATGTTAGAACAGACCACCTGAAAACCCCTGGGCTTCATACTTTTTAAAATAGCTTTCATGTATGTATCAAGTATAAGGTAAAAAGTAGAAAATAGATGTTTCAGATGCAAGAAGAATATGGCATCCCATCCCAGCCAGCTAGACACAAGCCTAGATTTTTCATAAGTTCCATTCTAGTCATTATCAAGCAAATACACAAGTCATAAATGACATAGAACATGAAAAACATAGGGACTTTCTTTGCTTTTGGAAAACCAATAAGAAACAACAGAAATTATCAGAAATTGCATACAAATCACTTTTTTCATAGTAGCCAGTATGCCTTTATAAAGCATTAAGCCATATCTCTGTTTGCAACCTTAATACAGCCATATTTTTACACTTTATAAGAATCATGTCTCCCAGTAAAAACAGGGTATTTCACCACACTAATCTTTAAATTCTATCATAAAAAATGTAGTTATATACCACATTTTCTAACCTCTAGAAAGTAGAACCTCTTTGCCCAATAGAGAGTAGTCATTGGAATAAATAATTGCTCACAAAAGCAGCACTGCTTCAACTGTGATATGATTTGGTAGTCAAAATTCTTGTTTTTCAGTAAAAAGAAGATTTCATATGCAGAAACACTGAGCTCCTTGAGGTTTGTGTCATTGAGCAATAGAATATTTTCTAAGCTGCTTCTGGGCAAACATCATAGCAGATTGGTCACAGATCTGGAGGCTTCACTCCTCATAATGGCACTGCCAGCCATAATCATTTTAGCTCTCACCTCTGCATATTATGGACAGTGTCAGTACCCAACCCATCACTGGCCTCTGTGTCCAAAGACTGGAACTGGGTCCTCAACCAGTGAAGATTTGGCATCATATCTTTCATAAACTTCTGCCTTCTAAACCCAGGCTCCACTGTCATAACCAAAGCCATACTAATCTGATTAGTCCATGGTGCCACATATGCAACTGTGGTTCCTGGTTTGATGGCAAGGCTGACCTTCATCCCATTCTCCTAACTGTTTTTTAATCAAAGCCCCTGGATTCTCAGTATCCTGAAAGGAACGGTTATTGATTAGCTCCTGCTACAGCCCTTGGCTTTAGCCATTGTTCTGGCCTGGACAACATCCTATGCATGTCAAAGAAAGAATCCTGGCCTAGATGCTTTTGGAAACTTTCTACCACTGAGTGACCCAACGTGATGTTGAGAACAAAATGCTCTTCCTTTTCATCCAGGTGCAAATAATCAGCCCCAGAGTCCAGTACCTCGAGTTGACCAGGTTGCTGTTGAGGATGAATGGGCAATCTATAAAGCTGGACACCATGATACTGGTTCCCAAGAGCCAAATTTTTCCAAGAGTTCTTGGCAGGATGAAAATGTCACCCAATTCATCCCTTTTAAAAATTTTTTTAAAAATATTTTAATAGTTTAAGCAGTGACTAATTTTTTTAAGTTATTTTATTTATTTTTTTACTTCAGAATATTACAGGGGTACAAATGTTTTGGCTATGGATTGCTTTTGTACTGTTTGAGGCAAAGTTGTAAGTGTACCCATCACCAAGATAGTATACATCATGCCTGTCAGGCATGATTTCCCCTATCCCCTCCCTCCCCATCCCACCTGCTTGATTTCTGTTGAGTTTTACATCCATCTGTGCACATGAGTGCTATTCAGTTACTTCTAATTTAATAGTGAGTATATGTGGTATTTGTGTTTCTATTCTTGTGATACTTCACTAAGGAGAATGGTCTCCAGTTCCATCCAGATTGTTACAAAAGGAATTAATTCATTTTTTTATGGCTGAGTAGAACTCCATGGTATACATAAAGCACATTTCATTAATCCACATATGAGTTGATGGGTACTTGCGTTGATTCCACATCTTTACGATTGTGAATTGTGCTGCAATAAACATTCAAATGCAAGTGTCTTTTTGATAAAATGACTGTTTTTTTGTTTTTTGGGGTATTTTTTTTTTTTTGGTAAATACCCAGTAGTAGGATTTCTGGATCAAATGGTAGATCCATTTTTAGTTCTTTGAGGAATCTCCATACTATTTTCCATAGAAGTTGTACTAGTTTGCAGTCCTACCAACAGTGTACAAGTATTCCTTTCTCTCTGCATCCATACCAGCATCTATTATTTTGGAACATTTTAATAAGAGCCATTTTCACTGGATTTAGTAATATTTCAATGTAGCTTTGATTTGCATTTCCCTAATGATTAGTGACTTTGAGCATTTTTTCATATGTCTATTGGCCTTTAGTCTATCTTCTTTTGAAAAGCTTCTGTTCGTGTCTTTTGCCCACTTTTTAACGGAGTTGTTAGATTTTTTTTTCTTGCTGATTTGCTTGAGTTCTTTGTAGATTTTGGTAATTAGCTCTTTATCAGATGAATAGCATATGAATATTTTCTCCCATTCTGTAGGTTGTCTATTTGCTCTGTTGATTATTTCCTTGACTGTGCAGAAGCTTTTTAATTTAATCAAGTCCCTTTTACTTATTTTTGTTATTGCTGTGATTGCTGTTGGGGTCTTCATCATAAATTCTTTGCCTAGGCTGATATCTAGAAGAGTTTTTCCAACATTTTCTTCTAGAATTCTAATGGTTTCATGTCTTAGGTTTAAGTCTGTTATCTATCTTGAATTAATTTTGGTGAGTGTTGAGAAGAGAACTCAGATATAAAACCATCCACATATTGCCATCTGATCTTTGACAAAGCAGACAGCAATATACAATGGAGAAAATAATCCCTATTCAATAAATGGTGCTGGGAAAATTGGATAGCCACATGTAGAAGATTGAAACAGGATCCATACCTCTCACCACTCACTAAATTTTCTTTTAAATGAGGATAGATTTCCCCAGTGTAAGTCAAAGCATGGGCATGAGCTAGAGCTTTTAAGAATTTATTTTAGAATCAGTTATGTCTTCAGTTTACTAGCCTACTATTCAAATGAATAGAACTCAAAATTTGCTTTGGTTTTGTTACTTGGGTGAGTAAGATAACTTAGAAGAGCTGTCTTAGTGGTATTGCTAAAATATAAAAATGTAATAACCTCAAATCTCTATTGATGTGGCCTTTGGTAGTAATATAAATGGGATCAAAGGGCTAATAAATGATGTTTGTTCCCAAATTCTTTTCAAATAAAATTCTCTTTTGTATCTGATGAAAAATTATATGTATATCGTATACACACATCCATTTAATGTATGTATCTACTATAATGCTAGTTCTCTTTTATGATGTTACTCCTGAAAGAAATATGGCATATTTTCTGTATTTTGCATTTTAGTTTCCTCTTATGATCAATAAATTTACATATACCAGATTTTCTATGTATGAAATGTTTTCCCTTCAAAATCCTATAGTGTTGGACATTTTCTTTCTGAGATAAACTAACAGAGTGATCAATTTGGGGGAATTTCCTCATTAAAGGAACACACTACTCCTGACTAGTAAACTGGCTTACTAGTCAGAGGTTGACAAGCTCAGATATGTATGAGCAGAACAGTAGCAAGACATTTGAAGATCTATGATCATTCCTTTTTTCACCTAATGATTTTTTACCTAACACTGACATAAGTGTAAAATTGGAGCAGAAGATTCAGGACAAGACATTACAGACCCAATGGACAGTTTTTTGGAGGCTGCCATAGATATAATATCTAAGCCTCCAATTGGAGGAGGATCCAAGATCAATGTAGATATTATATTCTACTTTTAAAAATAAGTAATCATCTTATTTCAGACTACAGAGATGCTACCAGGAGCTTTACTATTCTTACTACTTAGTCCACTACTTGCGTATCTTCATTAAGTATAAAAGGTTATTTCTATTAGGATTTGTCTCTGGGTCCCAAACTGGGACTCAGAATCATGAGTTACACATATAAGATCAACATGCTGCTCTTATATGGGTGATAACATGGATTAGGCATCTGTGGTGGCTCCAGAACTTCAACACTCACCTGATCTGCCTACCTTTGGCAAATGCCAGATATGGAATCTTCTACCACAATTCTTGATCACTGTAGAGAGTTTGGTCCAGTGACTCTTCTCAAAAGACCTGTCAGTGGTTCAAGTACTTTCCTTTAATGCCATTCCTTCAGAGCTCGGGCTACAATTGCTCTAGATGTGCCTAGATCTGATCTTTTCTCCCCCAACCTCCAAGCCCCTGGTAACCACCATACTACTCTCTACTTCCATGAGTCCAATCCTTTTAGATTCTGCATGTAAGTGACATCACAAGGTATTTGTCTTTCTGTGCCTGGTTTATTTCATTTAACATAATGTCCTTCAGGTTCTTTCAAGTTGTCAAAATGACATGATTTTTTTCTTTTTTAAGGCTGAAAAGTATTCCCTTGTGTGTGTATGCCATGTTTTCTTTATCCATTCATCTGTAAATATAGTTGGGTTGATTCCATATCTTGGCTATTGTGAATAATGCCACAATGGGCATGGAAGTGCAGATATCTTTTTGACATTCTGATTTAATTACCTTTGGGCATATATCCAGTAGTGGGATTGATGGATCATATGGTACTTCTGTTTTTAATTTTTTAAGGAACTCCCATACTGTTTTCCATATGGCTATACTAATTTACATTCCTACCAACAATGTGTAAGGGTTACCTTTTCTCCCCATCCTCTCCAACAATTATCTTTTGTCTTTTTGATTATAACCATTCTAATGGTTGTTAGGTGATATATCATTATGGTTTTAATTTGCATTTCTCTCATGATTAGTGATTTTGAGCATTTTTTCATGTATCATTGACTATTTGTATGTCTTCTCTTGAGAAATGTCTATTCAGACCCTTTTAACATTTTTTTAAATCTTGTCATTTATTTTCTTACGATTGAGTTGTTTGAGTTCCTTATATATTTTGGATATTAACCTCTTATCAGATATATGGTTAGCAAATATTTTCTCCCATTACATAAGTTGTCTATTCATGCTGTTGATTGTTACCTAGGCTATGCAGTAGCTTTTTAGTTTGATGTCATCCCATTTGTCTATTTTTATTTTTGTTGTCTGTGATTTGGGGTTCATATAAAAAAAAAAATCATTGCCCAAACAAGTGCCATGGAGCTTTCTCTCTCTCTCTCTCTCTTTTTGTTTAGTAGTTTTACAGTTTCAGGTTTTTAATCCATTTCAAGTTGATTTTTGTGTACGGTGTGAGATAAGGATCTAATTTCATTCTTCTGCATGTCCCAACACCATTTATTGAAGAGACTGTTCTTTCCCCATTGTGTTCTTGGTTCCTTTGTTGAAAACCAATTGACCTTAAATGCATGGATTTATTATTCTGGCTTCTCTAGTCTGTTACATTGGTTTCTGTGTCTGTTTTTATGCCACTACTATACTGCTTTGATTACTATAGCTTTGTGGCATATTTTGAAGTCAGGTAGTGTGATGCCATCAGTTTTGTTCTTTTTGCTCAAGACTGCTTTGGCTATTTGGAGATTTTTGTGGTTCCATACAAATTTTTTTAGGGTTGCTTTTTTTCTTTTTCTTGAAAAAATTGTCATTAGAATTTTGATAGAGATTGCATTGAATCTATTGATTGCTTTAGGTAGTATAGACATTTCAACAATACTAATTCTTCCAATCTATAAACACAGGATATCTTTCCATTTGTTTGTGTCCTGTTCAATTTCTTTCATCAGTGTTTTATAGTTTTCAGTGTATGTGTCTTTTACCTTCTTTGGGTTAAATTTATTCCTAAGTACTTAATTTTTGTGGTAACTATTGCAAATAGGACTGTTTTCCTGATTTCTTTTGTGACTAGTTTGTTATTAGTGTATAGAAATGCTACAGATTTTTTGTATGTTGATTTTATATTCCACAACTTTACTGAATTTTTATTAGTTCTAACAGTTTTTTGTTGAAGTATTTAGGGTTTTCTACATATAAGATCATGTCATCTGCAAATAGGGATAATTTTACTTCTTCCTTTCAAATTTAGATATCTTTTACTTCTCTCTCTTGCCTAATGGCTCTAGCTATGACTTCCAGTACTATGTTGAATAGAAGTGGTTAAAGTGCACATCCTTGCCTTGTTCCAGATCTTAGAGGAGAAGCTTGCAACACCACCATTCAGTATGATGTCAACTGTCAATTTGTCACATAGGGCCTTTATTTTGTTGAGGTAAATTCCTTCTATACTTAATTTTCTGAGAGTTTCTATCATAAAAGGATGTTGAATTTTGTGAAATGCTTTTTCTGAATCTGTTGAGATGAATGTATGATTTTTGCCCTTCATTCTTTTAATGTAGTGTATCACATTTATAGATTTGTGTACCTATCCTTGCATCCCTGGGATAAATCTCACTTGATCATGGTGAATGATTCTTTTAATATGTTGTTGAATTTGTCTTGCTAGTATTTTTTTAAGGTTTTTGCATCTATGTTCATTGGGATATTGGTCTGTAATTTTCTTTTCTTGTGGTGCCCTATTCTGGCTTTGCTATCAAAGTAATTCTGATCTCATAAAATGAGTTTGGAGATATTCCTCTTCTTCATTTTTTGGAGAGTTTGAGATTGGTATTAGTTCTTCTTTAAATGTTTGATAGAATTCAGTAGTGAAGACATGAAGTCCTGGACTATTTTTTGCTGGGAGGTTTTTGCTGATTAATCCATCTCCTTACTTGTTATTGGCCTGTTCATATATTCTATTTCTTCATGATTCAGTCTTGGTAGGTTGTATGTGCCTAGGAATTTGTCCATGTCTTCCAGGTTATCCCACTTGTTCGTCTATAACTGTTTATAGTAGTCTTTTATGATCCTTTGTATTTATGTGACATCAGCTGTAATGTTTCCTCTTTAATTTCTGATTTTATTTGTTTGAGTCTTCTTTTTCTCTTAGTCTAACTCAATATTTGTTTATTTTATCTTTTCAAAAAACCAACTTTTAGTTTTGTTAATCTGTTCTATTATTTTTGTAGTCTCTATTTTATTTCTGCTCTGATTATTATTTCCTTCCTTCTGATGATTTTGGGCTTAGTTTGTTCTTATTTTTCTAGTTCCTTGAGGTGTAATGTTAGATTATTTATTTGAAATCTTTCTTCTTTTTTGATGTAGGCATTTATTGCCATAAACTTCCTTCTTAGAACTGCTTTTTCTGCATCCCACAGTTTTGATATGTTGTGTTTTCATTTTTGTCTCAAGATATTTTTTAATTTCTCTTTTAATTCCTTCATTGACCCATTTGTTATTCAGCAGCATGTTATTTAATTCCCATGTATTTATGCATTTTCCAACCCCCCCCCCTTTATTGATTTCTAGTTTCATACCATTGTGGTCAGAAAAGATACTCAATATGATCTCAAGTATCATTTTGGTTAATGATATGGATTTTATATGAGGGCTGCATAAACAACATTAATCATAGAAACCAAAGGCTTCTTAGTGTTTTCATTTTAATATTCAAAATACTTACTCAAGTCCCCAACAATCAGTCTGCACAGTGGGCCCTGCCTATCTCAGTCCCATACCCCATCTCTTTTTCCACCCCTTCTGTTTCAACTACACTGACACTGTTTGCTCCCTGTAGTTCACCATCCCCATGGCCCTGCCCACACTGTGTCTTACTAAATTCTGTTCCTCTTTTATATCTGTTTTCCTTGAACACCCAGACTCAAAATGTGGCTTCTCTTTTGTTTACCTTGTTAGCAGCCTAGACTTCATTATAGTACATCTCACAAACACATTCAAATAATAGTGTAATAGGCTGTTTAATATTTTCTCCTAAATTTAAAGAAAGCCCCCAAGATCACGTCTATCTTATTCAATACTACACTTAGCATGGTGTCTTACATGATACTCATTAACTTTTTTTTGAGTTAATTGAGCATTGTGCATAATGCCTTGATGACTAAGCTTTCAATAGATCCTTTTACTGTGTTGCCAAACATATGGAATAAAACATACTGTAATCTGAGTTCTCCTGAAAGCATAGCCTAAGATAGAGGCTTGCTTGAAGGTTAATTTATTTTAGGGAGCAAAAGTGAAGAACATGTAGAGTTATTGATATGGACTGGATTTTCCCCCCTCCCTGCATCCGTATGTTGAGTCCCTAACCATCATTGTTACTATATTTGGAGATAGTGCCTTTAGAAGATAATTAAGTTTAAATGAAGTCATTAGAGCAGAGCCCTAATAAAATGGGACTGTGGCCTTATAAGAAGAGGAAAAGAGAAATCTCTCTCTTTCTTCTCCACTATGTGAGGACACAGCAAGAAGGCTGCCCTCTGCAAGCTAGGAAGAGAACCGTCACCAGAACTCAACTATGCTGCCACCATGATCTCGAACTTCCACCCTACAGAACTTTAAGAAAATTAATTTCTGTTGTTTAAACCACCCAGTCTATGGTATTTTGTTATGGCAGCCTTAGCAGACGGATACAATGATATTGGAAAGTAGACAAAGTCAGCAAGAAACTGTGTTATCTAATTGGTCATCAGCACATGTGACTGATGCTTGATTTGATAGGATCTGTAGGAAGGCTTATAAAATGCAACTTACAACTGTTTGCTTGAGGATGAAAAAGGAAAGCATATATCTGTCAGTCCCTATCCTCCATTAGTTAAGGGTGGCAGCAGCATAAGGGCAGCAAGCAAGAAACACATGGTGCAGCTTTCAGCTCAAAATAATCCTTATGCCAAAGAGGAATATTTTGGGGTGGTTCTTCTGGTCTTCTACAATGACATGATAAGCTGTTTCTACTGTTGAAAATAATCCAAATGGATTGGGCATGCAATTCTAATTGTGCAGGGCAGAATAAGTATAAAAGAAATAAATACTCTCTTATGATTTCCCCATGATTGCAAACATTTTTGAGTTTTTAGAAGAGAAAAAAAGAGACAAAGCTAGATATAAAGAGGGACTTTGAGAAAAATTTGTACACACTGAAATGAGGAAGTAAATTTAGAGCTGCCGCAAGAACCAATTATTTTTTCAGATACATTTTATTGTTATAAAAATAATCCATGCATATCCTGAAGAAACACAAATTGTATAGAATCATTATAATTAAAAGCACCAGTTCACTCAAAGGCAACACTTTTAACAAAGTTTTTGATTATTTTTGGTGGTACCTCTAAATCTCTGAGTAATATGCTTATATTACTATTTCTTGTTTTACCAATGTTAAATGTGACTAATTTACTTTTTGCTCTTATAAATATGGATTTAGCTCATTTTCTACAACCACCCCCAACCTTCCTCCTCACTCTACCTCCCTTTCAATATAAGTATATGACATGCTAAGTTCCATCATCCCTATAGCTACATCCCTATCACTACAACCTCTGTAGCCATAAATAAATCAATAATCACAAATAACATTTATAAATTTCCATTTCTTATTCCATCAGCCATAGACTGCACTACTCACATTCTACCTTGTAAGAGGAGATGAATAACTCTCAGCTTTCCTTCCAACTCTCTGTTCCTCCCTCTACCACCTGATCCCTGATTCTATTGTAGTGGCTGTTGATATATATTGTTTTGTAGTCATGATTAAGTGTTAAGTAATTTGCCTAAAGGTTGATTCTAAAAACTAAAAAAAAAAAAAAAAACTTTACATAATTATAGCTATGTAAATATTATTTACTATAGAGCCAAGTTTATTAATAGTATGCAATGATTCCTTTTCTTCTCCATGGCTCCAGTGTCATGATTCCTATGACATTTAAAAATAATATTCTGAGTATATACTTCCAGAATGGTGATATAAAGAACTCTGAAGACCCTCTCCCCAATATCCTTTTGAACATAGATACAAAAATCCTCAACAAAATACCAGTAAACCAAATTCAACAGCACATCAAAAAAATAATCCACCATAATCAAGAGTGATTCATCACAGGGATGCAAAGATGGTTCAATAGGTACAAATCAATAAATGTGATTCACCACATAAACAGAATTAAAAATGAAGGCCATATGATTATTTCAATAGATGCAGAAAAAGCATTTGGTAAAATCCTGCACTGCTTCATGATAAAAACCCTCAACAAACTAAACACAAAAGGAGCATATCTCAAAATAATAAAAGCCATATATGGCAAACCACTGGCCAACATCCTACTGAATAGGGAAAAGCTGAAATCATTCCCCCTAAGAACTAGAACAAGATAAGGATACCCACTGTCACCACTTCTATATTCAACGTAGTACTGGAAGTCCTAGCCAGAGCAATCAGGCAAGAGAAATAAACAAAGGGCATCCAAATTGGGAAAGAGGAGATCAGACTATCCCTGTTTGACAATGATATGATCTTATACCTAGAAAACCGAAAAACTCCACTAAAGACTCCTAGAATTAATACATAAATTCAGTAAAGTTTCAGGGTATAAAATTATGGTACACAAATCAATAGTATTTCTATATACCAATCACAGTCAAGCTGACAGTCAAATCAAGAACTCAATACCATTTACTATAACTACAAAAAAAGTAAAATACCTAAAAATATACTTCACCAAGGAGGTGAAAGATCTCTACAGGGAGAACTACAAAACATTGATGAAAGAAAGTATAGATGATACAAACAAGTGGAAAAACCTCCCATATTCATGGATTGGTAGAATCAACATTGTTTAAATGCCCATGCTGCCCAAAGTGATTTACAGATTCCAATAAAAATTTCAACATAATTTCTCAGGGATCTAGAAAAAATAATCCTAAACTTCATATGGAACCAAAAGACCCTGAATAGCCAAAACAATCCTAAGCAAAAAGAACAAATCTGGAAGCATCACACTATCTGCCTTCAAATTATACTACAAGGCTATAGTAACCAAAACAATGTGGTACTGTTATAAATGTAGATACATAGACCAATGGAACAGAATAAATAACCCAGAAATAAAACCATATAGCAATGACCAACTGATTTTTGAAAAGCAGCCAAAAATATCCACTGGGTAAAGGATGCCTTATTCAATAAATGGTGCTGAGAAAGCTGGATAACCACATGCAGAAGAATAAAAGTGGATCCCTATCTTTTACCATATATAAAAATTAACTCAAGATGGATTAAAGACTTAAGTGTAAGGAGAGGAGAGAAGAGGAGAGGATGGTTTTAAAACCATAAAAATTCTAGAAGAAAACATAGGAAAAATTCTTCTAGATATTGGCCTGAGCAAAGAATTTATGAGTAAGACTCCAAAAGCAAATATAGCAACAACAAAAATAAATAAATGGTACTTAATTAAATTAAAAAGTTTCTGCACCCAAAAGAAAATATTCAACAGAGTTAATAGACAACCTGCAGAATGGGAGAAAATATTTGCTCACAAATTGTACTGCTGACAAAGGGCTAATATCCAGAAGAAATGGTGAAAAGCAACCACATATACATTGTTGGTGGGAATGTAAACTTGTATGACCACTATGGAAAGCAGTATGGAGATTCTCCAGAGTACTAAAAGTAGACCTACCATTCAGTTCAGCAATCCCACTACTGGGTATCTACCCAAAGGAAAAGAAGTCACTTTATAAAAAAGACACCAAAATGTTTATCACAGCACAATTCACAATAGCAAAGATATAGAATTAACCTAAGTGCCCATCAATAAACCAATGAGTGGATAAAGAAAATGTGATACATATATACCATCCAGTACTACTCAGCAATAAAAAGGAATGAAATAATGTCATTTGCAACAACTTAGATGGAACTGGAGAAGATTATCCTCAGTGAAGTATCTCAGGAATGGAAAAACAGATACCACATATTCTCACTTATAAGTGGGAGCTAAATGAAAGATATATATGGTCATAAAGAACAGTAATGGACATTGAAAATTAAGAAGGGAGGAGGATGAGAGAAGGGCTGAAGGTTGAAAACCTACCTATTGAGTACAATGTATGCTATTCTGGTAGTGTACACTGAAAGCCCTGACTTCAGCATGACACAATTTCTCCATATAACAAAACACACTTGTACCCCCTAAATTTTTTGAAATTAAAAAAAAGAAAAAAAAAAGAGAATCTATTAAATCTTAGTAATAGTGTGTCTGTGGCACTTGAGCCACAATCCACTTCCTTCCTTTCTCCCCTCTCATTTAGCATAACAGAAGCTTCACTCTGGCAGGTATGGCCAAGAACATAGGGCTTTCTCTCCCTCAGTTTCCAGTTGAGGCTAACTGTATATTCCTAAGAAGTAAAGGCTGCCAGTGTTTCTTGTCCTCCCCACCTTCGTCTCCATAAGCTAAATTCCAGTTCTGTGCATCCAAGAGACTGAGGTCTCTTCTTTCACCCAGCCCCCACTGATAGGGTGGTGGCTTTACCTCAGGCACAGAACACTGAGAATGTTAGGTGCCCCAATTATTAACAAGACCCTGGTAGTTGCCCCTGCTCCTAAAGCCCACACCCAGCTCTGGAGCCATGCCTCAGAGATTTTGCCCATGGGAGCACTGAAGCTCTCCCCAAAGGAACTGACTTTATTTGAAACATAATAAAGCGGAATTCAAGTTTAAAGCAACTCTCAAAAATAATGTTAGTTTTGGTGGAAAGCAATTAAGAGAAAGCTGGTACCTTCATGAGAAATACAAGCTAAACTATAGGTCAGCTAGTGTACCAGAGAGAGCCATGTAAAAAAATAGCTAAGAAAAGCCCTCCTGGGTCAGAACAAACCATAAACACTGACCTCAAAAACTACCTCTGCAAAAAGCCTGGGATTTAATTGGATCAGACCATCAGAGCAATTTATGCCCCAGGGCATTGTAAAAAACAATAGAACAATCAGCTGGCAATTAGTGGAGCAAAATAGCTGGATGTATGTTGTTAGCCCTGCAGCTAGGTACCACTAAGAAAATAGCTAAAATATATATATATACATATATATATATATAGTGAAGGAAAGAAAACAATGTTCTTAACATCATTGTCAAATGACTTCTACTTTTCAATTCTTCATGAGAGGCTCAAAATCCTTCTACATTTTGGTTTTCTTTCTCTTTGGATCATGCTCCTTTCTTGTCTAGACTTTTATTTTGCCTGGAATTGCTGTCTTGCCTTCTCTTGCCTTCTATGCTTGAATGTCATCAAGCTTCCCCAAGAATTCACTCACAATATCATATTGACCCCTTATTTTTTCCTGGGGAGCTCTCTCATGAAGTCTGATGCCATTGTGTGGAGAGGGGGTATGTGTATGAGTGTGTGTCAA